>NW_024081062.1:1076061-1493681 GCF_003009895.1 Hyaena hyaena | reverse complement strand
AAATAAAAATATTAAAAAAAAAAAAAAAGGGGGGGGGAGCATATGAGTGGTTCAGTCAGTTAAGCATCCGACTTCAGCTCAGGTCATGATCTCACTGTCCGTGGGTTCAAGCCCCCTGTCAGGCTCTGTGCTGGCAGCTCAGAGCCTGGAGCCTGCTTCGGATTCTGTGTCTCCCTCTCTCTCTGCCCCTCCCCTACTCACACTCTGTCTCTCTCTCTCTCTGTCTCTCAAAAGTGAATAAATGTTTTAAAAAATTAAAAATAATTGTTAGGGTGCTTGGTTGGCTCAGTCAGTTAAGTGTCCAACTTAATTTTGGCTCAGGTCATGATCTCATGATTAAGTCCCACATCAGGCTCTGCACTGGATGCTTAAGATTCTCTCTCTCTTCCTGTCTCTCTGCCCCACCCCTGCTTGTGTTCTGTCTCTCTCTGTCTCTCAAAAATGAATAAATTAAAAAAAAATTTTTTTTAAGTTGGGGGATGATGGACACCTGGGTGGCTCTGTTGGCTGAGTGTCCTATTCAGGTCATGATCCCATGACTCTGGGATCATCCCCCGCTCACACTTGTTCCCTCTTAAACAACAACAACAACAACAACAGAGAATGGAAGAAAGATTATCCTCTGGGTCTGGGTCTGGGTCGATCTTATAATCCCACCTGGTCCAACACTTGTCTGTCTCCCATAGAGGAGTTAGGTTTAGCCACACAGTCCCAAAACATTGTCCAGCACTACACCCTGGCGGCAAGTGGGCTCTGGGTCTGAACCATGAGCAACACAAGAAGGAAGAATGCTTGCCACCTGCAGGGTGGCTCTCCAGGGAGGCCTCTCCCCCCCTCCTCTGCAGACACCATGCAGACTGGCTGCCTCATAACTGTCAGGAGAGCCCCAGGACCTCCAGATACTGGGTTTGGAGACCTGAACATGAAGAGACAGATGCATCTGAGGGGTGGGGGCTGGGCAGCCAGAGTAGGGGACATGAGCAGGGAAAATGGAGGCAGAAGTGCATGCCTAGTTGGGGGAAGCTGTGACTCTGAAGTTTGCCTACAGGGGTCAGGCCCCTTCAGGCCAGGTTCGCTTCAGGAGCATTTTTCAGGATGGCAGCGTCTGATTGGCTCAGTTTGGGCTGGTGCCCACCCTTTGGCCAGCTGAGGGCGGAGCCTCCCTGACAGACTCACCAGGATGTTCAGTATTCGTTAGAGAGTGTGGTTGTTTCCCCAAGCAAACCCCTGGTGTTCTGGCCAGAAGGAGAGGAAAGGAAATGGATGCTGAAAAGGCAGACTCAACAGATGGAGGCGGCACTGGGGAAGCAGGGGGAGGACTTGGGTCCAGAACTAAGGTCTGGGGTGGGAAGGAGACGCAGCACCTGAGGCTGGTGCCCAGGGGCCAAACACGATGTCTAGAAGGGCTGGCCTGTCCCAGGAGGGCCGCAGTGATCCCTCCGCCAGCCAGCACACCAAGTCCCCTGGAGGCTGTGGTTTGGGGACGCCAGCATCAGTGCCCGCACAGGCTGGTGGACAGAACAGGACCCAGGACTCAAACACACCTGTGCTCAAGTCTCAGCTCTGCCAGGTACTCAGCGTGTGAGCTGGGCACCGGCCACTCACTCTCTGAGCCTTACGTTCCTCGTCTGTAAGAAGGGAGGGCTAAGGGATGAGATGAGGGGTCTGGCAGGGGGGTGTGGCCCTGCATCCTTCCCAGGCCAGGACCCCAGGTGTCTCTCCCCTGCTCCTTCCTCCGCAGGGACTTACCACTTGAATGGCTGGTATGTCAGCCACATCCGCCTCTGCGCTATTTAATCTCGGGCTTCACTGCTTCTCACCTGCATCACTGAGTCACTTGAACAGCACGCATCTTGACCAAGCACCCACTAAGAATCTACTGGGTGGGAGGGCTGACCCTGGGGGTGCAGCAGTGAGCAAGCCAGTCCCCTCCTAGAGGGGGCGCAGCACAGGAAGAGCCACGCCGGGCCGGGAGGCCACCCAGCAGGCAGGTCGGGTGTGTACCAAGGCCTGGTGAGTCTCTTTTCCCAGGACAAGAGGGTCTTCCCCTGGCAGGTCAGAGAGTGCAAAGAGTGGCTTGGCCACTCTCGGTTGTTTGCGGAAGTAAGGTATCTGTGCCCCTCAGTGACATCATCACAGGGTGGGCATGCCCCGACCACAGCACCCACTGCAGCCCTGGGATTGGTTCAGAGGCTTTGTTTGATGACTGGGCTGGAATGAAGGACACTAAACCAGTAACAGTGAAGGGGGTGGGAATGCATATCAATGACACCTTTTCAGTGCCCCATTGTATCTTATTCACTCCTATAATATGTTCTGTATTGCGCTATGTGTGCAGTGGTCTCTCCTTTTTTAATATAATTTTTAACACTTATTTGTTTATTTTAAAAGGGGAGGGGAGGGACAGAGAGAGAGGGGGAGAGAGAATCCCAATTAGGCTCCACGAGACTCCATCTGGGGAACTTCGAGATCATGACCTCAGCAGAAACCAACGGTCGGACACTCAACCGACTCAGCCACCCACATGCCCCTCTCCTTCTATACCACGACCTCTTCTGTGTTGTCACCAAGTCTTCATGACCCCACCTCGGTGATAGCAGACACCCTACTAACCGGTGCACGCTAATGTCCTGTCCTCTCCTTTCGTTCATCTGTGGCGCTCTGGATTTCATCCGCTGCTTAGTTCGTGCCAAAGCAAACCCCTCTCCCCCACTTCTCCCCTTCAGATGATTTTCTTGGGATGCGTTTCCAAGGGTTTGACTGAAGTGAAAGGACACTATCGAAGTTCAGGCTGTTGGCACATGGAGCCAGACCTTGTACAATTCAGAGGGGCTGGGACAAGGTACACCCCTGCCCGGCTGTACTTAATGGGCTGCTCTGACACACCTGACGACGTGAGCTGTTTCATGCAGTCCTGTGCATTTACTGGGTGTAAAGCAGAAGCCCACCAGAGTCATACCTTGTGCATGTCTGTTCACACATGTGGAGCCCCAGGTCCCCAGCAGAGCAGAGGAGAGAGAATGAAACCGTTCTTCGGAGGGCACAGGGGGAACAGCGCGCCAGCAGTGTCCCCAGCCGGGATAAGCCCTCAGGCTCAGACGCTGTCTCTGCCGGCCCCAGGCCCCCAGCCCCCACGCACACACACCATGCAGGCTGTGTTCACAGAAGCACAGATTGGAAAACTTACTGGTGATTTCAAGGATTTTTCAAGGAAAATTGTGACACTAGACAATTTTCCCATCATCACTGGCCTTTAAAAAAAAAAAAATTGTGGTGGGGTGCATGGATGGCTCGGTTCTACTTCAGCCCAAGTCATGATCTCACGGTTTGTGGGTTCGAGTCACACGTGAGACTCTGTGCTGACAGCTCAGAGCCCAGAGCCTGCTTTGGATTCTGTATCTCCCTCTCTGCCCCTCCCCACTCACATTCTGTCTCTCTCTCTCTCTCAAAAATACACATTTAAAAAATGTTTCAATTGTGGTAAAATACACATAACATAAAATGTACCATCACAGCCTTTATAAGGGCACTGTGCAATGGTATTAAATGCACTCATATTGTTGTGTGGCCATCCCTGCTATCCATTCAAGTAACTCTTTACATCTTGCAAAACTGAAACTCTGTCCCCATTAAACACTAACTCTCCATTTCCCCCTCCCCCCAGCCCCTGGCAACCACATTCCCTTTTCTGTCTCTATGAAGTGACTACTCTAGTACCTTACATAGGCGGAAGCACACAGTATTTGTCCTTCGGTGGCTGGCCTTTCTCACCTAGCATAATGTCCTCAAGCTTCATCCATGCTGTAGTGCATGTCAGAAGGTCCTTCCTTTTTAAGGGTGAATAATATTCCATTGTAAGGATAGCCCACATTTTGTTCATTCCTTCATCATAAGTGGACACTTAAGTTGCTGCATCATTGGCTTTTTAATTTTTTTTTTAATTTTTAATTTATTTTGAGAGAGAGCAAGCAGGGGAGGGGCAGAGAGGGAGAGAGAGAGAGAGAAAGAATCCAAAGCAGACTCTGCACTGTCAGTGCAGAGCCCCATGCGGGGCTCAAACTCACAAACAGTGAGATCATGACCTGAGCTAAAGTCAGATGCTTAACTGACTGAGCCACCCAGGTGCCCCTGCAACACAGGCTTTTAAAAATTATCCCTGGGCGAGCCTGGGTGGCTCATTTGGTTGAGCCTCCAACTCTTGATTTCAGCTCAGGTCAAGATCTCATGGTTTGTGTGTTCAAGCTCCACGTCTGGCTCTGTCTGCTTGGGATTCTACCTCTGCCCCTCCCCTGTGCTCACACATTCTCTCTCTCTCTCTCTCTCTCTCTCTCTCCCTCTCAAAATAAATAAATAAACTTTAAAAAATTTCCCTGGACATCCAAACCATGGAATACCATGAGATCGTTAAAAAAATAAATAAAAAGAACTAAGATGCTCCCTCCTGCCATGGAAAGAGCTTCAAATCTTTGTTAGTAAAAAGGGCATAGGAGACAGGGGCACCTGGGTGGCTCAGTCAGTCAGACCTCCGACTTCGGCTCAGATCATGATCTCACAGTTTGTGAGTTCAAGCCCCACATTGGGCTCTGGGCTCCCAGCTCAGAGCCTGAACCTGCTTCAGAGTCTGTGTTTCCCTCTCTCTCTGCTCCTCCCATGTTGGTGCTCTGTGTGTCTCTCTCTCTCAGAAATAAATAAAAACGTTTTAAAAACTTAAAAAGAGCACAGGAAAATGTGTACAATATTCTAATAAAGACAGAAAAGGGACGATATATATATTTCTTCATCCTTGCCTGAAGAAGCTCTAATACAAACAGTACTTATGGGACTGGGGCATGGGGGGGGTGTCTGTCTTCCCGTGGCTGTATTTTTGCACACGGGCATGGGTGCCCCCACCACCCCGCACTCTTCCTGATCCCCTACTAGGTCCCTCACCCTTATCTCCCCAAGAACGACAGCCTGGCTCCCGCCTCCTCCCCCTATCCCAGGCACACACTCTCATGACCGCAGCATGTCACCCGCCAGCCTGCCTGAGCTTTTGCACACGCTGACCCCCTTGGCCGGGCAGGTGTCCAGACGGACTGCCTCCTGCCCTCAGTGCTCAGCACAGCCAGCACCACCCCGCCCCCAGCCCTGCTCTGTGTTCCAGGCAGGCTGCAGCACCTGCTGGAGGAAGGAGGAGGCTGGCCTGTGCCTCCAGGGCCCCCACAGCGCCATGCTGGCCAGCACAGCTGCAGGAAGGGCCGGGAAGGTTGGTGGGGTACCACTGTAGCTCTGACGTCCCTCCCCTCTCCCCTCACCTGGGCACACCCTGCAGAGCACGTACGTCTCTGCACACGTTGGTCTGATCGTCATCTGCTTCCCACCACCAGCTCCGAGAGACCCCACTGGGCCCATGGTGCCTAGACTGGTGTAAGGGGAACCGGAGACAGGATCGAACACGAGCCCATCCACTGAGCCCCAGGCCACAACGGGCTGCTGGAGGTTGCAGGCATGATGCCGGCAGCCTGTCCACTCTCTGGGCATGCCTGTGGATCACGATGGTTCTGCCCCAGCTCTGCTCCGGCCTCCTGTTGAGCCTACTGCTCCCAAGCAGAGCTGAGTCTGAGCCCATGTCCCGCCTCCGGTGGCAGTCCAGGCTGGAGGTGACCTGGGGGCTTCCCAGCTCACCTCCTAAAGGAGTGGCATCCTGGCCTCTGCAGAAGGGCTTCTCCCACCCTGCCCTGCAGAGAGGTCTCCAGAATCACCTCCACCCGAGATACTGGCCATCTTAGAGAAAATTGGACTGGGATCCCCGGAGAGCAAAGGTGCCAGTTGTCCAGTAGGAAAGACCACGCTTTTCCAGCCTGGCGCATGTTGTCTTGTGGAATTAGGGTCAGACACTGCGCCCTGGGCGTGGGGCAGAGCTGACAGCCACCCCCAGTGATCACAGGCAGCCCCCGCGTGCCCACCTGCATAATTGCCTCCCCCCAGGTTGGCAGGAGGTGGTTTTGTGACATTTCAGTTTCACCAGCTGAAAACTGAGCACTTAGAGCTTTGCCAGGGAGGTGAAAATAAAGTCGCCGCTGTCCTTAGGGCCAGGGCTGTGCCAGCGGACATCCACACTGGTTCCCACACTGCCCCCGCCCCATGCTGTGACCCAGTCCCTGTACAGCCCTCCGTGGGGCTCCCTCCAGCCCCCAACATCAGCTCTGACTCTGTACATCCCTGTGTCTACTCCCAGGTCCAGGTCACCCAAGAGATCAGGAAGGACAGAAATGGGCCTGCGTTCCTGTCTGCCATGGGGCCGCACAGGCAGTGTGAGCAAGGTGACGGGGAGACTCTGTTCCCTGGAAGGTCCCTGCAGTAATCCCACAGGACTCCCTGGGTAAGAATGTGGGGGTGAGGGTGCCTGGGTGGCTCATTTGTTAAGTGTCTGACTCTTGATTTCAAGTAAGGTCATGATCTCACAATTCGGGAGATCAAGCCCCAGGTCATGCTCTGCACTAACAGCTCAGAGTCTGCTTCGGATTCTCTCTCCCTCTCTCTCCCTCTGCCCCTCCCTAGCTCATGTTCTCTCACTCTCATTCTCACTCTCAAAATATATAAATAAACATTAATAAAAGAGGGGCACCTGGGTGGCCCAGTCGGTTGAGCGTCCGACTTTGGCTCAGGTCATGACCTGGCAGTTCATGATTAGAGCCCCACGTAGGGCTCTGTGCTGACAGCTCGAAGCTTGGAGCCTGCTTCCGATTCTGTGTTTCCCTCACTCTCTGCCCCTCCCCCACTCATGTTCTATCTCTCTAAAAAATAAATAAACAGTAAATAAAAAAGAATGTGGGGTGACTTTAATGTCCAGGATGGGGGATGGTTAAACAGTCACAGGTGTGGCCATGACGCACAGCCATGAGTGCCCTGAAGGTCTGGTTCAGGAAGACTGGCCTACAGGGATATGCGGAAGAACCTGACAGAGGAAACAAGTCCACGGCACACGCACAGATGGACACCTGCTGCAGGCCAGCCCTTGATCAGTGCCAGCCCAGAGCATGTGCCCTGAGCCCCTCCGGAGGAGGTTCCGGGGGCAAACAGGCCACAGATGGCCTTTCTCTGCAGCAGGCACCACCAGCTGCACCTCAAGCACCCAGCAGCGCTGACAAGGAGAATCTGGTGCTGCCCACTGGAGGTCAGGCCCTGCCTTGGCGGGGGTCGCTGTAAGAAAGAAGGGAAGGCTTCATAGATGAGGCGGCATTTCGGCCAGGTGCAGCGCGATGGGCAAGTGCACATGGCGGGAGAGCCTTCCGGTGGGGGAAACAGCTGGATAGGCCAGTGGGTCTGAATCACACAGAGCCTGGAGCGCCAGGCTGCAGAGGGGTACCTGAGAGAGTGGCAGGTTAAACAAGCTCGTGCAATGGAGAAGTCCACACGGCAGCTTCAGGCAGGCAGGATGCAAGGCCCCACCCGAGGAATTCAGGAATGTGTCCACCTCCTTGGCTCCTTGTGCAGCCAAGATGGCCCCAACGGTGCTATTCCACCTGCTCAGGGACCCCAGAGGGCAGAGAGCTTCTGAGTGCCACGGAAGTTCTAGGATTGCACCTGAGCCCTCCAGTCTGGATCAGACGCACCCCTGAACTAATCACTTTGTGGCGGGAGGACATATGCTAATTGTCCAAGTCTTATCAAAAGCAACCCTCATTGCTTTGAGGTAGGAGTGGAAGGGGTTAGTTCCTAAATGGCTTGGACCAAGAGTAGAGGGTGGTTCCTGAGGGGTGCTGTGCTGTGGGGTAAGGATTCCTGGCAGGCCTCCCAGGAAGCGATCACTGGACTTGGGTGGGCACCAGAGTGCCTGTAGGAGGCAGAGCCATGAAGCCAGGAGCCAAAACACCAGCAGGCCCCAGCTCAGGTGTGCCTCAACTTCTCCTTGTTATTGCAGGCAGGCATGCCCCGGACACTGAATGCCTCCGACATGGTCACCCCGAGCAGCCTCGGCCCACCCCCCACAGAGCCCACGGATGGCGAGCAGGCTGGACAGCACCTGCTGGATGGGGCTCCCTCATCAGCCTCCCTGGACACCCTCATCCAGCACCTGGTGCCCACGACTGACTACTACCCCGAGGTGGGTGGTCCACCCAGTGGGGAGGAGGGGCCTCAGAGTGGGCTCTCCTCCACCAGGCATGGGGGAGAAGGTAGGGCTGGGGCTGGGCTGGGGCCTGAGGTCACATCCCTGCCATGACTTTGGGAGCACACACTGCCTTTTCTGTGTCCCCCCAGAAAGCCTACATCTTCACCTTCCTTCTGAGCTCCCGCCTCTTCATCGAGCCCCAGGAGCTCCTGGCTCGGGTCTGCCACCTGTGCATTGAGCAGCAGCAGCTGGACCAGCCGGTGCTGGACAAGGTGAGGGGCAGGGCAGGGGCCCTCTCAGTACGCAGGCGCTCCCCTGACTGCCCTCACGCACCTACAACTTGGAGTGGCAGTGATTGCCCCGTTCTCCTGAGGAGGAGACCACAGGGGTTTCTGACTTGTCCAGGGTCAGAGACAGAAGGGACAAAGTTGTAACCTTTAACCAGGTGCTGTTTTCCAGTGCTCTGTGGGAGCCCTTGGGCTCACCCCAAGTCCAGGCCCAGGCCCCCAGAGCCCCACCAGTAGGACCCTTGCCATGCCAGATGGCTCTGCAGCCTCTGCTGGGCTTCCTGCCCTCCGCACACTCCGTTCCACCCTTCCCTCCCCTGTGGAGTCTGCTGATGGCCTAGTCTTCTTGTTCCCCACATCTGTTCCTGGCCAGATCCCGCGGGCTATGACTATTCAGAGGTGTGTCGATCAGACTTTGCTAGTACAGTGGTAGAAATCCACTTGCAACTGGCCTAAAACAAAGGACTTTACTGGCTCATGTAACTGCAAAGTCTCTAGTATCGCCGGCTTCAGGGGCTCAAATGACTCCATTGAACGTGATCTTTCTCCCTCAGACCCTCCCTCTGTTTTCCTCTTGGCCAGTCTCACCTCTCCCTGCACAGAGACATGTGGCCTCTGCCGCCCCAGGCTCACCATCTATTCTTCCCAATTTGGGTGGAAAGAGCAAGCCATGTTCTAAATAGGTCCCAATAGAAGTTCCAATTTCATTGGCTTAGCTTAGGTGACAAGCCCATGTGTGAACCAATCACTGTGCATCATGGGTATTTACTGTGTTCTGATTGGCCAGCACTGATCTGGGCCCATGCCTCGAGGCCTGAGGCAAAGTAAGCTCCCCCTGAACCTCAAGGGCTGGGAATGAGTGAGAGGGGAAATCCCTAAAGCAAACTGAGATGTTATCACCAGAGGAAGGGAGACCGGATGCCCGGCAGGGAAAACAAGAGAGGACACTGCCCCAAAGGTATCTTTGTCCCTGTCTGTTCCCCTGTGGTCAGCCCCATCCCCATGTCGCATCCCTGTCACCTGACACAGAGAAGGCACTTGGCACACCTCCCTTGGCCACCAGCGCCGCTCCCTCAGTGGCCCAGACCCCAGCAGAGGAGGGGCTGATGCAGCGGCCCATGTGGCACCCAGGCCTCCAGGCACCCTTCACCGAGCGCACATGCTCCTTGGCTTGCCTTGCAGGCCCGGGTGCGGAAGTTTGGCCCTAAACTGCTCCAGTTGTTGGCCGAATGGACGGAGACATTCCCGCGGGACTTCCAGGAAGAGTCGACCATCGGGCACCTGAAGGACGTGATGGGTCGCATTGCCCCCTGTGACGAGGTGGGCAGGCCTAGCGCAAGTCCTACACCCCTGTCTGCACCCCTACACCCGGGACCTGAGCCCATTCCTGGGGCCAACCTCAGGACCCTCATCTTCCCATCTGTACACTGTAGCTCCTCTAAAATGAGCCCCTTTCTGCCCCATCAGGAAATCAGGCCCTGCACAGCTGCCATGGAAACCACGTCTCTGGTTCCAGGCGTCTCTTGACCTCGCTCCTGTCCTGCATTCATACATGGCATCAGATGGCAGGCGAGGAAGGACCCACTCCTGGGCCCTTGTGATCAGGCCCTTGGTCAGTGATCCATTAGGCTGGCCCGGAGGGCCCTGGTAGGGACAGAGGAGGAGAGAGCGCCCCCGTGTGGCTAAAACCTCATCCCAGGGTAAATGCTCTAGTGGCTTGGAAGGCAGCCAGTGTACTGGGCATCAGGTGCCTCGGCACCTCACACCCTGCCCTGTTCTTCCAGCCGCATTACTCTGGGAAAGACACTTAAAGGTAAAAGGAGGACAAAAATCCCCATCTCTCAGCATTAGTGGCAGAAAAGGGGATGGAGATCTTCTGGTACATTTAGAAGGGGCAGGTTTATCAGAATCTCCAGGATGACTTTGGCCAGTGCTGATATTGCTTTACCTAGGAGAGAACACTGGGGGGATGCACATCACTTGCCCTGAGAGGAGACTGCATGTGGCAAGCTGGTAGCTAGTCATGTGCCTCACAGTGGGTCTGGACATGGCAGAACCAGGTGCTTGTGAAACAGAGGAAAACAAAGTCAGGCAGGGCAATAAGAAGCTACAAGGCCCATGACTTAACTGAGGCTCAGAGAGGGAGGCCTTGCCTGTGGGTCACTTCACATAGCAGACAAGTGACTTAGCCATTCTGAGGGCTCAGCGAAATAAGGTCATCTCTTCCTCCTCCCTCTCCTCTTCCTCCCCTTTCTCCTCCTCCTCCTCCTCCTCCTCATCCTCTTCCTCTTTATCCCCTAATCCATCTGAGGATCCTGACACTTGGCTTAGGATGCAGCAGGAAATGGGGCCAGAGGAAGCTCAATGACTGGATGAATCAGGAGGGTAGGTAGAAGCAGGGAGGGAGATGCTGGCTGACTGGCTGGATAGGTAGTTGGCTACTTGGATGAATGGGTGGAGGGAGGAAGATAGATGTTTGGGTATTCTGATAGACAGATGGACTTCTGATGTGAGTGGATGTGGAAAGGTTGATGGATAGGTGGGGGGATGGATAGATGGATGGATGGGAGAGTTGGTGAGTGGTAGTGGATGGGCCGATGTGGGTGTGGGTGAGTGGATGGATAGATGAATATGGATGGATGGGCAAATGGATGGGTGGATGGGTGGATGGATGGGTGGATGGATGGATGAGGGTGTATGGTTTGGTGAATGGATGAGCAAATAAGGATGGATGTATGGATAGATGGGGGGATGGATGGATAGGTGGATGGGTAGATGGATGAGTAGAGGGATGGATGGATGGGTTGGATGGGTGGGTGGGTAGATAGGTGAATAGAAGGTTGGGTGGGTGAATGGGTAGATGAATAGATGGGTGAGAGGGTGAGCAAGTGGGTGGATGGAGGGAGGGATAGATGGATGGATATGTGGATGGATGAATTAAGGGTGTATGATTGAGTGAATGGATCAGTGAATAAGGATGGATGGATAGATGACAGATGGGTGAATGGATGGATGAATGAATGGGTAGAGGAGTAGATGGATGGATGAGTGGAAGGAAGGTTGGATGGGTGGGTAGATATATAGGTGGGTAGAAGGTTGGATGGGTGGATGAATGGATGGGTGGGAGGGTGAGTGGGTGGGTGGATGGATGGATGGATAGATAGTTGGATGAGTGACATTAGGAATGACAGAGTAAGGATTGTGTGAACTGATGGATCTGTGTGTGGGTGGGGGACTATGTAAAAGGGGAGACGGGCAATAGCACGTGAGGGGAGAAGAGATGGATGCAGGTAGGTGGATGGATGGATGGATGGAGTGGAGGGGAGCAGGGGATGAGGGCCCAGTCTCCTGCTTCAGTCGCCTCTCCCCAGGAGGCCTTCAGCAGAATGAGATCTAAACCATCGACAGAATTATCCACCTTGTCCGGCCTGAATGGCAGAGCCACTTCAAAGGCAGACCCTGCCCTTCTGGCTGCAGTGGTGAGGATGGGTGTAAGTCCCAGGCTGAGAAACTGCCAGGCATGCCACCAGGGCTGTGCTGGGAAATTGTTTCTAACCACCCGGGGATGAGAATAACGGAGGCCTAGGAGCGGCTGTCAGGAGCAGGCATCCACCAGGTGCAGGTGTCTCGAGAGAAATAACTCATTGCAGACATTCTCATTCCCTAGCTCGGGATCCAGTCAGGTGTGGTGAGCGGTATGGGCTGGAATGAGGTTCCCCGGTCCCCACCCCACTCAGCCAGGCGCAGGCCAGGGTGCTTCCATGTGTCTTTGAGATCCCCAAGTTGCCCTTGCACAGGAGCAGCCCATCCAAAGGGTATGTCCTCTATGTCCTACTTCTCCTCCCCTGGATGCTGCAGGTGGGTATGGGTTGCTCCTCGCCCCCCAGCAGGAGCAAGGGCTGGGCTCAGAAAGGAGCTGGTGACCAGACTGATAAGGCAGGGCCAGTAGGCCTCTCAGAGCATGGGGTCTGGACCATACCATGTGACCCCACACAGATCCAGGCTCAGAAACCACAGCTGTGTGATCTCAGGCAAGTTACCTCACCTCTCTGAGCTTCAGTCTGCTCATCAGTAAAAATATTGTTCCCACCACACAACTTTGCAGCAGAGAGTTCCTGAAGTCACGTGTGTTCATGTTTTGGCACTTGGTAAATGTGAGCTGTGATGGGGAACAAATTATTTCCAAATTTCAGGCATATGGGGCTTACTTTTAGCTTTAATGGAGCTTTTATTGTAGAACATTCCAAGCATACACAAACACAGAGAATAGTAACCATGAACACCTGTGTATTTATCACCTAGGTTCAACAATGATCAACATTTTGCTGAATTCGTTCCTTCTATCCCTTTACACACTTCCCCTTCCCTCCAAATTATTTTTTAATGTTTATTTATTTTTGAGAGAGAGAGAGAGCATGAGCGGGGGAGGGGCAGAGACAGAGAGTCCCCCTCTAAGGAGGACAGAGGATCAGAAGCAGGGCTGACAGCAGAAAGCCTAATGTGGGGCTCGAACTCATGAACCGTAAAACTGAAGTCGGATGCTTAACCGACTGAGCCACCCAGGTGCCTTCCACCCAAATTATTTTTAAACAAATTATAAACATTATATCTTTGGCTCCAAAAATATTTCAGCATTATCCTATAAAAGATTTCTCACACAGGGATAGGATCAAATGATATAAAGTGCCGTGCACAAATCCATGAAATGAGCACAAGTGTTTTCAGAGCTGTGTGTCTTTGGGCAAGTTACTTAACCTCTCTGAGCCTTAAATTTCTTTCTATAAAGAGGGAGGGTGATAAGGGCTGTGACATAATAATGGAACTCAGGGAAGAAGAAAAAACATCACAGGGCCAGAGCCAAGGGGGCTTTCCCACCAGAGGACTGTGAAAGGTGACACCTCTCTCTTATGCGCTGCCCCCTCTCCTGAACCCTCATGTCCCTCCCTGCACTGCCCACCATCTCTCGGTACCTGGGAACAAAAGGCCAGAGAGCTGCTGAAAAGGCTTTTCTCTGTGACTGAACATGGAAGTCTTCCCAGCACCTGGCCCTTGCATTGGACCTGCTCAGGGCCACCCTGTGCTAGGGAGGGGACCTGCTTTAGAGGGGCTTCCGGTGGGTTGGACTCAGCAGTTTTGGCTCAGGGAGCCAATGCTGAGGCTGAGGGGGAAGCCAGGGGAGACCCCGAGGTCACAGCTCCAGTAAGGGAGACAGGACAGGAGGATCCTGGTGCCCTGGCCACACCCCCTGAGCCGGCTTCACCGAAATCTGATACCATTGAATCTCCTGGGGACTGACCTTGCTTTCCCATTCACATGACTGTCTGCTGGGCTGACCTGCTGCCCTTGGAGGCTCCCCTGCGCCCAAGGGCACAGGTAGTGGAAGGCTGATACCAAGAACAAACTGGGGGCAGGTGCAGAGCTCCTGCCCATGCAGGGTGGGCTGAGCCTATCGCAAGGACCCTGGGCTGGCTCAGGTGGGATCTGCAAGAACTCTGAAGAACAGAGGCCCAGGACTGTCCAGCAAGAGATGAGTTCTAATCATGAAAGTCCAGGAGGCACCTTAGAGAGGCACAGCCTTCACCCTTGGACGGCCTCTGCCCTTGAAACCCAGCTCTGTGCACACAGCAGGTGGCTCTGTGGAAATGGATGCCATGCGGGGAAGCTACATTCTCCTCAGTGTGGATTCCTGATGGGGGCAAGGATGGCCTCAACATTATCAGTGCTCTCTGGGTCTGCTCAGATGCGCCTAGAAGATCTCTCAGCCCCATCCACAAGGGGATAATCAGCGAGGAAATGAAGGGCAAATACCATCCCCATATTCCGAAGGGGTGCAGAAGATTCCAGAAAGAACCAACAGATAAGCTTGAGGTTAACACCACCAGATATATTCTAAAGGAATAAGCTAACAGGAAAATGATAATCAGTTGGAGTGAATATGGGTTCAGTAGAAACAATTTTGCTAAATTATCTGCATATTTTTTATTTTTTTTTAACATTTATTCATTTTTGGGAGACAGAGACAGACGGAGCACAAGCAGGGGAGGGGCAGAGAGAGGGAGACACAGAATCTGAAGCAGGCTCCAGGCTCTGAGCTGTCAGCACAGAGCCCAGTGCGGGGCTCAAACTCATGGACCGTGAGATCATGACCTGAGCCAGTCAGACGCATAACTGACAGAGCCACCCTGTGCATTTTAAAAATAGGGTAAGCACGTGGCTCTAGCAAACTACAGGCACGGACATGCTGCATCCTTGACTTCAGGAGGGCTCCTAGCTCTACATTGGAGAGGCTAACCAAGGAGAAGCAGGTGAAGGTCACGTTCATTCAGTCAGCACGTGCAGGAGCCCCTCCCCTGTCCTTCACACTGGTGATGAGCAAAGAGTGATGTGGTATTACCTTCATGGAGCTGACAGTCTGCAGAGAGGAGATACTCAGTCTCCTGATGGAGGCTTGGCCGAGGGTTCGAAGGAAGCCTCGTGCTCTGAGGTCCCAAGGATGAGAAGAATGTGCGGAGAGAGGGCTGCACAGGCCCTGCGGGGGGCGGGGAAGGGGTCAAGGGATGAAGGAGCTGCATGTGTCTGGAGCACAGAAGGCAGGCAGGGCCCCGTGTGGAGGCCATCGAGTGCAGCCAGAGCCTGATTTCAGGACCCCGGAGCCCTGCAGGGCTTCTGTCTTTGCAAAGCCGTGGAGGCATTTTAAGGAAGGGAGAGGCAGGGGTCAGACGTGCATTTTCGACAGATGGCTCTGGCTGCAGGGTGGAGCCTAGAGAGGCCGGCATGGATGCCTAAGAGGCCCATAAGGTCTCTTAGGGCTACAGAGACACAGAGATAGAGCAAGGAAATGGCAGAAAGCAAGATCAAGAGGGTTGGTGATGGCCAGGAGGGGTGTGGGGGGAGGGTGGCTGACGATGGCTCCAAGTCCTCATGCTGGACAGACAGAGGGGGCAGCTCTGGGCAAGGGGAGGGTGACTTCCACTTACGTGTATGGGGTCAAGGTGGCCCCTGACCCATGCAGCTCTGGAGATCAGAGAAGTTGGATGCTGTCCACTCACAAACACTAAATGACACTCAAGACAGCGTACAGAGTGAGGGGAAGGGGAGGACCAGATGGAGACAGGGAGGACCACTCCCTCCTCCTCCCACTGAAGGATGATCAGACAAGCCTGCTGACAGCCTGAGGCAGGAGGAACTGGAGGCTGAGGCGAAGACAGATGCTGCCTGAGAAAGGGCCCTGGGCTCTCCCGACAGGGAGGCGGCAAAGGCCAGTCCGGAGGCTGACAGGAGTGGGTGACGTGGGGTGGGGTGGGGGAGGGGTGAGTGGGGAAGGAGGGCACATGACGGCAGTGTAGCTGCCTGAGTCTGAGTCTGAGTGAGGAGAGACACAGGGGGCCGGTGCGGGTGTCAGGGCTCACAGGATGGACCCCAATCCCCATTTTCCCAGCACACACAAAAGACCTGACAGGCTGACCCCACTTCTGGACCCGGCACAGCCAGTCTGCAGACAACCTCAGCTTATGCACACACCACCCAGCTAACCGGTGGCTCTGCCCGCCGTGGCTCTGGGAGCAGGACTTAGGGCTCGGCTTGGGTTAGGGTTGACAGCCTCCCGCGTCCCGAGAGCTCTGCCCACGGCCGCCCGACAGAGAAGCACTCCTGTGAGTGCTGGGTGGATGCTGTCCCGTCCCCCAGAGCCCTGGGCGCCACAGCAGTGCTAGGCCTCAACGGCCCCCCTGGAGCCCCGTCGGACTCAGTGTTGAGGGCCTGCCATGTGCACTCAGCCCAGCTTGCCGGATGCCCCACCTGCAAAACACTGCGGATCTGTGTGCATCAGGGAAGCACGAAGAAACTACACTTCTGCCATCTGAAATGGCCTGGCAGGGCCCGGGGCGCCTGGGTGGCTCAGTTGGTTACGCGTCCGACTTAGGCTCTGGTCATGATCTCATGGCTCAAGAGTTCGAGCCCCACATCGGGCTCTGTGCTGTCAGTGTGGAGAGCCTGCTTCAGATTCTGTGTCTCCCTCTCTCTCTCTGCCCCTCCCCTGCTCGTGCACACGCTCTCTCTCTCTCTCTCTCTCAAAAATAAACATTAAAAAAAATGTATGAGATTACTTAGCAGTCCTGACGACTGACCACCCGTTATTCTCCAAGCTCTCTGGGCCCTCTGGGCACCCTGCCTGATCGCTCCAGACACTCTCAAGCTGGCTCAGAGGTTGAATCAACCCCTGGGGGGGGGGGGTGGCATTTGCTGACAAGTTCAGGGGCTCCTTCTGTGGATTACTGAGCAAGCCCTGGGGAACGGTGGATGTCAGACTTGGTAAGCACAGCCAGTCTGATGGTGCCTTCCTTGGAAATAGGGGTCTCTGATGGGGGTAAATAATCAGTCTCCCTGAGGCTGTGGGAGGGGAGGATGGGTGTCCCTTCAGGGTGGGGCCACGGCCTTTTCTTCCCCAATCCAGGGAAGCCCAGCAAGAAGGCGTCTCTGAGAACTTTTGTGGGTACAGGCAGTACTTACGAACGGCCCACCGTGTGCCCAGAGCCTGGCCCAGCCCTGACAGCACAGAGGTGGCGACTCAGGCTTCCCTGCCTCCGCCCGAGGTCGTTCTGATGGGGCAGTGAACAACTCCGACCACCTTCCACAGCGGCCCCATAGTCACAGGGGGTGACCTGGAGAAGTGCTGTCGGAGCAGAGATAGGACAGCACAGCTGGTCAGGAGCACCGCTCTGAGTCAGGAGGAAGGGGCACCCGGTAGAGGGGCCCCCGATGGAGGGGCACCCGTGGAAGCCAACAAAAGGCCAGCACCTGCGGCAGGGCCCATTCCAAATCTCCCTCCTCTCTCCCTGCCTGTCTCCCTGGCAGTGTGCACCCCTGCCCAGAAAGCCGGGGTGGCCCTGGACCCCAGTCGCCCTCCCCGATGTGTGATCTTCTAGCTTCCACTGGACTGGGTGAGGGCACGTCTAGCAACAGCTCATCCCTGCCAGCCTGGAGCCCCAGACGCTGGGTGTGGGGAGAAAGGTGTCCAGGCACGAGCTCCTCTCTCTCCGCCTCCTCTGCAGGCGTACAGAAAGAGGATGCATCAGCTCCTGCAGGCTCTGCACCAGAAGCTGGAGGCCCAGGGCCAGGGCCCGGAAGGGCTGCCGGGGGCCGACAAGCCCATCTCCTACAGGACCAAGCCACCGGCCTCCTTCCACAGGGAACTCCTTGGCGTCTGCAGTGACCCCTACACTCTGGCCCAGCAGCTGACCCACGTGGAGCTGGTGAGCAGGCCCGGGCCATCCTCTACCCAGACCCAGAGCCGGGAACAGCTGACAACCGGCTGTCCCTGATCCCCGCCCCCCCGCCCCCCCCCCGGCCTCCACCTTGTGCCACCATAACCCAGGGCTTGAGCCTATCACCGCAGGGCCGGCCGGTGTCTCCAGGATTCCCTAGCTCTGGAACAGTCTCGCCACTCCAGCAGGAGGGCTGGATACGCTCGGCCTCCTGAGAGTCTGGGCCTAGTGCAGAGGCCCTGGGTTCAAATCCTGGCTCTGCTACCACCTGCCGCGTGATCTTCCGCCACCTAGTGCCTTCCCTACTAGGGCCTCAGTTTCCCCAGCCAGGACTCAGACATACCGCACCCACCCTAGCCTTCCGGAGGAGTCCAGACAGGCCTTCCTGCTTGTGGGGGGATACCTCAGCATGGTGCATTCCCTGTAGATGCAGGGTAAGGGGCTTGCCCTGGGGGGGGGGGGGTAGGTAGGGGAGTAGGTTTCCTCCCTTTTAAACCTCCACCGTGTACGGCTCCCTTACTTTCTGGCATTAGACTCAACACGTAAGGTGTGCCATTGCATTTCATTTCCCACCACCCTGCCCCATAGGCGCTATTATTCTCTTTGCACAAATGAAGAAACCAAGGTCCAGAGATGTTAAGTGCCTTGCCAGAAGTCACACAGTAGAAGGGACAGAGCGGGGAGTTAATTCTGACCCAGACCCCATGCTCTGAGCTACTAGGCCTCCCCTGGAGGGAGCTAGTCATTTCAATTACCCTGTTTTGAGGCTACTTTCCTGGGTACCACACTCCCCAAGTGGTCCCTTTGGGGACATTGCTTCCTGCCCCCCATGAACTACGGCAGCCCCTGGGCATGGGAAAGGTGGGTGCCTCCTTCAGGATGGTTTTGAGCTCCATGACAACCCAGAATGTGGACCCCTAGTGAGGAGGACAGGTGTCCAGAGACCCTCTGGGTTGGGCTGAGAGGCAGGGAGCCCACAGGAGCACCATGCCAGGCCCCCAGTGGACACCCCCCATCCCTGCCCCCTTTCCCGACGCCTCCTCTCCCTTCTCGTGCAGGAACGCCTACGACACATCGGGCCTGAGGAGTTTGTCCAGGCTTTTGTGAACAAGGATGCTTTGGCCAGCACAAAGGTAGAAGGCCCTTAGACGGGCTGTCCCAGCAGCCACCCCCACCCACTGGCCCTTCTGGAGAATGTCACGAGTGTCAGCTGGAGGAGCTTCGGAGGGGCCCAGAGCAGAGCAGATGGGCTTGGAGGGGTTTTGTCCACCCCACCTGTGTCCCTCCACGTTGCCGCCCAGCCTGAGGGCCTCAGACCCCGACAGTCCCTGATTCCGGGGGAAGCCAGCTGGTCACCCACCCAACGAGGGTGGAGGGGAGGGTCAGGCGGGGAGCCAAGGCCCCGGGTGAGAAGGAGAGGGGAGGGCACACCGGAGGCTCTCCAAGCCCCGCATGCTCTCCCAGCGCGTTTCGGTGGGCGCTGGTGCCCTCCAGCGGCCACCCGGGGTATCGCGTGCTAGTGCCCGCTGCCTGCCCAGGAAAGGTAACCATGTGCTCTCCCTCTAAGTGGTGCGATGGCTCCTGGGCCGCGCACTAGGGACAGCATCCGCACACTGGATCTCGGGTTTGCCCCTCGTCCTTTACAGCCCAACCAGCAGGGTGCCCGGGGCTTATCAACCGGGGTCAATTGGAATCAGAACTGGAAACACTGTCATCTGCTCTCTGACCCAATAAAAGAAGAGCAACTAAATAAGAATGCATTTTCACCTCTCAGACAAGCAAGGATTAAACGTTGTGGGTATGTAGGAACAACCTCACACACTGCTGGTAGGGTATGAAATTAGCACGGCCGCCTTGGGGGGCCGCTTGGCAACAGCATCAACACTTGACATGTACACCCTTGACCTCAACTTTCCACGCCTAATAACGTATCCTACAGATGTGCACACCCATGTACACAAAGTTGTATGCGTATGCATTAAGATATTTGGGATACACTGGGGCTGTTATGGCCAAAGGCTGGAAGCGAAATACCTTATCAACCATGGGGGCTCAATTACAAATCACGGTCCATCCACACGTGGAATGCTGTGCGACTCTTGCAAAGAGTAAGAGTGACAAGAAGTATAGAATAATCCCGCAGATCAACTGTAGAGACAAAAACAAAAAACAAACAAACTAACTAACAAAACCGAGAGTGAAGAGCAGCCAAAGAGTATGTGGCTGTTGTGAAACAACAAAAAGGAGGGTGCGCAATTCACGTCCGCTTGCACTGCACATGCGCTTAGACAATCTCTAGGAAGCCCTGCGGGGTGGGGCAGGGCGGGGGAAGGAGACTGCCTCTTAGCAGATCGTTTTCCACATTTGGTTTGGGTTTGGGTTTGGGTTTGGGTTTGGGTTTGGGTTTGGGTTTGGGTTTTGGCCATCTCCCAGAATGACATCAAGATTGCAGGTGACCTCTCCTTACCCACTGTATGGTAGAGGGACGTGCGTGGTCTTCCCAGCCTCCTGCTGCTTACAACGCTCCTACACGTTTCCATGTACTTCGGGGCATATTTTTCTAGGTCCTCAGTTCTCAAATGACTTGGTCTTACGGCCCCTTTTATGCTCTTAAAACTTTTGAAGGACTTCAAAGAACTTTTGGTCATGTAGATTGCATCTACCGATATTCATCATATTAGCCATTAAAATTGATACATTTTAGGGGCATCTGGATGGTTCAGTCGGTTAAGCGGTTGACTTCGGCTCAGGTCATGATTTTGTGGTTTGTGAGCTGTATTGGGCTCTGCACTGACAGCGTGGAGCCTGCTTGAGATTCTCTCTCTGCCTCTCTCTCTCTGCCCCTCCCCTGCTCATGCTGTCTCTCTCTCTCAAAATAAATAAACTTGAAAAAAATGATAACTTTTAAAGATATTTATTTATTCAAATTATCAATAACAACCTAGTATGGGTTCACATAATATATTTTATGAAAATAACTAGATTTTCCAAGTAAAAAAAATTGAGAAGAGTGATGTTTTACAGTATTTTTACAAATCTCATTAATGACAATGTAACAAAAAGGCAGCTAGATTCTCGTATCAGAGAATGCATCTGCGTTCAATCTCTTAACATACATTATTTCGGTTGAAAATCCAACCCCCAGAAATAATATGTAGTTGGAAAAGGGGATCGTATTTTACAGCTTTTTCAGATAATTCTGAATATTTTTCCTTGATACTATGCTAAAACTCAGCAGGTGGTAGTTTTTTAAGATTAATTGCAATTTGGAATCCAAAAATATAACAGTGGATTTTCTATGTTATATTAAAATCTATTGATTCATCTTGCATCTTGAATGTATCTTTTGCTCATGCGTGATTTTATAACATCATACATTGGTCATTTGGAAAATAAGAGTTTGCTGAATCAGACAAATCTTTCAAATGTTGATAACCTTTCATCATACAATATTTTTTAAATCTTTTTTTTTCTTTAAAGTTTATTTAGAGAAAGGAGAGAGGGGCAGAGAGAGAGAGAAAGGAGAGAGAGAATCCCAACCAGGCTCCATGCTGTCAGCACAAAGCCCAACTTGGGGCTTGAACTCCTAAACCATGAGATCATGACCTGAGCCCATGTCAGACACTTAACGGACAAAGCCACCCAGGCAGGCCTCATCATACAATATTTTTAAGTCATATCCATTAATATCACTACTGATCTCATCCTTCCAAACAGCCCTTAAGTCTTGGGAAACTGTCAAGGTCACAGAGACAAGATATATGTTCTACAAGTTTACAACCCTCTCTTAAAAACTTGAAGTTTATCATTGGCAACAAATGTTATCAATTGCTTCCTTGAAGTGACAGGCTCATCTTGTTGATTTCAAGAAAATATCAGCCAAATACTGAAGTCTGGAAAACCATAGTTGGTCAGTCCTTCTTTTGAGTAAAAATGGTGTCTCCTCAGAACAGTGGCCAGTTCTGCTCACAAGCCAAATCACACCAGTACTTTTCCTCAAGACCTGACTTCTGTATGCAGCAGACGTGTTTTGTGTTTCGTTACATAGAGTACCAAAAAGAGGGTCACCTGGATGGCTCAGTCGGTTAAGCTCCAACTTCACCTCAGGTCATGATCCCATGGTTCGTGAGTTTGAGCCCCACATTGAGCTCTGTGCTGACAGCTCGGAGCCTGGAGCCTGCTTCAGATTCTGTGTCTCCCTCTCTCTGCCTCTCCCCTGCTCATGTTTTCTCTCTCTCTCTCTCAAAAATAATTATAAAAATAAAAATAAAATTTTAATTAAAAAAACAAAAAGATGTGTACACAAGGATTGAGATTTAATAAAACTGAAATGTTTGCCTCCTCAAGGACATTCTGAAGTCACACTCACTTTTTTTCTTTGACTATATGCGTGTGATAGTGAGGAACACAAGGGTCACTGAGTATGGTTTGCTGACTCTGCCTTGCAGGCTAAGAGGGAAGCCATTTTACATGCTTTTCTTTTACACGTCAGTGCTCATGTCAACACAATGAAAAGACAGTGACATTGTATGACTATGAAAATAGCTGTGCCCTTGGAGAACTGTCGCGTCACACATACCTAGGAGGGAAATCACCGGGTCACAGGCTGGGCCCATGGCCAGCCTTACGGGGCAGTGCCAGGTGAGGTTGCACTCATTCTTCTTGCTCCATATCTTTACTGACACTTGAAACTGTCAGACTTTTTTTTTTAATGTTTACTTATTTATTTTTGAGAGAGACAGAGAGATCAAGGGAGGGGCAGAGAGAGAGGGAGACAGAGAACCCCAAGCAGGCTCCCCTCTATCAGCATAGCCTGATGCAGGGCTCGAACCCTACGAGTTGCGAGATCATGACCTGAGCTGAAACCAAGAGTCGGACACATAACCTACTGAACTACCCAGATGCCCCTGAAATTGGCAAACTTTTAAATGCCAAACTATTAAGTTGGAGTATCTTTTCATGTGTTTTGCACATTCTTGTTTTCTATGAAATGCCAGTTTCCTTTTGGTGATTTGGCTTTTTCTTAAGGATTTTCAAGAGCTTTTTTTTTTTTTTTTTAATGAGTTGCTGTGTTGTTGGGTTTTTTTTAATATGTAGTAGGTGATTACTTTTTGTCAGTTAGGTTTTGGGGTGGTCGTTAAGAAATTCCTCTCTACTATCTACCCAGGTCATGAAGATAATCTCCAATGTTTTCCTCTAGAGGTTTTAAAATTTTTGCCCTTCACATTTATGTCTTGGACTTGAAATTCACTCTGTGGATGTGGATTAAGGTGGGGATCCATGTTCACGGTTTTCCGCATAAATAACAATTGTTCCTACACCATGATTTATGGGTTGCCTTGGCCCAGACAGTCCCATCACTATCATATGTCAGGTTTCCACACACATGTAGGTCCATTCCTGGACTGTCTTTTCTGTTCCACTGGTCAAACTTTCTACCCCTGTGTCACAGTATACACAGTCTTCATTATTATGGTTGTGTGCTCAGTCTCACTGTCTGGTGAAGCAAACTCTGTTCTTTCGGAGTGACTTGGCTATTCTTGGCCCTTTTTTTTTCTTTTTTTTTAATTTTACTTATTTATTTTGAGAGAGAGAGAGAGAGACTGTGTGTGTGTGTGTGTGTGTGTGCGCGTGCACACGCACATGTAAGCGGGAGAGGGGCAGAGAGAGAGGGAGAGAGAGAGAATCCCTAGCAGGCTCTGGACTGTCAGCAGAGCCTGACATGGGGCTCGATCTCACAAACTGAGAGATCATGACTTGAGCTGAAATCAAGAGTCAGATGCTTAATCGACTGAGCCTTTTGTTCTTCTATTCGACTTTTTACATCCCTTGTCAAATTCAATGAAAAATCCTACTGTGATTTTGTTAAGATATATGACATGTGGACCAATTTGTAAACAATTACTGTCTTCATGATGATGAGTCCTCCAACTCATACAAATGTTGAGTCCCTCCATTTACTTAGGTCTACTCTGTAATACCTTTCTTTTTGTTAATGTTTATTTATTTTTGAGGGAGAGAGAGAGCATGAGCAGGGGAGGGGCAAAGAGAGAGGGAAACACAGAATCTGAAGCAGGCTCCAGGCTCTGAGCTGTCAGCACAGAGCCTGATGCAGGGCTTGAACCCACAAGCTGTGAGATCATGACCTGAGTCAAAGTCGGACGCTTCACCGACTGAGCCACCCAGGTGCCCCTCTTTAGTACCTTTCTAATGCTTTATACTTACTCCATAAAAATATTAAGCAGATTTTGTTAGATCTTTTCCTCTAAGTACCTTATGCATATTTATTTATTTATTTATTTATTTAATTTATTTATTTTGAGAGACAGAGAGAAAGCGTGAACAGGGGAGGGGCAGAGAGAGAGGGAAAGAGAGAATCCCAAGCAGGCCCTGCAATGTCAGCACAGAGCCTGACGCGGGGCTCGAACTCACAAGCTATGAGATCATGACCTGAGCCAAAGTCAGATGCTTAACCAACTGAGCCACCCAGGCGCCACTTTATGCCTATTTCTACTATTCTATATGGCATCTTCTATAGTACTTGTGTCTGAACTGCTTATACAGCTTAAGGAATGTCATTAACTTTTGTAGGTCAACTTTGTGTCTGACAGTATTGTACATTCTTGTAAATTCTAACAGTTTTTCTATATTCTTTGGTGTTTTTCATGTAGACAATTACATCATCCAGGGATAACGACAGTTTTGTTCCTTCCTTTACAATCCTTATTCTTTTTATTTCTGTGGCAATCATGCAAAGAATCCTCCACTGATAGGAGACGAACATGACAGACAGATCCTGTTTTTTAAATTCTGAAGTGTTGGGACTATTAGTTACTGCAGAATAGCCCTGCTAATTCTGACTAAGAAGAATGTCTCTTTCTTGCTTCTTGTGCTGACTAAGACATTTGGTAAAATGTTAAATAGAAGTGTTGCCACCCAGGATCCTTCTTTTGTCCTGATTTCAAACAGAATGCTTTCAACATGTCACAATAGAGTATGATGTTTGCTATATTTTTTTTTAGATGCCCCTATCAGCTTAAGGAAGTACCATAGTCCTATGTGGCAGAGGGTTCTTATCAGGAATGTTTGTTGCATTTTATTGACTACTTTTTCTTTCTCGTTAAAAAAATTTTTTTAAGTTTATTCATTTATTTTGAGAGGGACAGAGAGAGTGCGAGCCAGGGAGGGGCAGAGAGAGAGAATCCCATGTAGGCTCTGCAGAGTCAGTGCAGAGCCCGACATGGGGCTTGAACTCACAAAGCCATGAGATCATGACTGGAGCTGAAATCAAGCGAGACACTTAACTGACTGAGCCACCCAGGTGCCCTTCTCGACTACCTTTTCTGTATTGATTAACCGTATGTTCTCTTCTCTTTTAAACTGTTAAGCAGGGGCACCTGGGTGGCTCAGTTGGTTAAGCGTCCAACTTTGGCTCAGGTCATGATTTCACGGTTCATGGGTTTGAGCCCTGCATTGGGTTCTGTACTGGCAGCTCAGAACCTGGAGCCTGCTTCAGATTCTGTGTCTCCCTCTCTCTCTGCCCCTGCCCCGCTCATGTTCTGTCTCTCTCTGTCTTAATAACAAATAAACTACAAAAGATTTTTTAAAAACTGTTAAGTGAGGGGGCGCCTGGGTGGCTTAGTCGGTTAAGCGTCCGACTTTCGCTTAGGTCGTGATCTCACGGTTCATGGGTTCGAGCCCCACGTCGGGCTCTGTGCTGACTGCCAGCCCAGAGCCTGGAGCCTGTTTCAGAGTCTGTGACTCCCTCTCTCTCTGACCCTCCCTGCTCACTCTGTCTCTCTCTCTCTCCTAGAAATAAATAAAAACATTAAAAATTAAAAAAAAAAACTGTTAAGTGATTATTTATACAGTAGTCGCCCTCTTTATCCACAGGGTATATGTTCCAAAATCCCAGCAGATGCCTGAAACCATAGATGGTACTGAACTCTATACTATGTTTTATCCTATACATACACACTTATGATAAAGTGTATAAATCAGACACAGTAAGAGAAAAACAACTAATAGTCAAATAGGTCAATTATAATAACATACTATAACAACAGTTATGTGAATGTGGCCTCTGTCTCAAAATATCTTATTACACTGTGCTCACCCTTCCTGTGATGATGTGAGATGACACAATGCCTACACAAGGCAATGGAGGAAGGGGAATGACATAGGCATGATGATGTAATGTTAGGCCACTGCTGACCTCATGTCAGAAGGAGGATCATCTTGCTTCCAGACGTGTTTGATGGCAAGTAACTGAAACCATAGAAAACAAACTCAGATTAGTGGGGAACAACTGTAGTAGTTGTTTCTTTTTTCCCCAATGTGTGAGCCAACCTTGCATTTCTGGAATAAATGAAAGTGGGTCATGATTATTATCTTTTTTGTACATCCTAAGATTCTGTTTGCTCTTGTTTTGTTTAGGATTTTTGCAACTGTCATCATGAGACGGACTCTTTATTTTCCTGCCTGTCCCTGTTCTTTCTAGTCTTTATTTTCTCTTTGTCTCTTCTCTCTTCTGTGTAAAAGACTGAATTTTCTCTTCCTGGATCATTGGGCTAGAATTTGCCAGTGAAACCATGTGAGCCTGGTGTCTCCTTTTAGGGAAGACTTTTACGTACCAATTCAAGATTTTCCTTCCTTGTTTTGACAAACAAGTCATAGTCACCTCTAATATTCTTTGTATTTACATCTCTCTTTGTTCCTTCATCCCTCTTGCTGTTTGTCAATTTTATTAGTCTTTTCAAATAAAGAGCTTCTAGCTTCCTTGATTGTCTATGTTGCATCTTTCTTTACTGTTTATTTTTTTTCTCTAATCTTTATTATTTCCCTCCATCTACTTTCTTTCTTTGGATTCTTTCTTTCTCTAATTATTTTGTATGTTGGATGTTCAACCTGTTGTTATCCTTTCTTCTGTTTTTTTTCTTTTTTTCGTTTTGAGAGAGAGAACACGTGCAGGCTCTAGTGGGGGAGGGGCAAGGAGAGAGAATCCTACGCAGGCTTCACGTTCAGCATGGAGCCTGATGCAGGGTTCAATCTCAAAACACGAGATCATGACACAAGCTAAAATCAAAAGTCAGATGCACAACCAACTGAGCCACCCAGGAGCCCCTGCTCTAATAAGAGTATGAAAGAATATCCATTTCTTTCTAAATATATTTTCTCTTGTTTATTTTTGAGAGACAGAAAGAGACAGAGCACGAGCAGGGGAGGGGCAGAGAGAGAGAGAGACAGACAGAATCCAAAGCAGGCTCCTGGCTCTGAGCTGTTAGCACTCAGGGCTCAAATCCACCAACTGTGAGATCATGACTCGAGCCAAAGTCGATGCTCAACTGACTGAGCTACCCAGGTGCCCCTTTAACTATATTTTTTATTTGCATCCTCCACATTTTGCTTTTCAGCATTTTTGTTCTCATTTTAATTTCCACTATGATTTCATCTCTGAAATTATTAGATTATTTTAAAATATGTTTTTAGATTTCCAACTATTTGAAAGGAATACTCTTTTTCATAGGATTGAGTGTAGACAAACTTCCCTATCTGTCCATTACCTCGACTATGTAAATTGTGTTGCTCAAATTTATATTTATACTGTCTTGTTTATCTCCATAACCTAAGGATTACTGCCAATGTGTGAAAATCTTCCACTGTGGTAAGATGTGATTTCTCCCTATAAAGAGGTTTACTTTCTGATGACATTTGCCTCCATATTTTGAAGCTATGCTGTTAGGCATATGCAAGTTTGGCTTTGTGACATGCTCTCGATTAATCAAACCTTTATCATTATGCGGTTACCCTTTAATCTCTTCTGATGCTTTTTGCCCTAGAGTCTTTTTTTCTGCCTTAAAATCTATTTTGGCTAATATTAGTACAGCTATGTGATATTTTTCATATATATTTTTCCTTTTTTTACCTGTATCTTTGGATTTAGGGTATGCCACTTGAAAAGAACAAGCAGCTGGAGTTTTAAAGTTATAGCAATTGGGGTAAATGGCTGGCTCAGTTGGTTGAGCATCCAACTCTTGATTTCTCCTGGCCATGGGTTCAAGCCCTGAGTCAAGCTCTACACTGAGCGTGCAGCCTGCTTAAGATTCTCTCTCTTGAGGCACCTGGGTGGCTTAGTCGGTTAAGAATCTAACTCTTGATTTAGCTCAGGTCGTGATCTCACAGTTCATGGTGGGATTGAGCTCCACATTGGACTCTGTACTGACAGCACAGAACCTGCTTCGAATTCTCTCCCTCTTCCTCTCTCTGCCCTTCCTTCCCACTCAAAATAAATAAAAATTAAAAAAAAAAACCAAAAACATTCTGGGCACCTGGGTGGCTCAGTCAGTTAAAGCATCCAACTTTGGCTCAGGTCATGATCGCATAGCTCATAAGTTTGAGCCCAATGTGGGTTCTGTGCTGACAGCTCAGAGCCTGGATTCTCTGTCTCCCTCTCTCTCTGCCCCTCCCCTGATTGCACTCTGTCTCTCTCTTTCTCAAAAATAAACAAACACTAAAAACACAATCTTCCCTCTCTCTG
This sequence comes from Hyaena hyaena, assembly GCF_003009895.1. Taxonomy (NCBI): domain Eukaryota; kingdom Metazoa; phylum Chordata; class Mammalia; order Carnivora; family Hyaenidae; genus Hyaena; species Hyaena hyaena. The sequence goes on along the minus strand of NW_024081062.1, from coordinate 1,465,502 downwards.
CATCTGCCCCTCTCCCCTGCTCACACACACACTCTCTCTAAAACATAAAAATAAAATAAAATAAGTTAAATTAAGTTTAATTTAACTTAAAAATAAATAAAATAAAATTGTAGGAATTGTAATTACTGACACATATGGATTAGGTTTTACCACTTTCTGTGCACCTTTGACTTATCTTCCCACCTCCTCCTTGTCTTTTTTCCTCTTTTCTTTACTTCTTACGGGTTAATAGATCCCGAATTCCATATCTCCCTCCACTTCTTGCAAGTCACCCTGGCAATTTCAACATGGATATTTAAGTTAACTTAAGTTAAATCTTTCAAACTTTGGCACATTTATACAACTGAATATTCTACATCAATTGAAAATGACATTTCCAGAGGATATTTTATGGCACATGAAAAGATTCATGTGGAAAAATATGGAAGCATGTATATATAGTTATGTATAGATAGAAAGATACATACAGTTGACTCTCATTATTTAACATGTTTTATCCATGAAGTCATCCTGAACGCAGAATTAGCAAATGCCACTGCTGCCGAGGGAAATACAGGGGTAAGTTCCTTGCAAGCCTCTCACCACATTTGCATCGAGCAGCCCATACATAGCCTTGCACTGAGCATGTTTCTGTTCAAAGACACTGTATTTAATATATAGTGTTCTTCCCATAACATTGAACTCCTAGCCAGCAGCACCATGACTCATGTCTGAGTGCAGCTTATCTAACACATATTTTCTCCTGAGGGCACATCGCAGCCTTCATGTGCTCAGGAACTGCCACACTGTGCTTGGAGCCACATTCAGCAGGGAACTCAGCCTGCTATTTCATCATGCTGAATAGACGACCAAAAAGGACAGTTGTTCACAAGATGGGAATGAAACGAAAAGGCAAGGTGTCCCTTAGCTCAACCTCTGCTGGGAACAAAAAGTCACTTTGAGTGACTCAATTTTTTTTTAATTTTTTAACGTTTATTTATTTTTGAGAGAAAGAGGGAGAACAGGGGAGGGGCAGAGACAGAGGGAGACACAGAATCTGAAACAGGCTCCAGGCTCCGAGCTGTCAGCACAGAGCCCAACGTGGGGCTCGAACCACGAACTGTGAGATCATGGCTGAAGTCGGATGCTTAACTGACTGAGCCACCCAGGGGCCCCACGTGACTCAAAATTTTTCCACTCTGCACATATCCATGAAGGACAGTGAGTGACAGTGACATGAGTAGTGATTTTGGATTACAAATACGTCTTTAGGAAGCAGACAGATTCACAAATACAGAATCCATGAATAATGACATCAGCTGTGTGCGGGAGTTTGCAGATACATACATACTTATATATGTACATCATATTAAATGACATCTTTGAGTGTATAGAAAAAAGACCAGAAGGACACACCTCAAAGCATTGCTATTTATGGATGGTTTTGAGGTTTCAACATTTTCCAGATTATCTTCAATGATGATCGATGAACTGACTCCATGTTCCAGAAGTTATTGACAGAAAGACTGAGTATGGTCCTTGTGTTTTTCCCAGCCGTGTTTCAGTGACAAGACTAACAACCTGGAGGCTTACGTGAAATGGTTCAACAGATTGTGCTACCTCGTGGCGACCGAGATCTGCATGGTGCGTAGAAAGCAGGGGGACGTGACCTGGCTTAGCCAAAGGTGGGGGGCCCTGGGAGGGAACCAGAAGGGCATCTGAGCCTGTCCATGTCCAAGCCCCGGACCAGGCTGGGCACCTCCCTGGGACACCAGGTGTCACCACACAGCTTGCCTGCAGTGACATTTCCCTCTGGATAGAGCCTGGCACGTCTCCACTGGACCCTGATGGAGGGTGTCAGAGATGGATTGCCAAAGGAGTCAGATCTGCCAAGTGGCTCTGCTTCCCCTGTCTCCATCTATCTGCCTTGGGTGGCCTGGCCCTCCCCCATGCTGTGTTGGCTCTCTCAGGATGTAGAGTAGAAGTGCCCCAACCTTTAAGAACTGGGAGATTGTACACGCAAAGCTCAGGTCGCCAGCTTCTCCCAGAAAGCAGGAAGACTTGTCAACACTGAGCCGGGCGCCCTTGTCACCAAGTCACAGTCCCTCGGGGCCAGACCCTGCCAGCCCTCCTCTCGTCTTTAGAGGAGTCCCTTCCAGGCCCCCTCTTACCGACAGGTGAAGCCCCGGGCCACTGGTGTCAGGGAAGGAAAGACTGAAGGCAGCACAGGTGCCAGGTTGGGCTCTCCAGAAGCAAATACTAGATGGAAACTGGGGTAACAGAGAAAGGGGCAGAGGCAGCGCTGCTCAAAGGGAGGAGCTGTCCTGTGATGTGCAGCCTTGGGAGTGCTCCCTGTTGGGTGCCCACAGTGGCTGAAACGCTTGGTCTCCATTCCCCACCTTGCTCGGCCCAGGTGGGACGGGAAGGACCTTGGGTGGGAGGCTTTCTGAACGGGGTTTGGACAGCACCTCTCCTGCCTCCTGGTGGCAGCCAAGACCACTGCTGCACATACGGCAAAATCCGTATGGGAAGAACACAGGGTAGGGCTCCACGGGCCCCACCTGCTTCCTGCACTTGCATCACTGGCCTGGCAGCTCAGGTGGCCGTTTTTATGTGGGCAAAGCTGGACTGAGCCCTCCCGGGAGTCGGGCCACTAGTGCCTCAGCCCAGGACAGGCCAGGGGATGACATTGTTTGGAGCCATCAGAGAAGTGAAGGTCTCAAGCACTTGGCCACAAGCTGGAGGTGAGGTCATGCAGTCTGTCAACAGGAAGCAGTGGAGGGGCTGGTCCTGGGACAGCGCTTGGGTCAGTGTGGCCCCAGTGTGGGGAGAGCAAGCTCGATGCACAGGGACAGGCGAGGGAGCCATGGAGGATGCCGGAGCTGGGCCTCGGGGAGGAGCAGTGTCTTGGACGGGGAGCCCATCAGCACTATGGATGCCCTGTGGCATCCTGCCAGCACCCCCCAGCCCTGCCGGGCCCCCCAACCCCCAGCCCTCCGTGGCAGTGGGCTCTGCCGGCTCTGCTGAGGACATGTGGAGATCCGAGTTCCCCGGTGGCAGACTGCCCGGCATCAAGCATCTCCACCGTGAACTGGGTTGAAAGAACACTGATGAGGGACTGGCCTAGTGATGGGGTGGGGACATGTCACCACTGAGGCTCAGATGCCTTGTCCCCAGCCGGCCAAGAAGAAGCAGAGGGCCCAGGTGGTGGAGTTCTTCATCGACGTGGCCCGTTAGTGCTTCAACATTGGCAACTTCAACTCCCTGATGGCCATTATCTGTGAGTAGGCCAGCCAGGCCTGGGCCCTGGGGAGTGTCCCCAGACGCACATGCACACAGGTGGGGTGCAAGCCAGGGTGCTCCTCTGAGCAAGATCGGTGCTGCTGACCCCATGCTCCCCTGCCCCACAGGTCCTGGAGACATGCCCCCTTTGAGGTTTTCCTTCCCAGGGTGCTCGGTGAGGGCTGTGGTGTGTCCCCAGAACCAGGGACAGTGGGGGCCCAGAGCAGACCCTGGTCACCGTGTGGGGCCAGTTTGGTGGGGACTGGGACAGGGGCCTGTGCACACACAAACCAGGCTGGCCCGGACACAGTGTACCCAGCACCCACCCACGCCCATCGGGCCCATTTGCAGCAGCCTTAACCTTGGTCAGGTGGCCATGTGGGACCACCCCCAGGCCTCCCGCCCCAGGGAAATAAGCAGACTGTGCAGCCCAGAGACATTCCCCTAGCTCCACCCTCCCTCTTCCAGCCGGCATGAACATGAGCCCTGTCTCCAGGCTGAAGAAGACCTGGGCCAAAGTGAAGACGGCCAAGTTTTTCATCCTCGAGGTGAGCAAGGCTGCCCGGCTGCCGGCTGGCACTGGCCGGCCCTGGGACACAGCTCCCCCACATGCCTCCCTGTCTCCTTCCAGCACCAGATGGACCCAACAGGGAATTTCTGCAACTACAGGACAGCCCTGCGAGGGGCAGCGCACCGCTCCCTGACCGCCCACAGCAGCCGGGAGAAGGTAGGTCAGAGGCTTGCCCGGCCTTTAGGGCTCCTCCCTACTCCTTCCCACTCCCTACCTTGGCGCAGTGGGCTGTATCAGAGAGCCTGGATGCCGACTCCAAGCTCACTGGGTCCAACACCCTGCCCTTCTACAACATCCGTATAGGCAGCTGTGTTCCTTGCATGCGTCCAATTTGGGGAACTCACCACCTTACAGGAGAGATAAGCCCATGGCAGCTCTAACCGGTAGGAAGAGCTCCCTTATGGGGCTGGGGTTGTCCTCCCTGGAGGACCACACAGAGTGAGACTCCTTCTTCCACCCACCAGTCCTTCAGTGCCCCCAGATCCCCTTTCCCCTCCCTCCTAACTCAACAGCCCAGGCCTGCCCCACCAAACTCAGTCTCCAGTCCCCTCCCCATTGCATCTCTTTGGTCCCTGAACAGTGTGATTTGTCTGAGTCCCTTCTGTTTCAGATCAAATCATTCACAAGTACATAGAATCTTACACCTCCTTACTCTAAATGCAATACCTTCATTAATATAGCTTCAGATCACATCCACGGATTTGGCAATGACTGAACCAAGCTTCTCGCTCACTAAAACCACCTTTTCACGGGTTCTGTTCTTATACATTTGCATTTGGGGGGCCTCGTGATCCTGATGAATTGTTTTTGTCTCCCAAATTCTCCTGGTGGCCTCGATTACAAGAAACTGGGCCCTGGGATTGCAGGGAGCCTCTGGCTTAAAACCTGTCTCCAGCCCAATGATTAGAGTGATCATATCCATGGGGAGGAAACACGAAGACCTTTTCCGCCTGGTCTCCTGGCAGGAATATTGGTACAATTAGGTCTCTGCTGTGATTTTGGGGGGTCTGTTTCCAGCTTGAGAACAAGCTGCTGTTCTTGAAATTCAAAGTCACTGTGGAATTGGATGGGATGGGTACCAGGGGTTAAGTCTGGGGAGAAGCCAAGACCTGCACACTTATGCCACCAGCAGGCCCTCCTGGGCCCCCACACCCCACCTAGGGGTGGTGGGGGTGTTCACAGACCCTGGCCCCACGGATGGCCATGTCTTATCCAGCTGGCCTTTCCTGTTCAGGCTGCGAGCCCTTCAGCCGCTCTTGGTCCGAGGAGGGCTGATGCTGGGAAGCAGCATTCAATGGGACAGGACCTCAAAATTCCGGGAAGGCAAGCCTGTCCCCCAGGAGCTAGGAAGCTGCAAAACCAGAGAGACAGGGACAGAGATCGTGCCTCACTGAACACCTACCATGTGAGGGCCACTTGACTCTGTCCCTCCCCTCCATTGAATTCTGATGACTACTTATGAAGTGGATTCTAACAGTACCATTTCCCAGATTAGAAGACTGAGTCTCAGTGAGGAGACCTCACTTGTCCAGTCTCACAGCAAGTTGGCGGCAGAGCTGGGAATCAGCCTCTCCAGTACACCACCAGGCTGCCTTTTATTCCCAGAGAGCAGGTGCTGGGTGGCAGTCACTGGGGTCCTGTGTCAGACCCAGGAGTGAGGGCGTATAGAGTTGGCTGCCGCATTTGGTCTGGGATGTCAAAACGGCACAGGCGCCCTGCACTGTTTTTCTTCCATCCGTGCTCACCAGGAGGCCGTGGGGTGGACAGTGATGTCTGTTCCTGCACGCTGAGCCCTCTCCCAGCTCTGGGGTGTGGGGACGCTGTGGTTTAGGTCTGGGGCTCAAGGTGGGTGATTTACAGAGCTGTGCGTTTCATTTCGCTGCATTCTCCTCGAACTTCCAAAGAGATATGGATCATCGGCTGGGCCCAAGGAAGGTGCTTCATAAATGGATGGGAGATTGGAGGATGGATGGATGGATGGATGGATGGACAGAAGGAATGAAGGATATTTGCAGATGCTCTCGCAGTTCCTCACTGCTACAGCTGAAATTTTGAGGCCAGGAGGTCTCAGTGGTCATGACATTCTATGTTTTCTTCCCACCTCTGCCCTTCCCTGTTCCCATCTCTGTGATGGGGCCCACTCCACACAGCCTTCCCTGATGGCACTGCTTAGCTCCAGAAAATAAGGGCAGTGGATCACAGTCAGTCCACGGGGGCAGGAAGACCAGCCAGGATGCTAAAACCTGATGGGATGGGCCCACGTGGGCAGGCAGAAATGGTGAGAAGTTCTCAGAAAATGCTACCTCTTTGGGGATCAGCTCCAATGCCCACCCTCTAGGAAGCCTGCACAGAGTCCCTGAGGACCGCTCTGTCTACAGAGTCCCGCTGCCCTTAATCCTCTCCCTGTCCTGGCACATCTCCCCATTCCAACCCAACCCTGAGCCTGGGGCTCAGCAGCCATGATGGGAGGTGGAAGGGAGATGCACAGAGACCACCCTGCCTCCTGGCACAGGGAGGAAACAGGCAGGACAGGGGCTAGTCCTGCCTCTGCTACTTACTGCTGTGTGAGTTTCTGCGAGGTGCCTAACCTCTCTGGGTCTCGGCTTCCTTGTCTGTAAGTTGGGGTAATAGAACCCTGCGTACGGAACTTGCTGAGGATGAAACTCGATCCCCGTGCTTGTATAGCTTGGCACAGCAGAGCCCTCCAGCCTGCCACTGATGCCCCTGTGACAAGGCGTGAGTGGAGGGCTCTCTGGGGGGTCACAAATGGGACCTAAACCCAGTCTGTAGGTAGCAAGGACTTCTGGGAAAAGGCTCCACTACACTGTATGTGTCTGACGTACCCTCAGTCTTCCCCAAGCCCCAGCACCCAGCGCAGTGAAGACCTGAGCAAATGTCTAAGGAGTCGACATAAATCTAAGGTGACTAGTTTGTCCCAGTTTCCCTGGGATGGCTCCAGTTTTAGCACTGAAACTGCATCTCATGTAACCCCTCAGTCCTGGACAAACCAGGCAATTCATCTCCCTGCTAAATCTGGCTCTGGTCAGCGTTCACTCACTGGGTGACCTTGGGCCATGCCCTGCCACTCTGTGGGCCTCAGTTTCCTGTCTGCCCTGCCCCGCTGGGCCATCCACACATCTGTACTGTGCAGAGTGGTCATGCCCAGGTCCTGACCTCAAAGCTTTTATCAGCTTGGATAAGGGGTGAGCCAGAAATTCCAGGGCCCGGTGCTGGGTCCCACGGGTGACAGGCTGGAGGCTGTTCCTGGCCGGACTAGCAGCACATGCCCAGCAACGGAGACTGCTTAGAACAACAGAAATGTTGGGGCGCCCGAGGGCTCAGTCAGTTAAGCATCTGACTCTTGATCTCAGCTCAGGTCTTGATTTTGGGGTCATGAATTCAAGCCCTGTGTTGGACTCTGTGCTGGGTGTGAAACCTACTTAAAAAAGAAAAAGAGAATCTAGGGTGCCTGGGTGGCTCAGTCAGTTAAGTGTCCGACTTTGGCTCAGGTTGTGATCTCACGGTTCATGGGTTTGAGCCCCGCGTCGGGCTCTGTGCTGACAGCAAGCCTGCTTCAGAGTCTGTCTCCCTCTCTCTCTGCCCCTCCCCAACTCATGGCCTATCTCTCTCAAAAATAAATACACATTAAAGAGTGTTTGAAAAAAGAACAACAGAAACATTATCTCCCCAGATGCCAAAATCAAGGTAGTCTGAGCCGTGCTACCTCCAGAGGGAGCACCCTTCCTTGCCCTCCCAGCTTCCGACAGCCCAGGGGGGGCCTTGGCCAGTGGCCACATCATTCCTATCTCTGCCTCTGTCTTCCCACGGCTCTCTTTCCTCTGTGTGTCCAAATTTCCCTCTTTTCACAAGGACGTTAGTCCCTGGAGGAGAGCTCATTCTATCCCGTATGACCTCATCTTAACTCGATTCTGTCTGCAAAGACTATCTCCAAATTAGGTCCCATTCACAGGCACCAGGGCTTAGGACTCAAATATATCTTTTGGGGGGACACAGTCCAACCCACAGCAGCAGAGTGCACCCAGCCAGCTCCCCTCGGGTCTCCTGAGCTGTCAGCAGTGGGTGTCCCTTCCCTAGGGGCACAGCAGTGGGCATGTGCAGAGCAGGGAGGGAGAAACAAGACATCCAGCAGTGAGACACAGAGACCCCCACCCTGCTCAGGCTGGGCTCCAAAGTCTGTCCTTTCAGGCATCAAGAAAGGCATAAAATGACAAATCATGAAATATGTATTTTTAAAAGTAGGCCACAGAATTTCACAACAGATGACTCACTGTCCATACGTATTTCATGGTAAGCTCGGCACGCACCTGAATTCCTCCTGGTGCACTTGAACCAAGAGATCTGTGGACCCCTGGATTGTGAGGGGTCTGGGGGGAACTGCCACCAGCCTCTCCCAATGGGCAGTGGAAGAAATGTTCAAGGGGCATGGAGACCGTGCATCTTTCATTCAGCCCCAACACGGAGGGGGTGGGGGGAGTGGTGCCGTATACAGTAGGTGCTCAGCACTGGAGTCTGATGGGGCCAGGGAGGAAAGAGTCTAGCCCCAGGGTAAAGGGGCCTGTGCTTCCTGCTGACTGAGGGCTGACCTGCACCCTCTCCCTTCCAGATCGTCATTCCCTTCTTCAGCCTACTCATCAAGGACATCTACTTCCTGAACGAGGGCTGTGCCAACCGTCTCCCCAACGGACACGTCAACTTTGAGGTAGGGTCCAGGGGCCCCTGACAATCAAAGCCCCCAGGGCAGGGGTGCTGGACTAATGGGGGACAGTTCACAAGACATTACGGTGGAATTGTCGGAGTCTCCCCAGCCCACCCCACCCCTTCCACAGGAGGAGATTGAGGCTCATGCAGGTGTTGGTCCCCCACTGCCCACCACAGGTGAGGCAGACTCATTTTTAGCCCTGGAAGAGCCCCAGGCTGTGAGAAAGCCCCACGGACCCACAGTGACAATGAGCAAGGTGCTATGACCTGCATAGGGCACAGAACATGTGTCAGGGGAGGCCTCCTGCAGGAGGGGCCCTGGGCACAGGAGGAGGTGGGCAAGTAGTGTGGGCAGGAGGAGAGGAAGATTTCCGCTCCCTCTGAGGACACTCACTGCCATCAGCTCAAGTGTCCCCCACCTCCAGGAAGCTCCCCTTGACCTCCCAGACAGAGGGAGGCCTGTACTCAGTGGACCGGCATTCCTTGGTCACAGCTCTCCAGTCCCTGAGCTCCTTAGAAGCAAAGACAGGCTGACCACCCCCCCCACCCCCCCGCATGGGATCACCCAGCACACATGTCTCAAGGTGGCTGGTGGGCTAGGTACGGTGGGGGCCGAGGCCCGGGAGCCCTGAGAGCCCTGGGTAGTGACAGCAAGTGGTCACTGAGTCAGACAGACAAAACAAGCCAAGCATCAGGGGCAGCCCCCAAATCTGCAGGAAGGAGGAGGCTCTTCTCCCTAGGAGGGCTGGCCCACCCTGTGCTGGCCCCACCCAGCCTCCAACACCAAGGGGCAGTCAGTTCTGGGCTGGGCCCCTGCTCTATCTGAACCTCAGTCTCCCCCTCTGTAAAAGGGGACTCTGGCACAGAGCCCACCAAGGGCTCTGTAAGTACAGCGCCCCCTACTGATGGGGCTACCACCCAATGCCCAGTCCTTTTGGCCTTGAGCTGCCTCTGCTGTGGGGCCTCACACAGAGATCCCTGCAGACCTTCCCAGGCTGGCTGCAGCCTTGGTTAGCCCTGAGGGCTTGTGTAGCAGGCAGAAGTCCACCCCAGCAGGCGGCCTGGGCGCCCGTCCCCAGGGCAGTCCAGGCTGGAGGTGACGCGGAGGAGACTGGGCTTGGGTAAGATTGCATGGGGGCCCAGGAGGCCGAGATCACAGTCTCCAGGTGACCCCACACGTACCAGCTGTGGAAAGCTCTGTATCGCTCCCTTCTTGAACTGGCCCTCAGATCTGAGACGGAGGGATGGAAGGGAAGGCTCCAAAGTGTTCCTGTGGCCACAGGGGGCTGGAGCCGGCCACCGGGACTGATGAAAGATGCCACAGAGTGTTGTGCCCACCAGGTCATGACTTGGTGCTACAATTTATTTAAAACGCTTCTTTAAATCAGCACAGATTTTTTTCATTTAAATGAATGTATTTAAATTTTACTTAAATAAAATTCTGCTCTAAGTGGATTCACTTAAATCTTCCTTAAATATATTTATTTAAATTTATTTGCATCATTCTCTAGATAAACAAACCTGCAGGGATAATCACAGAAAAGAATGAAACTAGAGTAACATTCGCCTCTCCTGCATGTGCTGCCTGCCAATGACCTGACCTTAGATGCTCTCCCCCCAGATTCTGCAGAGGGAACGAAGAGATGTGGGAACACCCAGGTTGCCCGAGGAGGGGTGGGGTCTGTCATTTACTGCCCAGTGCTCTGCCCTGCCCTTCCCAGTAGTGGGCCCCCAGGGACAGATGAGTGAGACTGGCCCTCTCTCACAGGTGACCTCCAGACACCGGGGGGGGGGGGGGGGGCCCCATTTCGTATCTCTATGACCCTGGCAGAAATTTCTGGAGCTGGCCAAGCAGGTTGGAGAGTTCATCACATGGAAACAAGTGGAGTGTCCCTTTGAGCAAGACCCCAGCATCACCCACTACCTGCACACCGCCCCCATCTTCAGCGAGGATGGTAAGGTGGCCCCATGGGCTCTGTCACCCCCAGCTCTGGGACTCTCGGGTGGTTTCCCAGTCTCATCTTCATATGGGGCTCCTCCTGCGAGCGGGACGCACCACACCCATGTTTGCTGGATGTGAGAGGGAGCAGAGAAGGCTGTGTCCCGTGGCTGAGCTCCAGACAGGGCCCGAGGAGCTGCAGGCTGGGGACCCTGGAGGTTCAGGCTTCCCCTTGGACACAGAGGGCTATGTTGGGCATCATAAATTGAAAACATCTGGCCCGTGTTCTCACTGGTAACGTATATAAGTAGAACAACTCTCCCAGTGCTCACATAGGGAAGGCGGAGCCCTGGGCTCCCTGTGGGTCTTTCCACAGCTGGGTGGTGTGCATGTCTGCATGTCTGTGTGAGTGCCTGCATGCACGCGCACATGTGTGTGTGCATGTGTGTGTGTGTGTGTGTGTGTGAGATGAAGCATCTTTGCTCACAGTCCCATTAGTGTCTGTGCCCTCCGGTAAATCAGCATTCCCATCTGATCATTTATCAAATGTGACAAATTTGCTTGTGAATTTGCTAAGCAAGCATAACCCAGGAAGAGAAAGTGCTGGAAGCAAGTGGTCATCTGGTCCTGAGTTGATCATCCCAGGGGAGGCAATGTGGCCCCATGGTTGGCTGCTTTCTCGATCCAAGACCCTTAACCTACCCTGGGAGGTCCCCACTCAGTACAAAGGAGGCCTGACTCCTCATCACAGCAAACATTTAAAAAAATTTTTTTTAATATTTATTTATTTTTTGAGAGATGGTAAGACAGAGAGTGAGCAGGGGCGGGGCAGAGACAGAGGGAGACACAGAATCTGAAGCAGGGTCCAGGCTCTGAGCTGTCAGCAAAGAGCCCAACGTGGGGCTTGAATCACAAACTGTGAGATCATGACCTGAGCCAAACCACCCAGGCACCCCCACAGCAAGTGTTTTTTAAAGGGACCCACACCCGTGCCCGGGAGAACTTTTTCTGCCAGAAACAAAAACTTAAGGGAAAAGGATTTTTTAATGATTTTGCTCTTAATTGTTAATACTTTCAAGTTTCCCATTTTATTTGTTACATTTTGGAGTCAGTAACTTTTTTTCCAAGTGTGGGGGCAGGGCAAGGGTGTTCACAGAATCCCTCCCGGCACCAAAAAGCTTCCCGGACTGATGGATAAGCCAGCCTGGGCTGCTCCCATCCCAGCAAGCTGTGTGACCCTAGGCAGATGCCCTCTCTGAGCCTCACCTGCTGCATCTAGCTTGGTGGTTCGAAGCAACACTGATTTATCCTGCAAGGTTAGAGTCCAAAGTCAGTTCCACTGTGCTGACATCAAGGTACTGGCAGAGCTGGTTATTTTTGGAGGCTCTGAGAGGAGGACTATTTCCTGGCCTGTTATGACTTCTACGGGCCACCCATAATCCTTGGCTTGTGGCCCCTTCCTCCATCTTCAAAGCACATCATTCCGACCTCTGCTTCCACCATCACATCATCTTCTCTCTCTGTGGTCAAGTCTCCTTCTGTCTGGCCCTGCAGATAATCCAGGATAATTCCCCATCTCCAGATCCTTAACTTAATCTCATCTGCCCAGTCCCTTTTGGCCATGGAAGCTAACATATTCACATGTCCCAGGGATTAAGATCTGGATACCTCTGGGGACCATTATTTAACTTGTACAACTAGTTACTGTGATAACTGTTGTCATTAGCCAATAGAACTTGGGCAATGAAATGTGTCAAAAGCATATTAGGAAAGGGGGGAGAGAGTTCCGGGCAGGGAGAGGAGTGAGAGAAGGGCATTTCTCTTCTTTTTTTTTTTGAAAGAGACAGAGAGAGAGAGGGCTCAAACAGAGGATGGGGCAGAGGGAGAGAGAATCTTAAGTAGGCTCAATGCCCAGTATAAAGCCCAATACGGGGCTCCATCTCACAACTGTGAGATCATGACCTGAGCCAAAATCAAGAGTTGGAGGCTTAACCAACTAAGCTACCCAGGTGCCCCAAGAGAAGGGCATTTTATTCACTCCTTCAGCCAATGGTATATCTAGAGAGCCTGTTGTGTGTGAGGCAGTGATTCTACCATGAGTATACAGCAAAAAAACCTAGCCCTTATGAAATGCCCTTAGAAAGGAGCATCTTCCGGGGCGCCTGGGTGGCTTAGTCGGTTAAGCGTCCGACTTTCGCTTAGGTCATGATCTCGCGGTTCGTGGGTTCGAGCCCCGCGTCGGGCTCTGTGCTGACTGCCAGCTCAGAGCCTGGAGCCTGTTTTGGAGTCTGTGTCTCCCTCTCTCTCTGACCCTCCCCTGCTCACGCTGTCTCTCTCTCTCTCCTAGAAATAAATAAAAAATATTTAAAAAAAAAAAAAAAAAAAGAAAGGAGCATCTTCCAGGGGTGCCTGAATGGTTCAGTCAATTAAGTGTCCAACTCTGGATTTTGGCTCAGGTAATGATCTCACGAATCATAGGACTGAGCACTGTGTTAGGCTCTGCACTGACATCATGGAGACTGCTTGGGATTCTCTCTCTCCCTCTCTCTCTGCCCTTCCCCCCACTCGCACTATGTCTCTCTCTCAAAATAAATAAATAAACTTAAACAAAACAAAAAAGAAAGGAGCTCCTCTAGTGACCCTCTCTTCCTCCTCTCCCTTCCCCCTACCAAAAAATGATAAGAATAATAACTGGAGAAAGCAAGAGAAGGAACCTAAGCTATATTGAGCCCCAACTGGGTCAGTCACAGCCTCTGACAAAGTCCTGCCCTGCATTCAGCTCCAGACTTCCCATGGCAGGATCCGACTAGCAGTCCAGTCAGCCTTGAGGCTCCCTGAAACATGCAACAATATAGACAGTATCAGCAAAGAAACAGAAGAGATAAAGAAGAGCCAAGTGGAAATTATAGAACTGAAAAATATAATAACTAAAGTAAAAAACCAAGTGGATGAGTCAACAGCAGAATGGAAAAGACAAAGAAAAGAACTGATGAGCTAGAAGATAGAACAATAGAAACTAAACGATCTGAACAAAGAGTGTCAGGGACCTATAGGACTCTGACAAAAGATCTAACACTCTTGTCATCAGAGTCTGGGAAGGAAGGGGACAAAATGGGCAGGGTTGAAAAAAATACTCTAAGAAGTAATGGCTGAAAAGTTCCCAGATTTGGAAAAGATGTAAACCTACAGATTCAAAAGCCAAGTGAATCCCAAAGAGGATAAACCCAAAGAAGCCCATACCAAGATACACCATAGTCACATTTCTGAGAACCAAATAAAAAGACACAAATTTTGAAAGCACTGGGAGGGAAATGACACTTTACCTATAGTGGCAGAACAGTTTGGATGACTGTAGATTTTTCATCAGAAACCATGGTGGCCAGAGGCAGCAGCATATTTTTCACATACTGAAAGAGAAAAAGCTGCCAACCCAGAACTGCAGATCCAGTGAAAATATCATTCAGGAATTTACTATAGATAAATCAAAATGGAATTCTAAAAACTGTTCAAGTAACCCACAAGAAGTTGGTTCTTTGAAAAGAATTGTAACTTTGCCATCCTCCAGCAAAGAACCTCTTGACAAAGAAAAAAAAGACAGAAAATGCTAATATGAAGAATAAAATGGAAGATGTCACTATAGCCTCTGCCAATATTGAAAGACTAATAAGAAAATACCGTGAACAACTGTAGACCCATTAATTTGACAAATTAGATGAAACGGACCAATTTCTTAAAGAACACAAACTTCCACAAACTCAGCACAAAATAGATCATTTGAATAGCCCTATAACCATTAAGGAAATTGCATTTGTAATTTTAAAACATCCCAAAAATGAAATTTTTAGGCTGAGACAGTTACACAAGAGAATTCTATTAAACATTTCAGGAAGACTTAATACTGATTTTGCACAATCTTTTTCAAAAAATAGAAGAGGACAGAACTTCCAAATTCATTTTATGAAGCTAGTATTACCCTGACACCAAAACCAGATAAAGGCAGTAAAATAAAGAAAGTAAAGACCAAGATCCCTTGTGAATATAGATGAAAAAATTTCTTAACAAATATTAGCAAATAGAATTTGGCAATATTGAAAAATAGTTACATATCATGACCAAGTTGTATATTCTAGAGATCCAATGCTGTTCAATATTTGAAAATCAATCAGTGCAATCTACTATATTAACAGGCTAACAGAGAAAAATGACTTGATTGTATTAGCTGATACAGAAATGCATTTGACAAATTTCTATACCCATGCATGGGAAAAACTCTCAGAAAAATAAGAATCAAGGGGAATTTATCAATCTGATAAACTGCATCTACAAAAACCTTTACACTAACATCATTTTTTAATGGTGAAAGACTGAATACTTTCTCACTAAGATCAGTAACAAGGCAAGGATATCTACTCTCACCACTTTTGTTCAAGATAGTAATGGAGAGCCAGTTTATGCAATAAGGCAAGAAAAGAAAATAAAGACAGATCAGAAAGGACAAATTAATGCTGCCCCTATTTACAGAAAATGTAAAAATTCCCAAGGAATCTCCCAAACTCCTAGAACTAAGTGGGTTTGGCACAAGTTGCAGAATACAAGAAAAGATGCAAAAATCTATCTTTTTTTTAAAAAATATTTTTATTTATTTCTAGGAGAGAGAGAGAGACAGCGCGAGCAGGGGAGGGTCAGAGAGAGAGGGAGACACAGACTCCGAAATAGGCTCCAGGATCCGAGCTGGCAGTCAGCACAGAGCCCGACGCGGGGCTCGAACCCACGAACCGCGAGATCATGACCTAAGCGAACGTCGGATGCTTAACCGACTAAGCCACCCAGGCACCCCGATGCAAAAATCTATCTTATTTCTATGTGCTAACAATGAATATGTGGACACCATAATTAAAACTACAATACCATCACTCAATATACTCAAAATGACCATGAAATACTTAGGTATAAATCTAACAAAACATGTCCAAGGTTTGCATGCCAAAATCTACATGATGTTAATGAAAGAAATCAAAAAAATCTAAATAAATGGAGAGACATGATGTTCATGAATTGGAAGACTCAACATAGCAAAGATACCCATTCTCCTCCCCAAATTTAGGTACCGATTTAATGCAATTCCCATCAAAATCCAGGATTTTCCTATCAAAAAATGGGATTTTTTTTGCAGATAAAGACACAATTATTCTAAAATGTATATGGGGGGCACCTGGGTGGCTCAGTCAGTTGAGTGTCCGATTTCAGCTCAGGTCATCATCTCATGGTTCATGAGTTCAGGCCCCATGTCAGGCTGTGTGCTGACAGCTCAGAGCCTAGAGCCTGCATTGGATTCTGTGTCTCCCTCTCTTTCTGCCCCTCTCCCACTTGTGCTCTGTCTCTCTCTCAAAAATAAATAAATATTTTAAAAAATAAAATATATACAGGAAGACAAAGAAATTAGAATAGCTGAAACAATTTTGAAAAAGAAGAAGAAAATGGGAGGGATTACTCTCCTCAATATTAAACTTGATATTATACAGCTGCCATAATCAAGGCAGTGTGGTATTGGTAAAACAGATACATGGATCAATGGGACAGAATAGAGAATCCAAGGATAGACCCATACAAATATGCCCAGTGATTTTTTAAAATGTTTATTCATTTTTAAGAGAGAGAGCATGAGCAGGGGCCAGGTAGAGAGCAAGGGGGATAGAAGATCAGAGGCATGCTCTGAGCAGCAAGCTGGATGCGGGGCTCAAACTCATGAACCACGAGATCATGACCTGAGCCCAAGTCAGATGCTCAACTGACTGAGCCACCCGAGTGCCCCACCACACACAGGGATTTTTGACAGTGGTGCAAAAGCAATTGAGTGGAGGAAAGTGAGCCCTTGCAACAAATGGAGCAGGAGCATTTGAACATCTATAAGCCAAAAAATGAATCTCGACCTCACCTTATACAAAAAATACAGAATGAATTGCAGACTCAAATGTAAACTGTAAAACTGCACAACTTTTAGGAAGAATAAAAATAACAGAAAATCTTCAGGATGTAGAACTAGATAACGAATTTCTTATAAAACTAAATATGCACCTACTGTCCAACTCAGCAAATTGTGGCTCCTGGGCGTTTATTTATCCCAGAGAAACAAAGACTCATGTTCACACAAAACCCACACTCCAGTGATTACAGCAGCATAATTCATTCTAGCAAAACACTGGAAGCAACACAGATGTCTTTCAGTGGGGGAGCGGCTAAAAACACTATGGTATATCCATGCCGCAGAGTAGTCGTCAGCAAGAAAAAGGAATGAAGTATTGATTTATACTACCGCTTGGATGAAACCTAGAGAATTACTCTGGGTGAAAAGAGCCCATCCCATATGTTACGTACTGATTTGATTTATATCACATTCTTCTTTTAAAATTATGTATATTTTGAGAAAGACAGAGACCATGAGAGTGAGGGAAGGGCAGAGAGAGAGAGGGAGAGAATCTCAAGCAGGCCCCATGCTGTCAGCACAGACCCCAGCGCAGGGCTCAATCTCACAAGCCCCAAGATCATGACCAGAGCCGAAATCCAGAGTAGGACACTTAATCGACTGAGCCACCCAGGCGGTCCAGTATCACTTTTTTGAAATGACAAAATCTGGACACGAAGAACCTATCAGTGGTGGCCGGAGATTAAGAAAGTGGTGGGGATTAAGAAAGCGGGTGGGCCTTAAAAGGGCAGCTTAAGGGATCCTGGTGGTGAGGAGGGAGAAACTAGGGAAAGGGTACACTGACCTCTCTGTATTAATTAGTTCATACAACTGCATGTGACTCTACAAATTACCTCCCCACAAGTTCAATTTAAGAATAAAAAGCAGGTCAGACTCCAGCGTAGGGCAGGCAGAGCAGGCTATGATCGTAGGCGTAACTGTGTGATTTCACCTTGTTTTCCGACCAGGTCTTTATTTGGCTTCTTATGAAAGTGAGAGCCCAGAGAACCAAACAGAAAAAGAGAGGTGGAAATCTCTAAGGTGAGTCTGTGTGCGAAGGCAGGGGTGAGGACCAGCTCTGGGGAAACGGGTGGGTGCTTCGGGCCATGCCGGCCGAGGGGTTTAGCTGATACCCAGGTCCACCGGAGGGGGCAGGTCAGGCCAGGCTCTTAGGGGTTGGGGCGTGACTCAAGCACTGGGTAGGAGGGAGGCTAGTACTGCAACCCCCACCCCCGGCTGGAGGTTGCCCCTGTGGGCCGTCAGGATGCCAGTCGAGGTCCAGGAAACCCCGGTCCGTATTCTTATGCCAGAAAGTGAGACACCACCTCCTGCCTGATAACACCGCCCAGCGGAGGTCAGGTGGAACCGGAACCCGCAGCAGTGGGCTCTGAGGATGAACCCAGGAGGGGTGTACCGAGCCCCTCTGGGGTGGGAGTCGCCTACCTAGCAGGTGACTCGCTGGAGGGAAGTAAAATCATCACCCCGGGCGTGTTTAAATCTGCAGATCTTCTATTTTGGGGAAGACGTGAGAACGCTGAGCAGGAGGAGGAGGAGGAGGTGGAGGAGGAGGAGGAGGAGGAGGAGGAGGAGGAGGAGGAGGAGGAGGAGGAGGAAGTCAGCCGGAGCCTTCGCAGCCCTGCCTCTGCTGGCCCAGCAGAAAGCAGAGGTGTTGACGCCTCCCTGCTTTGCAAGCCGTGACCCCGCGGCCTGGCGTCCGCCCCAGCGACCACGCGGCACAGGAGACATTCCTCCACCTTCTGTGGAACTTCCGCCCCGGCAGGCCCAGGGGCCTCCTGACACGTGGGCGGCGCGTGCCTCAGGGGCCCTGCCTTCAGGATGGTGGGGGTCACATTGTTGTGACCTCAGCAAGGACAGGGCACCACCCCAGAGGGCCGGGTGACTGCAGTGTCGCTCTCATTGGGTGATGAGTGCCACAGAGCCTGCCCCCCAGTCTGTCACCAGGTGGCCTGGGAGCTTCCGCATCTCCGGCAGACACCCCGCCGCTGACCCCTGCCATTCGATGGACCCTACCCTGCCCCCCATCCCCCACCCCTAGATGGGCTGGTTTCTGCAGCCCACTTCACTCCCTTTCTGGATCCTGCTGGTATCAGGGGATAGCTTTTTGGTGACAGCTGTGACAAGGTCATGGGACAAATTTGAGTCACAAAAATGACACCATGTACAGTACATTGTAAACTCTAGAGTTGGTATAAACATGTTCATACACCCTATACCATGTCCACTTGGTGCTTTTCACTCGTGGGCCCGGCATCAGCTTCTGTTAGGCTGCAGGCCCGTTTCCCAGCTCAGGCCCAGGGACACGGTGGCTTTGGGTCAGGAGGGGGATGTGGTAGCCATTTCCACTCCATAGACCCCATGTCATGCTGACAGGGCCTGGGGAATGGACATCAGCAGCCTTGCATATGACCAGACACCTCTCTTAAGGAGGGGTGGAGGGTGAGATGGGGTTGATGAACTCACATGAGGCTCCTCCCATTACCCCCCAGACCCTCATACACAGTCATGTTTCTGTGCCAGGAAGCAGATGGGCCACGGAGCTGCTGAGCCCCCACCTGGCATGTGACCACGTCACCCAGCCAGAGGTCAGGGTTATAATGTGTACCTTGCACCCAGCCAGGGCCTGCTGTGCCGAGGGGGGTGTGTTTTGGAGTTCACGGACCCACCCTGGCCAGCTCCTGGGCCCCGCTCGGTCCCAGACCTGGTGGCATGGTGGCATGGACTTGGGTCCCATCTGAGGGACAGGCAGAGACAATATAACTCGGGGAAATCTGCCCGGTGAACTGAGGATGTCGGCAAGGCCACAGAAGGCATGAGAACATTAGGGGTGGGCAGGAACTGCTCTTTGCCCAGCCCACCCCTTTTCATCTGAGACCCCAGAAAGGGTGAGTAGTGCAGGGATCAGAGCAGGGATGGGCTTTAGCCGGCAGCTGGGCTCAGCTCCCGCCCTGCCTCAGGCCACATCCAGCCTCTATGGTGCCTTCAAGGAGTCCTGGCTAGAAGCACCTCATCCCCTCGCTCCCTGGTATCCCTGGGCAACAGTAGACAGGACCTTCTGCATGCATCAGCAAGGACCATCCCTGCCTCCTGGCCACACTGAGTCCTGCCCGTCAGAGGCAGGGAGCAAGCGTCACAGAGTTAGTGGCCTCTGGGACACACAATGGCAGGTCCGGGGCTGGTGCCCATGAAGCTCAGGGAGGCCCACTCAGGGTCCAGTCCCCACCCTAGAAGGTTGTGTCCTACTCCAGCCACGGGGAGACAGGATGGTCTGGACCCCAGCCCTTGTCAGTCACCCAGCTCCATCTCCTGGTTTCCGAGTGACTTGCTGCAGGGATCTGTGAGGAAACCCCAGAATCCCAAGCTTTGGCAGAGGCCTCAGGCCCCAGGGTTCCAGCTCTTTCTCCAAAGCCAAGCACCCAAATGCCTCCCAACAGCCATGCCTCCCCATAGCCAAGGCCCACCTCAGTCCCTGCTCTCTCCTGCTCGGAAATGGCAGCAGCCTCTCCCCCACCAGGCTGCGGGGAGCATGAAGAAAGGACATTGGAGAGAGCAGGACAGCACCACAGTTGCAACTCCAGCAGTAAGACAGGAGGCAAATCAAGCTTGTGGGTGCAGATAGAGGGTGGGCTGGCCCTACCGCCCCCAAGCCCGCAGCCCCAAGGCAAAAGACACACTGTTCCCTGTTTTCTGTGACCTTGTGAATGCTATTCCCACTGCCTGGCATGCTGTTCCCTGCCCTGTCCATCTAGTCAGAAGTGCAGCCTCAGGGGAGGGATTCCTGACACGCAGCTCCTGTCTCCATGTCTGCTCCCACCAGCCCCTCAGTGGCTCAGTGCAGTCCATGACCAGCCCCACAGAAAACGCAGGGCCAGAGGGGGCTCAGGCTGAGTGTGTTTCTTGAACCTGCTGGGTTGAGGCCCTAGTGCAGCCAGGAGAGGGGCTTTCTCTCAGAGACCTGCCTGGGAGCCCCAAGGCGAGGATCGTGGTGGCCCTTCTCCAGGTGCCACCTCAGAGCCCGGAAAGGGATGGTGCCCTGCTTACAGCCTCCCAGATAGTTCCTTAGCTGCACCCAAGACTCATGGCCCTTCCCCATAGAGGCCCTTTCTGTCCTCCTGCCGATCTGGCCTCAGTCCTTACTGCTGGGTTAGATGACCCACAGGGGGTCCCTAGGGTGGGGCCCCACCTGTGGGGTGAGTGTCAGCATGATAGGTGGCACCCATGACTAATGGCCGTGGGTTTGGCACAGTGCCAGGTGGGTGACCCAGGCCCCCAACATGCAGCCCAGGGTTTGAAGCTGCCCAGCTCATCCGTGAGTCAGGCATCATGGCCTTGGGGAAGCCAGCAGCCCGATTGTGTCCAGGAGGCCACAGAAAGGGCATGGCTGTGGTCTCTTTCCAGTGCTTTTTCTCGAGCCCTCCAGAGAGGGCAAAGTGGGGAAGGACAGGAAGATATCCCTGACTCGGCTTGTTTCAGAGGCCCCTGGGCCTGACTGGGATTCAGAATCATTTCATTCTCACATAGGGGACCCGTGGGAGAGCTGAGACCCCTGACCCTGCATCGCTGTGTCACTGGAGATGTGCCCCAATACCCCCAGCCCCCCACAGTCCCTGAGGTGAGGGCATCTCCGTCATGACCAGCAACTTATCCCAGTAACTTAGCCACATCTAGGCCTCTGCAAAAGCCTGGCTTTCCCACCCCGCAGCCCTCCAGGGCAGGACCCCAAGATAGGACCCAGCGTGGTTCTTAGAGGTGTGGCCAAAGCCATCCCAGAGGATCCCACAGACATTCCCCCCCTCCCCCGCCTTCCCTTCCCCTGACAACTTAGGGAATGATGGCCGCCAGCATGGCCCCTGGTCCTTGGAACCTCTCAAGCAGTCATCAGACCTCAGGCCATTGTGTCCCTCCACCACCACCGCCACACATGCACTGCAGGGGCCATCTGAGGTTCCTGAGGAATGGATAACCCCAAGCAATGCCCCAGTCTCTAACTCTCAACTGCTGGCATAGCCACTGATGGGCCAAGGGGGCAAGAAGCCAAGTAACTCAGTCAAGGGTCCCAGTCAGGGAGTGCCTCAGCCGAAAGCTTCATTTCACCCAGAAACTCAGAAGCCCCAAGCCTGTCTCTTCACACACAGCCTAACAACCGCCCTCTGTCCCCATCCCATCTGGTAAGTGATGAAACCCAGTTTATACTACTGAAGGCTCTGGGAGCAAGGGAGCAGGGTGGGCATTGAAGAATTTAAGGGAGCGAGGTCATGGTTAATTTGCTGTCAATTTGACTGGGCCATAAGGTACCCAGGTATTTGACCAAACATGATTCTGGGTGTGTACGTGAGGGTGTTTCTGGATGAGATTCACATGGGAGTCTGTAGACTAAGTAATACAGAGTGCCCTCTCCAACGTGGGCGGGCCTCATCCAGTCAGCTAGAGGCCAGAACAAAACAAAAGGTGGAGGAAAGGGGAAATTTGCTCTCTGCCTGTCTTCTGCATTTGGATTGGCATTTACACCATCAGCTCTCCTGGGTGTCCATCATGCACACGGCCAATCTTGGGGCTTCTCAGCCTCCATAATTATGTGAGCTAAATCTTTTCTTTTCTTTTTTTTTTTAATGTATTTATTTTTGAGAGAGACAGAATGCGAGTGGTGGAGTGGCAGAGAGAGAGGGAGACACAGAATCCGAAGCAGGCTCCATGCCCTGGTGCAGGGCTCCATCTCACAAACCTGAGCCCAAATCAAGAGTCAGATGTCCAACCCAGGCACCCAGATGTCCCATGTGAGCTAATTTTTTATAATAAATCTGTCCATCTATTTATCTATCATCTATCAATCAATCAATCTATCTTATCTATCTATCTATCATCTGTCTATCCTTTGACTTTTCTGGAGAAACCAACTAATACAAGGTGGAACTTGGTCAGTTTTAGAAAGATCTCTTAGAAAGATACCTTTCAACTCAATAATTCTACTTTTGTAACTTGTCCTAAGGGAAAAAAAATCCAAGATTAGCACAGTATTTGCATAACAGACAAGTAACAAATGGTTACATTATTTCTGTGCCTAGGACAGAGAGCAGGGAGCTTGAGCTCCCCCGCTCAGCCCAGCTTCGGAGGGCCCCCACCTGCTGAGGAGCCACACCTGAACATTTTCTTGGAGCCCAAGGGGAGACTGGTGCATTCACCTGGCCTTAGAGGGTGCACGTGTACATCAGATGAGCTAACAGTGGGGGGCTGAGTGCTACAATAAGTTTAGTGCAGCCTAGCAATACAGAAAGCTTTTCTCTGTTTAATGTTTATTTATTTTTGAGAGAGAGAGTGGGTGCATGAGGGGCAATGAGTGGGGGAAGGGGAGAAAAGAGAGGAAGAGAGAGAATCTCAAGTAGGCTCCACGCTGTCAGCACAATGGCCAACATGGGGTTCAAACTCACAAACCGTGAGATGGTGACCTGAGCCGAAATCAAGAGTCAGAAGCTTAACTGACTGAACCATCCAGGCGCCCCATGCAGAAAGCTTTTCAATCAGTGTATTTACTCCTATTGCTATGTGGACAGTTACACCCTACTTATTTCAATAATGATTTACCTGGGGCGCCTGGGTGGCTTAGTCGGTTAAGCGTCCGACTTTCACTTAGGTCATGATCTCGCGGTTCGTGGGTTCGAGCCCCGCGTCGGGCTCTGTGCTGACTGCCAGCTCAGAGCCTGGAGCCTGTTTCAGTCTGTGACTCCCTCTCTCTCTGACCCTCCCCTGCTCACACTGTCTCTCTCTCTCTCTCCTAGAAATAAATTAAAAAAAAAACAAAACAAAACAAAATAATGATTTACCTATTTGCGTGAGAACATAAATAAAATACAGCCATGTAGAGCCCAGTTTGGTTTAAGTTGAGATCTTTTAACTCTAACATACACAACCTCTCTGCACAGGTCTGTCTTTAGAGTTCATCATTGGATCTCACACACTATGGTGCTTAGTACGATGACCTGCTAGGATGTGATGTACGTAAGAGAAGGTGGGCTGGGCTGGGGTGTGGCAGTGTAGGTGGCAAAAGGTGGCCAAATTTGGGACATATTTTGAAGGTAAAGCCAACAGGACCTGCTGATGATGTGTAAGTCAAATGTGAAAGCCAGGGAGAGTTCAAAGCCGACTTGAAGGTTTTTTGGCCTCATCGAATGGAACGATGACATCACCATATCATGAGCTGCAGGAAGACCAGGAGAGGAGCAGGACCACAGAGGAAAATCAGGAATTTGATCTGGAACATGTTCTGCTTGAGACATTGTTAGATTGCCCAGGGAAGACAGTGAATACATGATTCTGGGGTTCAGGGGAAGAGCGGGCCTGATTATATACATTTGTAAGACTTCTGTGTGCCGGTTCCCAGGGGCCTGGGTGAAGCATCTATAGATGACTTGAGAGAGATAATTGAGCCCTGGGGCAAAGGAAACAAGGCAGATCCATCAAAGGACAATGAGGAATTTCTAGAAGTTAAGAGGAAAACCAAGGAAGAACCTGAAGCTGATAAAGAAAGATTCAAGAAGGAGGGGGTGGTGAGCTGTGTCAAGTGCTTGCTGAGAAGCCAAGTGAGGCAAGAGCCAAGAGCTGGTCTTTGGGTTGGCAGCATGGATGTGAATGGCAACCTCCAAGGGAGGAGTTCCAGGAAAATGTTAGGGAGAAAATCTGACTGAAAATGATTCAAAAAGAAAAGAAAATGGAAAGCTCAAGTATCCAGTAGAAGAAGGGGCAGGAGATGTAAACAGTTCCCATAAACAGAGATGCTAGTGACTCAAACACGCGAGAAGACACTCAGGAGTCACAGGAATGCTCACCTTCACTCAGAAGAAGACACACGGGTATACCATTTTTAAGTCTTAGATTGACCCAAAAAACCCACTAATACTCATAACATTGCATTGGCAAAGCTGAAGAAACAGGCACCCCTACTTTGCTGTTTGGGGCATACACTGATAATGCTCCTTCGGAAGTTGAGCCTGACAGTTTCCATTCAAAGTACGAGTATGCACACGCCGTGGTATAGCAATTCCACCACTAGCAATTTTTCTTCCCATCATGCTCATACATCTCCAAATGAATAAGGCCATTCACTGTGGCACTGTGTGACATCAAAAGCCTGGAGAACACCCAAGTGTCAATAAATAGGAAATTGGTTAAATCAAGCTCTGTACAGCCTAAGCATAGAGCACTGTGCAGCTATAATGAGGATGATCCTCATGGACTGATGTGATAATGTACCCACGAGACAGTACAGGTATAACACAGCGTGGAGAGTAGGTTAGCATTTGTGTAAAGAGACAGGATGGGACACAGCTGGGTAGCTCAGTCCATTAAGAGTCCAGCTTCGGCTCAGGTCATGATCTCACAGTTAGTGAGTTCAAGCCCTGTGTCTGGCTCTGTGCTGACAGCTCAGAGCCTGGAGCCTGCTTCAGATTCTGTGTCTCCCTCTCTTCTTCCCCTCCCCCATTCATTCATTTTCTCTCTCTCTCTTGCTTTCAAAAATAAATAAATTATTTTTAAAAATTTAAGGGAACAGGAAGGAATCTATATTAACATTTACTTATGTTACATTTAAAAAATATCTTTAAGTGCTGCCTGGGTGGCTCAGTTGGTTAAGGGACCTACTTCAGCTCAGGTCATGATCTCACAGTTCGCGAGTTCTGCTGTCAGTACAGAACCCGCTTAGGATCCTTTGTCTCCTTCTCCCTCTGCCCCTTACCCCAGGTTGTGCTTGCTAGCTCTCTCTCTCTCTCTCAAAAATAAATAAACATTTAAAAATTATAACAAAAATGATAATTTCTAAAGCCAAATCATAAAATTCCATTCAAGCATTTTCTTTCTTTTTTTTTTTTTTAATTTAAATCCAAGTTAGCCCATAACGACTTCAGGAATAGAATTTAGTGATTCATCAGTTATATATAACATCCAGTGCTCATCCCAACAACTGCCCTCCTTACTGCCCATTTAGCCCATCCCAAACCCAACACCCCACCAGCAACCCTCATTTTGTTCTCTGCATTTAAGAGTCTCTTATGGTTGGTCTCCCTCTCTGTATTTATGTCATTTTTCTTCCCTTCCTCTATGTTCATCTGTTTTGTTTCTTAAATTCCACAGATGAGTGAAATCATATGGTAGCTGTCTTTCTCTGACTGACTTATTTCCCTTAGCATAATACACTCTAGTTCCATCCATGTTGTTGCAAATGGCAAGATTTCATTCTTTTTGATGGCTGAGTAATATTCCATTGTATATGTCTACCACATCTTCTTTATCCATTCATCAGTCGATGGACATTTGGGCTCTCTCCATACTTTGACTATTGTCAATAGCACTGCTATAAATATTGGGGTGCCTGTGCCCCTTCGAATCAACATTTTTGTATCCTTTGGATAAATACCTAACAGTTCCATTCAAGCATTTTCAAACAAAAAATTACAGTAATTCACTGTGGGAGGTATGGTGTGGGGTTTCCAAATCTGAGAGTGTGTGTGACCTTGCAAGGGAGGTCTGCACCCGGAGTAATGAGCAAGGCAATGGGGAAGTACAGGGACAGTAAAAGATGGATTTATTTCTCAAAGGTTATCTCCTTCCAAAATAATATGATCCCAAACACACAGGGCTACCAGGAGGAACACCTGGGGACAGGGGACAGGGAGACATGGACCAGATTAATGCTCCACTCCATGTGGATACAACCAAAACCATGGGGTTCCTTCTCCCTCCCTCCCACCCAGATCAAAGTCAGGGGTTACCATATCTCCTCAAGAGGAGTGAACTGCCAGCATTTGCCATTCCCACCTTCCAGACTCATTTCACAGAAGGTAAGGCTTGAGTGAGTGTAGCTGAAAGATTGGGGACCCCTTTCCTCCTCTCAGTCCCCATCCAGAGAGTGGAAACTCTACCCCAGCTGCTTCAGTCAGGGAATATTGAGGGCCTGATTGTCCTCACTCCAGCTCACTTGTAAGGTGTTCAACAGTGGGAGAGGCAAGCCAAAAAGACCAGAGGCTATACCCAGTGCTCTGCTCAGAAAGCAAGGATGTCACCCTGAGAAAGTGGGCCACTGTCTCACCACCCACTATGGAACAGTGGCTCAGAGATCTCGTTCAGTGGGGAGAGGCAAGCTGTAAGAACAGAGAACGTCCAAGCTCTACCCAAAGGAAATGACTTTACCTGAAACAGAGTATAGGGAAGCTCCAACTTGGGGGTACTCTTGAACACAGTAAGTTTTGGTGGTAAGCAATTAACAGGGAACTGGTAGCTTCTTGAGAATAACCTAAGCATAGCATAAATCAGCTAGTTTACCAAAGAGAAGCTTGGAAAAGGACAGCCCTGAGGGACCCAGTCTTCTTTTCTCCAGCCTCCCACAGCAGGAAGGAACTCACCATCCTTCAGGTACTCATGACTATATCTCTTCAAGGCCCTCAAACTCTCAGCCGCCAACTACTCCCAAAGCTGATGCCACGTGTCCCAGGTTTCCACTGAGACAATTCGTCACTTCCAGGCACTGACATTGTTCCAGTTGGCTTTTGCTGCATAATAAATCAGCCCAAAATTAGTGGCTTCCTAAAAGCAATCACTTTATCTCACGTTTTTGTTGGTGGAAAATTCAAGGTCTCTGTTGAAGATTTTTCTGCTCCGTGTAACATCAACAGAGGTCACTTTGTGGCATTCAACTAACAGATGGGTTGATCTAAGAGAATCTCACCATAAAATTAAAAAATATATATATATATTTTTTTCCCTGTGTAAGAAAAAACCTGGTGCTTCCTTACTATGAGTTTCTTCCCTGTGAGTCTCCTTCATAACGTTCCCGGTCAACAAATATATGGAGGTTTTTGCTCACAACAAGTAATTGTCTGTGACACCAGCTGGTCATCTAACAGAATAACTCAGTACTGATACTATCTACCAGGAGACAGTGTCAGTTCCCACAGGTTAAGTGCTCAGTCCCACAAGACTGACCCTCAGCACTGCTTCAGATGCCAAATTGCAAGACTGGGTTGTCACCTTTGCTTCTGACCAACCAGCTACAGATGGAAGGTTCCAGTGACCCCTTACTTGGGTTCTATTAATTTGCTAGAGCAGCTCACAGAATTCAGAGAAATACATTTACCCACTTATTAAAGGATATAATAAAGGATACAGATGAACAGCCAGACGAATAGATACAAAGGGTGAGTCTGGGAGGGTCCTGAGCACAGGACCTTCTGGCCTATGGAGTAGGCATGTGTCACCCTCCCAGTGTGGATGTATTCACCCACCTGGAAGCTCTCTGAGCCCCTGACTATTATAATTTTATGGAGTCTTCTTCATGTAGGCATGATCAGTTATTAAATCAATTTCTAGCTCCTCTTCTGTCTCTGAAGAATGGTGGGGGTGGGGTGGAGGGTACTGAAAATACTAACCTTCTAATCAGGGTTTGTTCTTTCTGGTGATCAGCCTTCAGCCATCCATAGTCACATATAAATAGAACAAAAGATGCTCCTAGAGATATAATCACAAGGCATTTATAAGGATTTTAGAAGCTCTGTGTCAGGGATGGAGTCAAAGGCCAGATATTAAAACAAGACATATTCCTAGTATTCTTATCACAGAGGAAATTACAAGGGTTTCAGGAGTTCTGTGCCAGAAACCAGAAGCAGAGACCAATCTACATTTTCTGTCATCTCACACTCACTCATAAGATTAGCAAACTGGTTGGGTGGGGGATGACAGTAAGGTTGAGCTCAGCTGAGACTATTAACTAGAGCACCTATGGTTGTCCTCTATGTATGATTAGCTCAAGACTGCTCAGAGCATGGCAGTCTCAAGGTAATTAGTCTGGATTGCTCCACAATGAGTGTTCCAATAGGATAGGTAGAAAGTGCCTGATTTCTTATGATCTAGCCTCAGAAGTTCCAGAATATTACTTTTACTGCTTTCTGTTGCCCTGGTGGGTTCTAAACCCAACCAAGGTGCAAGAAAGGAAGAGCAACAGATTTTACTTCTTAATGAAGATGACTTAGTGTTTGGGATAGGAAATAATTGATGCTGGACGTCATGAAGACAAATTAGCACAAATAGAAAATATCCAGGTTGAAGTAGAGATTTTATATAATAAAATAAATACAGAAGAGAGTGTAAGAGACATGTATAACATAAGAATGAAAGTAAAACATGAGAATAGAGTCCTATAAGAGAAAGAAATGAAGCAGAGCAATATTTGAAGAGATAATTCTTAGAATTTCCCAAAATGAATTAAAGACATCAAAGTACAGATTAAAGTAATGCTGCAAACCTTAACAAGATAAATACAAAGAAAACCACACTTAAGCACATTATAGTAAGAATGGTAAAATCAAAGGAGGAAAGGTGGAAATCTTAAAAACACTCAAAGAAAAAGGATATGTTATCTTTAAAGAAACAAAAATAATATTGATGACTGACTTCTTAACAGAAATGATCCAAACCAAAATACAATGGAACAATATCTTTAAAACATTGAAACAGGGGTGCCTGGGTGGCTCAGTCATCCATTAAGTAGCTGACTCTTGATTTTGGCTCAGGTCATTATCTTGAAGTTCATGAGTTCAAGCCCCAAGTTGGGCTCTGCACTGACAGTGTGGAGTATGCTTGGGGTTTTCTTTCTCTCCCTCTCTCTCTGCCCTGCCCCCCGCTTAAAATAAATAAATAAATAAATGTTTAAAGAAATAAAAAATAAAACATTGAAGCAAAACAATTACCAACCTAGAATTTTATAGCCAAATAAAATGTCCTTCAAAACTGGAGCAAAATATAGTCTTCAAACATACAAAAATTGAAAGAATTCATTGTCAGCAAACATCATAAACCCTAAAGCTTTAAAAACATTCTTAAAACAGAAAAAAAGTGATCCCAGAGAGAAATCCAGAATTGAAGAAAGGAATAAAAAGCACAAAAAGGGTAAATACATGGATAAAAATTAATGTATATTGACTGAGTACTAACTTCACAAACAATAACAATATCATGTGGTGTTTAAAAACACATGTAGAAATATAACATATACCAACGTTATTGCAAAATCCAGGAAGAGTCTATTGAATTGAAATGTTTTAAGCATAGCATTAACAGATAAATGGTAAAACGTAACATTTTGTATTCGAAAATTGTAAAAAGTAATAATTGGTTGTATTTGTAACAAGAATGCTTATTGTGACCTCTAGGTTAACTACTAAAAGAAGAATAAAAGAAGTATAGCTAACTATAAAATGAAATAATCAAAAGATTTAACCAGTCCAAAAGAAGTCAATAGAGAAGAGAAAGAGAAACATAAAACAAGAAGGTCAAAGAGAAAAATAAATAAGGTGGTAGATATTAAGACAATTATACATTAAATATGAACGAGGTAAATATTCCAAGTAAAAAGATCACAACAAGATTTGATTTTTAAAAATCAAATGCTTAAAAGAAATAAACCTTAAATATACGGACACCAAAAGGTTGGAATTAATATGGTAGACAAAGATAAATTTAGGCAAATATTCACTAAAAGAAATTGAATCTAGCTATATGAATATCAGATTTAGGAGAATTTAAGGCAAGAAGCACTAGTAAAGGTAAAAAAGAGACATTATATAATGTCTAAATCCATTCATAACAAAATATCAATAACTGGGTAGATTACAAACATCAGAAATATATGCCTGGGAAGTCCAAGATCAAGGCACCAGCATGATTACCTCCTGATAAAAGCCGTCTTCTGGGTTCATAGCTGGTGCCTTCTCGTTGTGTCCCCCATGGTGAAAGGGATAACAATTCCTTTGGAGCCTCTTTTGTAAGATGTTAATCATATTTATGAGGATTCCATGACCTAAGCACCATTCAAAGTCCCCACCTCTTAATACCATCATTTTGGGGAGGTTAGGATTTCAACATATGGGTTTTGAGGGGCCACAAATATTAAAACTATAGAAATATGATTATTAAAGAACTCAATTTGAAGTAAAATATCATAATTCACAAGCTCTATGCACCCAATAACAAAGCTTCAAAATATATTAAGGGCAAACTTGAAAAATCCAGAAAGAGAAACCATAGAAGTCATAGAGGAAGACTTCAACATACCTCCCTCAATAGTTGGCAAATACATATGTAAGCTTGCAAGAAACTAAGAGAAATTCCCTTTGCCCAGCCCTTAGGGGAGTGCCTTTTTAGATTTTGCTCCTAAGAGGATTCACGCCCTTATTACTTATCCTAATAAAGCACTCCCAGAAATATAAAAGAATAAGAGGAAACCTTCCAGTGGAAAAATGGCCAAAGAATGAACAAACAATTCATGCACAAAAAAGAAGAAACGAGAGGTCCTTACATATATGAAACAATGCTCATTCTCATGCATGATAAGAGAATTACAAATTAAAGTCACACCAACATAATATTTTTCACCCATAATATTGGCAACACGCTCATGACCAACTTGTCAAGTTTGTGGGGGAAATAAGCATTTATGTCAGTCTTCTCAAGCTGCCATAACAACAACAACAACAAAAACATAGACTGAGCAACTTAAATGGTAGAATTTGTTTTCTCACAGTTCTGGAGGCTGGGAAGTCCAAAACCAAGATGCTAGTTGATTTTGTTTCTGGTAAAATTCTATGATTAGCTTATAGGCAGATAGCGGCCATCTTGCTATATGCTCATAAGATCTCTTTTTTGTGTGCACATGTGGAAAAGTGGTGAGAAAGCAAGCTCTCTGGTGTCTCTTCTTAAAAGGGCACTAATCCCATCGGACTAGGGCCCACCCTCATGACCTTATCTAACTCTGATTACCTCCCCAGAGCCCCATCTCCAAATACTGTCACCTGGCAGTTTAGGGCTCCAGTATATGAATGAGGGGCTGTCACAAACATTCAGTACATTACAGAACTCCACTAAGGGCAATTTGGTAATGTCTACCAAATTTATAAGGTATCTACCCTTGGACCCAGGTATCCCACTGCTTATTATGTAGCAATTGTCACAGGTTTGTTGTATCCACCCTCCAAATTCACTTGTTGAAGCCCTAACAACAGGTAACTCAGAATGTGACTATGTTTGGAGACAGAGTCCTTAAAGAACCAATTAAGATAAAGTGAGGGCATATGGGTGGAATCTAATTCATTATGACTTAGGACATAGACACACACAGGGGGAGGACCACATGAAAACACATGGAAATGACCATATACAAGCCAAACAGAGACCTCAATATGAAATCAATCCTGCTGATACCTTGATCTTGGACTTCTAACCTCCAGAATTATAAAAAAATAAATTTCTGTTGTACAAGCTCCTCAGTGTGTGGTATTTACTATGGCAAGCCCTAGCAAACTAAGAGAGCAGCACACGTAACAAAATTCCAGATGTACTACTTGACTCATTGAAGCATTGTGACGGGAAAAGGTTGACAATGCCCCTGGTGCTCTTCTAGAGCCAATTGATTAATTGAACTATAATCCATCTGTGTGATAGAATACTGTGCAGCTGTGTAAAAGGCTGCAGAAAGTGTCCTAAACCTGATATAATATTAAGTTTAAGAAAACAAACTACAGGGGCGCCTGTGTGGCTCAGTCAGTTAAGCATCTGACTTCAGCTCGGGGGCGGGGGTGGGGGTGGGGGGCAGTGATCTCAAAGTCTGTGAGTTCAAGCCCCACGTTGGGCTCTGTGCTGACAGCTCAGAGCCTGGAGCTTGCTTTGGATTCTGTGTCTTCTTCTCTCACTGCCCCTTCCTCATTCATGATCGATCTCTCTCTCTCTCTCTCTCTCTCTCTCTCCCCCCCCCACTCTGTCTTTCAAAAATGAATAAACATTAAAAAAAAAAAGAAGAAGAAGAAGCTACAGAATACAGTACATAGGATACTTTCAATTATCCAGGCTAAAAGAGAGGACAGGGATAAGACATATGGGCACTTATTTGTATTTGCATAAAGAAGTATGAAAACTAGGGGCACCTGGGTGGCTCAGCCAGTAAAACATCCGACTCTTTATTTCGGCTCAGGTCAGGATCTCACAGTTCATGAGTTCGAGTCTCACTTTAGGCTCCATGCTAGCAGCATGGAGCCTGCTTGGGATTCTCTCTCCCTCTATCTGCCCTCTCTCAAATATAAATAAATAAACTGCTCTCTCTCTCAAAATAAATAAATAAACATTTTAATTAAGAAAAAAGAAATATACCCAGAAACCAATAAAAGTGCTTGCCTGTTTTGTGGGAAGGACTGATTGCTCTCTGAACATTGTGAACACATCCATTACTCATGCAATTCATGTGAGCGCCTCACAGGTGAGCATATTCCATGGGAATGTATCCTGTGTGGCTGCCTCCCCCATGAATGCACTACTCTGGCAGTTACTAGAGCTGTTCACGGAAATGTCTGGATTTCTTAATTCTAAACCCACAGTCAGATTGCACTTCTGCATCCCCAGAAGTTAGGTGTAGGCCCGTGCCTTGTTTTAGTCAATAACATGAGCAGAGGTGACAGAAGCCGTGTTCTTCCTCTTCCCTCACAGATTAGCGGAAACTCTGTCATCCAGCATTCTTGAGTAAGAACTACGTGGAGCGAAGCTGCCAACTATTCAGGATAAATGTGCGGCACCAGCAAGGCGTGAAAGCCAATGAGGGGTACCTGGGTGGCTCAGTCGGTTAAGCATCCGACTTCGGCTCAGGTCATGATCTCACGGTTTGTGAGTTCGAGCCCCTCATCGGGCTCTGTGCTGACAGCTGCCTCGGAGCCTGGAGCCTGCTTCAGATTCTGTATCTCCCTCTCTCTCTGACCCTCCCCTGCTCATGCTGTCTCTCTCTGTCTCTCAGAAAATAAATATTTAAATAAATAAATAAATAAACATTCAAAAAATTAAAAAAATAATAATAAAGTCAATAGGATTTTGGCACCGCTACTACAGTGCAACCTAGCCTGTCCTGACTGCTATAGCTACCTATACAAAAAATAGAATAAAATTTGAAATAAAAATAAAAACATATACATCTGCCTGAATCTGGTCAAAAGAAACCACTAATTTGAATAGGAAAAGTTTGGCACACCAAGTTATTATCCACAACATGGGATTAGAGTATCAAGGGGTTGTTTGGTAAGAAGTAGAAAGACCTCAGGGCACCTGGTTGACTTAGTCGTTTAAGCATCTGACTTCAGCCTAGGTCATGATCTCGCCATTCCCAAGTTCGAGTCCTGCGCTGTGCTCTGTCCCGACTGCTCAGAGCCTGGAGCCTCTTTCAGATTCTGTGTCTCCCTCTCTCTCTGCCCCTCCCCAACTTGCACTCTGTCTCTTTCTCTCAAAAATAAACATTAAAAATTTTTTTAATTAGCATGGGGAGGGCACTTGTTGGGATGAGCACTGGGTGTTATATGTAAACCAACTTGACAATAAACTAAGAAAAAATTTTTTTAATTAAAACAATAGAACTCTAAGCAATAACAGAATATTGTAAAGAACTTCATGCTTTAAAAAGATGACAACATGACAAAAGTAGCAGTTTCTCAGAAAAATAGAAGATAACAAAACTGACGAGAAGAAATAGAAAAATCTGAACAGGCCAGTAACCTTAAAGTATTGAAGCAGCTCTGGGTTCTGCTTTATTAAGAAACAAGGCATTTCTTCATAGGCTACATCTGCCAGGACTCTTTTGATTGCGAATAATAGAAATCCAGCACCAAGTGGCCCCAGCAAAATTTCAGAGTCTTTGGTTCAAATACTATAGAGAAGAAATCAATGGTTACCAGAGCGGAGGTGGGGGGGGGGGGAGGGAGCAATGAGTGGAACAGGTGATGGGGATTAAGGAGGGCACTTGTTGTGATGAGCACCTGGTGATGTATGAAATTGTGGAATCACTGTACTGTACACCTGAAACTAACCTAACACTATGTTAACTATATTGGAAAAAAATAAAACAAAATACAATAAAACAAAATACAATACAATACGATGACAGGAAAATGCAGGTCAGCTGTGGCTGGAGGGCCACCTGCACTGTGATACTATGGGAGCTTGATCTTTCCTCTTTGTCTGGTTCCTCTCTCAGGCAGGTTCACCCCACATAGATGGACATCATAGCCCCTCCTCTCCACTGTAGCTCAATGCTGACCCACCATGAGCTTGGCAATCTTCCTTCCCAGAAATTCCAGCAAGGATCTTGGAATGCCCCCTTGCGGACCACCTACCCTGCAGCCCACACCTACCTCAGGCTCTTTGCTGGCCTATAAGCAAGGTTGCATCTTGACTTTTGCAGACCCCAGGCACTTCTGCCCTTGTGGGTCCCTTCCTCTATAAAATATATTTTTTTCCTTTTTAAAAATAGTTTTTAATGTTTATTTTTGAGAGATGGAGGGAGAGACAGAGTGCAAGCAGGGGAAGGGGAAGAGAGAAAGGGAGACACAGAATCCAAAGCAGGCTCCAGGCTCCGAGCTGTCAGCACAGAGCCTGATGCAGGGCTCAAACTTATGAATTTTGAGATCATGACCTGAGCCAAAGTCGAACACTTAACTAAGTCACCCAGGTGCCACATTCATTTAACTCAGATATTGTAATTTTTTGGTTCTAAAATTCCCATTCATCTGTTTCCATTTCTCTGCAGAGAATATCCATCTTTCCCTTTTTTTCCCCAAAAGTGTTTACCTTTCCCTCCTGAAGCATAGTTTTAATAACTGCTTCAACATCTGGGTTATTAGAGGGTTGGCATCTCTTGTGGGTTGGCTTTTTACTTGAAAATTGGTCACGTTTTCCTTGTTATTGGTACTCGAACTAATTTTGGGTTGTATCCTGGATGCTTTGAATACCATATTGTGAGATTCCAGGTACTTTTAAAATCCTCTGGAGGATGAACTTTGTTGTGCTGGTTTTAGCAGTCTTCCGTCGCTGGTAGATCCAATCTCATCTTCGTTTTCAAAGGCTTTGCTTGGTGGGAATGTAAAATGGTACAACTCCTCTGAAAAATAGCTGAACAGTTTTCTATAAAACTAAATATGCACTTACCATATGAATCAGCCATTACACTCTTGGGCATTTATCTCAGAAAAATGAAAACAATGTTCACACAAAAACTTTTACATGAATGTTCATAGCAGATTTACTTATTTATTTTGTTTATTTATCTATTCATTTATTTATTGAGAGTGAGAGACAGAGAGAAAGAGAGAGGGAGAGAGTGAGCAGAGGAGGGACAGAGAGAGAGAGGGAGGGAGGGAGGGAGAGAATCCCAAGTAGGCTCGACACTGTTAGCCCAGAGCCCAACATGAGGCTCGATCTCACAATCCATGAGATCATGACCTGAGCCAAAATCAAGAGTCAGACACTAACCAACTGAGCCACTCAGGCACCCCCATAATAGCTTTATTTATAATAACCCTAAACTGAAAACAAATATGTTTCCTTGGGTAAATTGTTAAATGAACTCTGGGATGACCATGTGATAGAATATTACTCAATGAGGAACAGGTTATTGGTACATGTCAGAACTCGGATGGGTCTCATAGGAATTACACTTAGTGGAAAAAGCCAATCTTAGAAGGTTATATACTGGGGGCACCTGGGTGGCTTAGTCGGTTAAGCGTCCGACTTTTGCTTAGGTCATAATCTCGCGATTCGTGGGTTCAAGCCCCGCGTCGGGCTCTGTGCTGGCTGCCAGCTCAGAGCCTGGAGCCTGTTTCAGTCTGTGACTCCCTCTCTCTCTCTGACCCTCCCCTGCTCACGCTCTCTCTCTCTCTCTCTCCTAGAAATAAAAAAAATTAAAAAAAAATTTAAATTAAAAAAAGAAAAAGAAAGAAAAAAGAAGGTTATATACTGTAAGATTCCATTTATATGACATTCTCAAAGTGATGGAACAATAGAAAAGGAGACAAGATTCGTTGTTGCCAGAGGACAGGGCAGGGGATGGGGGTGGATACAACCATAGCAGGAGAGGGTCTATTTGCAGAGATGGAGCCATTCTGTGTCTTGATTGTAGTGTTAGTTACACAAATCTATATATAGGATAAAATTGCATAGAACTACACACACACACACATACATGCAAAAGCTGGTGAAATCTGAATAAGGTCTATAATCTAGTTAATAATCTTGTACCAATGTCAGTTTCCTGGTTTTGATATTACACTACAATGATTTAAGATGTCATCATTGGGGAACTGGGTGAAGGGTACAGTCCTATGAATCTGTAATTATTTCAAAATAAAAGCTTTTTAAAAAATACTTTGCCATGGTGCTTTGGATATGCTCTATGCAGCTTGGAGGTGAGCCTGGGATTTGTGTTGGCTCACCCACAGAATTAGGAATTCCTCCTCCGACTCTCTTCTCTCTCTCTCTTCACCCCACCTTCTCTGGATCTCATGGGTTTCCTCTCTTATCTGTAGGTGTTCATGCCACTGGTACCAGAGTGTAGGTCTGCAGCTGGGGCTGTCCTCAGGACAGGGGCAGGAGAGAAAAAAAGATTAAGTGAGCTCAACAATTTCCCCTCCCTCCCCCCCGCTTCATCTTGTGGGGGCCCCAATCCCAGTCCTCTGGCTAGAGAGATGGTTTCTCTGCACATTCTACCCGGGAGCTGACCTCCATTCAAAACTGGGAGACCAGAGAGAAAAAGAGAAACTGGGAATCTCACCCCCAGGATGTGTCATTTGTTGAGTTTTGGCTCTTCTCTCCAACCTGCCTGCCACTGTTAGCCTGTCAGAGTTATGTATTTACTTTGTCTTGAGTTTAGTTGTAATCAGTGGGATAGATAGGTTGTAGTGGTCTTCATCTTGACCAGCATCAGAACCTAGAAATATAACTTTCAACACTTTCAAGTGCCAAGTGAGAACAGTATTAATCCCTTTATTTTAAAGATAAAGAAATTGAGGCTTAAAGAGGTATAGCCACCTGCCCAAACCAATGTAGCCAATGCTAAGGTGAAAAATATACACAATTAAAATTACCTCATGGAGAGGCACCTGGGTGGCTCAGTCGGTTAAGCATCTGACTCTTTACTTTTGTTCAGGTCATGATCTTATGGTTTGTGGGATCAAGCCCCGTGTCAGGCTCTCTGCTGTTAGTGCAGAGCCTGCTTAGGACTCTCTCTCTCTGCCCCTCCCCCTGCTGGTGTCCCCTCTCTCTCTCAAAATAAATAAATAAACATTTTTAAAAATCACCTTATGGAACAGGCATATGGAATGGAGTTTGCAGGAGAGGGCAAAAAGGAAGCAGGAAGTGGAAGAACAGAATCATAATGAGAGAGAGGATGAAATGGAAGAGAAACAGAAGAAGAGGCAGAGAAAAAGGAGAGAGTAAGGAAATCAAGGCGTTCTCTTCCGCATGGGTCAGAGCAGCATCAAGCAACAGCAGCTCTGCCTGAGAGTACCTACCCACAACTCACCCCCACCTTACATGCATCCCTCTCCCCTCCATGAAGTTAGTGCAAGCAAACTGCCAGCCTAAGCAATGATATAATTCTAGCTCCCTTTCTGTCAGGGCTCAGACTTAACCCAATGAGCCTTGGCATTTCCTTTTTGACCTTATTTGTCCACGGGCAACTGCGCAGGTCACCACAATTGGCTGAAGATGAGGATTTTTATTCTACAGTTGAGGGAATGCATTCTGTCTCCCAACCAACAGGAACAGGGAACTATGTTGTTCCACTTACTGCTGGCATCCATCGGCAGCTGTGAGAGAAGACCGTCTGGTGACAAAGCCCACGCAGGATAGCCTGCCTGGCACCTCCTTTTCCCTCAGATTTCCTTCTCAAGTGAGCCAATTTAAGACAAGGCTTTTGTTACTTGCAGCCCAAAGCAGCCTAAGTGACCCCTCCTAGCCGAAGCTGTTCTTGGGTATGTTCCAGAAGCCACCTGTCCCTAGGCTGGTGCCGGAGAGCTGTGTGACTCTATGTCCAGGATAAGAGCAAGCCTACCTCTGGTCATAGATAAGGATCCCAAGTGCATCAATTATTGTCCCTGCCCAGATCTATGTCCTGTAAGCTTGTAAGTGCATCCTTGTTGTGCGCGCACGCGTGGGTGTGTGTTTTCAACACCAGTAACCAATTCGTCAACTCTCTAGACGCCAACCCACTCTGACATCAACTGGGTGTCCTGTAATCCAATCCAATTCTGACACTAACCACCTGGAGTTAGCATCAGGCTTCACAGGTCAGAGGCTCAATTACACAAGACTGTCCCCACTTCAGATGCCAGTCCAAAGTATCAGGTCCCCAGGTCACCTGCACTTCAGCCACACTTGGCTACAAAGTCAGGCGTTCCCACAACACCCCTCTTTAGGCTTAATATTTTGCTAGAATGACTCATAGGACTGGGAAAATACTTCACTTATTATTACCACTTTGTTGTAAAGGGTATATCCAGGAATGGCCAGATGGAAGAGACGCACAGGATAAGATATGGGGAAGTTGGGGAACTTCCATGCCCTCTCCAGTTGTACTACCCCTTCTAACACTTTGATGTGCTCACCTACCTAGGAGCTCTCAAAATTCTGTTGCTTAGGAGTTTAATGGAGGTTCCAGCACAAAAGCATGACCGATAAAATCATTGGCTATTGGCAATTAAGTCAGTCTCCTCCCTGGAGGTCTGGAGGCTGGGCCAAAAGTTCCAACCCTCTAATCATACCTTGGTATTTCTGGCAACCAACCCGAATTCTGAAGCTGTTTAGGCGCCCTCCACCCCCCACCCCAGCCATCTCATCCCCTTAGCACCCAAAAGACACTCTACCACTCTGCAGATGCCAATGGTTTTAGGAGCTGTGTGCCAGGAACCAGGGACAAAGACCAAATATTTATTGTTTTATTATACCACACCTTCATTCTCAGTTCACAGGGTTGGGTCAAGGAGACTCCCTCTGGTTCTGGGGGTGAGCACATGGTAAGGTCTGGCCAGTCAGAGCATTTTATCCGCTTGGTCACAGTGGCTGGCTTAGTGCTGAACTCATGACATGAGGCAAACCAATGGGACTCAGAATATGAAATCGAAAGTCCACCAAGAAAGAAAAGGACTTTCTCTCCTGCTGTGCCCTTTCGTGACTCTAAGAATAGAACGCCCCCCACATCTGGTGGGGATTACCTTGCATCCATACAGAGAGAGCCCACCTGAGAAGGAATCAAAGCAACAGAAAACAAGGTCAAGAGGGGGTCAGAGGAATTCCAACTCTGATGATCACTTGACCTAGTTTCTCTTGTGTCTGAAGTTAGACCAACCCCTGGATTTTTCATAAGTGACCAAATACAAAATTCTTCTCCACCTTGAGTTGGATTTCTGATAATTGCCGCTAACATGGTCCCAACTGGTATAATCTGCCCAGTGACTACAGGGCCACCAGCCTGCTGCAGAGCCCTCCTCAACTTCCCTCTTTACTCACCCCAAATCCCAAACTCCTTCATTCTTAGGGTCACAACCCCTCAGTCAGGAGGAGCTCCCTTCTCTAGGATAGGCTTAATTTAGGAATCTTTTAAAATGATCTGTATGGGGGATGTTTCAGGGTGCCAAGGCACACAGTACCCAGGAATAAAGGTTTTCTGTGTCCCCTCTCTTCTCTCTCTCTCCCTTTTTCGGTACCAGTTAGGGCTGCATTCAGTGCAAATAATGGGAAATATTTCACACAGTGGTTTAAACAAAGAAGTGCACAAGAATGCAGAGGGTACATACCCATGCTTCTCCCACCACCCTTGGTGTGTGGCATCCTTGCTTATGACCCCATGTAGTCAGGAGGAAGAGGAAGATGTGGCAACAGCAGACTTTCCATCCCAGCACATTGGCCAGAAAGCCATCCTAGGTGGAATGTGCTCTGAGGGTGGGGATCTTTGATTATCTGCTTAGGTATCCCAAGTACCTAGAACTGCTGCTCAATAAACATACAGAATGAATGAATGAATGGATTGATGGGTGGATAGATGGATGGATGTTTGGATGGATGGATGGATGGATGGATGAATAGGTAGATGGATGGATGGGTGGGTGGATGGATGGATGGATGGATGGATGGATGGATGGATGGATGGATAGGTGGCTGGGTGGATGGGTAGATGAGTGGATGGATAAGTGAATGGGTGGATGGGTGGATGGATGCCCATATGGGAAAATTGAGTTTCTATCTCCTTATAGCTCCTGCCATGGAATCAGGCAAAGGAGAAGCAATTGGAATGGTCACATATCTGCTTCTGTTCCCCACCCTGGCACACAGTATACTGGCATTCATCATGGGCCTTCATCTTCTTGTAAGATTTATTTTTTTGTATATCTGGGCAGGTCTGGCTGCCCCCACCCCAATCATTCTTAGGGGATTCCTACCCACCACAGTGCATATGCTTCACTGGGGAGATGTGTTCCCCACTTTTTGTAACTTCTCCTGGGGCAAAAATGATTGCAGGGATGAGATCCAACCATGACTCCAGTGCGGTAATGGGTTGGCCTCCTTTGCTTTCAGTAAGAACAAGCTTGCACAATTTTTGAACAAGGACTTCTTATAGGAACATTGCCATCATTCATATTCCATGGTGCTGTAATAATGTGAGATTTCTCTTTAGCAACTGTGCACAGTCAATAGGCCAAATTTATATCCATCGCCCCCCCCCCCCAAGGGATGGGGACAGAATCATTGAATGTACAGAGAGTATCAGGCCTGTAAAGGAGAATTTGGCTGAGGATACCACCCAGAGCCCTCACTCCCAATTCTGCTAGCCTGACACTCCATGATACCCAGTCTTCCTACCCTTGGCTCCACC
The DNA here is from genome assembly GCF_003009895.1 of Hyaena hyaena. NCBI lineage: Eukaryota > Metazoa > Chordata > Mammalia > Carnivora > Hyaenidae > Hyaena > Hyaena hyaena. Next base: position 1,424,323 of record NW_024081062.1, on the reverse strand, counting down.
TGCTACAATCCTACTCCCTCAAATAGGTTCTGGTGATGGATCACCAGAGAAAGCTTTTTTATAATTGCAAAAAGAACAAAACATTTTTGAAACTAAGGGGGAAAAAATGGAAAGTAAAAACAGTCACCCATGATCCTCCCAAATAAGCCAAACTCTTTTCATTTTGCTAGTTCTCTTCTTGGCCTTGTTCACATATGTGGACTTGTTTTACAGAGTGACAGCCAGAGATTTATTTTCTATTCTGCGCCTGCACTCAACTCAGCAGTACATCATAAGTGTTCCTCACATTGCTCCGGCTTGTTTGATGTATTAATAGCTGCATAATCATCCTCAAATTTGTTGTACCATAATTTGCTTAACAAATAAATGAGTTTACTTCCAACTTTTTGCCTCTGTAGCTAAGGCTGCGGTAAACATCCTTGTGCGCATAGCTCATTTTATTTCATTTTTCTTGTTTGGAATGTTGGGGTTTTTAAAAATTATTTTTTAAGTTTATGTATTTATTTTGAGAGTGGGATGCAGGGGGAGGTATACAGAGAGAAAGAGAGAGAGAATCCCAAGCAGGCTTTGGCCACAAATGACCTGGAAGCAGCAAGGCCCCCTCGCTAGATGACATATCTGAACAAGGAGACTTGGAATCCCACCTCTACTGGTGAAAGAAACAAGCAGGGTTCACCTGGCCAGTGGGGGGATCAGGCAGCCCATCAGTATACCTGCAGCAGATAGGGCCGCCCCCGCCTCCCATGCTCACCGGGCTATGTCGGCTCTTGGGTGCTATCTGATGCTCCCAAGGCAAGCAGATAGTCAAGGTGCCCTGTGTTTCTAGCATCAACACACGGGCACCTCACTCAAACTAGACAGGTCAGGTGCTTTCTTCCTGGAGGAAAGCCATAGTATGCAGCCTAACAGCCAAGCCCTGATGAAGCCACTCCTCGCTTCCAGCTGCCCAGATCCCCAGAATCTGCTGGGTGTTATTCTTTCTGAGCCCAGTCCTGTCTCCTTGTGTTCACCCTGCAGGGAAGACTCACCTTCCAGAAGACAAGTACTCTCTCTGTACTCGTCTCTCCTGCCTATGAACAGAAAGCCCTCCCAGACACAGCCAGGCCCCTGGCAGAGGGGTCCCAGGACCCAAGGGACCACCACTCCAGGTGCAGCTCCAGCCTGAGGGTCAGACGTGCCCTGAGGGTCAGGGCCCGCCCAGGCCAGCTCAGCCCAGCCGGTGTCTCCTCTAACGGCTTCGGGCTCAGTAATTCATCACTCTGACCAAACAAAAACTGACAAATGACAAAGTGATGCCTTCGATCCTGCTAAAAGGCAGCCACCCCAGCAGCCTGTGCCCGCTCAGCACTGGCCCCAAGCCCCACCCGAATTCCTGGATGGAGATTTTGGCTTCCCAGGCTGGCTAAGTACCAGGAAGTTGAAACGCCATCTGAATCCTGAGCCAGGCGCCATAGGGCAGGAGGGAAATGAGTGAGGGGTCTGAGGCCAGGGGGTACTGGGCTTCCATCCCAGCACCATCACTCACTCCTCATTAGCTGGAGCAAGCCCACTGGACAGAGTTCACTTCTCTGAACTTCACTTTCCTCATCTGCAAAATGGGTGCAATAGTCCCTATGCCTGGGGGTCCTCAGGGAGAATTAAATACCAGCTTCTAGACCATGACAGTTTCCAGATCTGAGCTGATTTGTCTCTCATTGTGCTTCTGTCGATGGGGTTTTCACAGTACCACCCAAGTGGACCCCAGGCCCACTCTCTCCTAGGTGGCCCCAGGCTGGGCCAGCACCGCAGGCCCGCTCAGGCTCCCCATGCCCCTGTCACTACTTTTCTAATGCCATGTTGCCAGGAAAGGTGGGGGGGGGGGATGGGAAGGATCTGCTTCCTTCCTCTAGTGGACCTAGAGTGGAGAGGAACCTGGCCACTTTCATTTTTGAGGCTCCCAGTATATTAATGAGGAAAATTGTAGTAATTTGGGTGTAATGTATGTGTCCACACAAAAAAAGTATGATACGATACTTTTTATTGACAAGATAATTGCAGTACTCAATACATTTTCTGGTAAATCACTAGCAGCACAGTGTGCGTGGGACACACACTCAAAGTCACCCGACAGCCATCTACTTCTTGTAATCTGCTCAAGCTGGGGCTGTACCCTCAAAGTCTGAGTTTCTAGGAAAAAAAAAAAAAATATATATATATATATAAAACCAAACACAGTGCAGAACAACCTTCACCGGATTCCATTAAGAAACAAAACGAAACAGGGGGCACCTGGGTGGCTCAGTCGGTTATGTGTCCAACTCTTGATTTAGGCTCAGGTCATGATCTCATGGTTCGTGAGATTGAGCCCCGCATTGGGCTCTGTGCTGACGGCTCAGAGCCTGCTTGGGATTCTCTCTCTCCTTCTCTCTCTGCCCCTCCTCTGCCTCTTTCTCTCTCTCAAAATAAATAAATAAGCTTAAAAATTTTTTTTTAAATCAATAGGGATGAGGGGACATTTTTAGGTATTTCAGAACATTTGAACATGGTAGGATATGGGATTGTTTTACAGAATTACTCTTCATTGACTTGTTTGTCATAATAGAGGAGAACAGCCCAAAGGGTCATCAAATGGTTCCCCCCCCAAAATCCTTAAAGTTAAAGCAACAGACAAATAAAGGATTCGTGGTCAAATGTCAACCATGATTCAACCCAAGTGGTGGTGTGCAAGTGCTTCATTGTGCCATTCCATCAACGTTTTCTTATACTCAAAGTTTTCTGTTAAGAAAGATGAAAAGTTTGAACTGCCAATTCAATGTTTTGCACATTTTTCTAAATAAGATGCTGTTATGCTGTGTCCCTGTAGGCAGTGGGACCCCTGGTGCCTGAGAGTGCAGGATGCTGGCCAGCCTGGGCATCCACCCATTCAGGATGGCCGGCTCTGGATGATGCCTGGCTGGGGCAGGGGTGCATGGCAGTCCTCATCAAGGCCACAGGTTCTGGTGCTTCCAGTAACTAGTCACAGGGAAAGGGGACTGATGGTGGTAGCTACAGCTTCCAGGAACCCATCATCCAATTTGCAGGTCAGAGCTAACGAGGGAGAGGCCATTAGATCCACTTCACAGAGGAAAACTCATCCCAGAGGACAGGGGCTTGGAGAGGTCACACACCCGAAATGTGTCCAAGCAGGGACTTGAGCCAGTGGCACTCTGGTAAAACCACTCTCCGAAAAACAAGAGAGACAGAGACAGAGAGGGGAAGGGAGGAAGCAAGGAAGTCTTGAGTCATGGTGTGCCAATTTCTGTGCTGTATATACTACCTACCATCATGGCCAATTTCAAGGGATTGATGGTTTAACAAGAGGCTTGCAAAAATCCCTGAATACTTAACAATCAGCATCACTGATTTGAATCCAGTCCTGGGTGTCTGTCTCAGAAGCCCCTACTATTTTCTCTGTCAATATTTGCTACACGTTGGGGCGCCTGGATGGGTCAGCTGGTTAAGCACCGACTTCAGCTCAGGTTGTAATCTCATGGTCTGTGAATTTGAGCCCCATGTCAGGCTCTATGTTGACATCTCAGAGCCTGGAGCCTGCTTCTGATCCTGTGTCTCCCTCTCTCTCTGCCCTCCCCAGCTCATGTTCTGTCTCTCTCTCTCAAAAATAAAATAAATGTTTAAGATAAAAATTAAAAAATATATTTGCTATACATTGGTTATCTGCACACCACTTCTACAATTTTGCCACCTTCTGTGTTCTATACTAAATATTTTCTCTAAGACACCAGACGTTTTAAAAAATTTTTTTAATTTTAATATTTTATTTATTTCTGAAAGAGAGAGAGAGACAGCATGAACAGGGGAGGGTCAGAAAGAGAGGGAGATACAGAATCTGAAACAGGTAGCAGGCTCTGAGCTGTCAGCACAGAGCCCAATGCAGGGCACAAATCCATGAACCATGAGATCATGACCTGAGCTGAAGTCGGACGCTTAACCAACTGAGCCACCCAGTTGCCCTAAAAATTTTTTTAATATTTATTTATTTATGAGTGAGAGAGAGAGAGAGGGTGTGTGTGTGTGTGTGTGTGTGTGTGTGTGTGTGTAACCTCTAGGGGGGAGAGAGAGAGAGGGAGACACAGAATGTGAAGCAGGCTCCAAGCGCCAAGGTGTCAGCACAGAGCCTGACGTGAGGCTCGAAGCCATGAACCATGAGATCATGACCTGAACCAAAGTTGGATGCTTAACTGACTGAGCCACCCAGGCACCCCAAGACACCTCGCTTTTTAATGAGAGTTAACATTACTATTGTTGGAAAGCAAAACCACTTGCTATAACGAATAAGATAATATTAAAGTGAACAGTTAATTATTAAAATAAAAAATTTTTTGCACTTTCTAAAATACCCCTTTCATGAAGTTCTGGCCCTGGTAACCCAGAGGTTACACTCTGGGGACCTGGGGCCTGTCTTTCTGCGACCTTCCTTCACAGCCATTGTCATGCCATGTCACTGGGTCCTTCAAAAGGAAGAGAAAGCAAATTTGATATGAATGTGAAAATGTCTGGCCAGTGTCCAGACATGTCTCTTATACAGTCCTGATGTCCCCAACGGCAGTCTTCCCGTGTAACATTTCTTAGGACTTCAGGATCCATGAAGAACACCCTGTGTGAGCAGTTCCTCTAGGATAGCCTGCCCCACGGGGTTGGACTCAGTTTCCACAATCATTTTCTTTTTTTTTTTTTTTTAATATTTATTTATTTTTGAGAGAGACAGAGAATGAGCAGGGGAGAGATAGAGACATAGAATCTGAAGCAGGCTCCAGGCTCTGAGCTGTCAGCACAGAGCCCAATGTAGGGCTTGAACTCACAAACTGTGAGATCATGACCTGAGCCTCAGTCAGTTGCTTAACTGACGAAGCCATCCAGGGGCCCCACAATCATTTTCATGAGGTACACATCACTCCTAGAGGAGCCAGATATGTTTCTAAAGGACTGAAGCCCTTCCTTCCCAGCACCTGAAGCTGGAAGACTGGGAACTGGGCCCACTGGATCTCTGAGAGAAAGGGAATTCGAGATGGGGCTTATAGGTGACCTGGGATTTCTTGGGAGATGGGAGGTGGGAGCAAAGGTAGGGGAGACTCATGTGTGGTGGAGTCAGAGAAACGGCCCCACAGAGGAGGGAGGCCTGTGGGCATCTCACTTCCAGGCCTCTGTGGGCCTCGGTCAGACCTCAACACATGTCCCTCGTGAGATCTGCCATACCACCTGTGCTTTTATTTACTTAATACTTTTAATACACTCACTTTTTTTTACTTAAATGTTTTATTTATTTATTCATTTACCTAGATGTTTTTTAAGAAAACTTTTTTTTTAACATTTATTTATTTTTGAGAGACAGAGCGTGAGCAAGGAAGGGACAGGGAGAGAGACACACACACAGAATCCTAAGCAGGCTCCAGGCTCTGAGCTGTCAGCACAGAGCCCGACGCGGGGCTCGAACTCACGAACCACGAGATCATGACCTGAGCTGAAGTCAGCTGCTTCATCAACTAGGCCACACAGGTGCCCCTACCTGGATGTTTTAAAAGGTAGTTTTGTCCCAAGTGTTGATGTGGATGTGGAGAAACGCGAGCCCTTGTGCATTGTTGGGGAGAATATAGACGGTGTAAGCTCTATGGAAAACTGGTATGGCGGTTCCTCAAAAACTTAAACATAGAACCTGCCATATGATCCAGCAATCCTACTCCTGGGTATTTATGCAAAAGAGTTGAAATCAGGCTCTTGAAGAGATATTTATACACTCGTGTTCGTAGCAGCGTCATTCACAGTAGCCAAAAGGTGGAAGCAATCCAAGTGTCCATCAGTGGTTGGGCAAACAAAATGTGATGTATACATACAATGGAACATTATTCATCCTTAAAAATGAAAGAAATTCTGACACATGCTACACCATGTATGAACTTGAAGGACATGACGCTGAGTAAAATAATCCAGTCACAAAAGGTCAAATACTAAAAAGACAAAAGAAAAAACCCTAAAGATTAAATCCTGTGTGACTCCATGTATGTGGGTCTATAAATGTCTGTATGTATATGCCCAGAGTAGTGAAATTTTACAGAAAAGGAAAATAGGATAGTGGTTCCAATGGGCTGGGGGAGGGGGCGGTGGGAAGCTCTTATGTAACAGGGACAGAAATTCCATTTTACAAGATGAAAAGAGTCCTGGAGATGGATGGTGGTGATGCTTGCACAACAATGTGAATGTACCAAATGCTGCCGAACTGAACACTGACGAATGGTTTAAGATGATCAATTTTATGTTTTGTGTATTTTAACTGCAATTTTTTAAAGGTAGCTTTGTACCACTACTATACATGAAAAGACTCTTGCCCTAAAGGAAACTGTCCATAAGATTAAAAGCAATTACACTCCCAAATGAAGGTGGTGTTTTCGAGGCCCAAATGCCCATACCTTCTGAGGCTATGCACAGAGACAACCTCATGCTGCTCTATTTAAAAGGGAGATTGGCAAGTGCCAGAAAAGTGTTGTAAGTGCTCTAGAAGCAACTCTCCACTTGACAAATTCAAAGTATGGGTACCACACGCTTTGAAAGACCCTTCACCTGAAGCATCTGACTTCAGCTCAGGTCATGATCTCACAGTTTGTGAGTTCAAGCCCCATGTTGGGCTCTGTGCTGACAGCTCTGAGCCTGGAGCCTGCTTAGGATTCTGCATCTCCCTCTATCTCTGCCCCTCCCCTGCTCATGCTCTGTCTCTCTCTCTCAAAAATAAATAAATGTTAACAAAAATTTTTTTATAAAGAAAAAAAGACCCTTGTAAGGACAATGGAGTAGGGTGCATGAGCCTGTCAAGCAGAGGCAGGCCAGGGCATGCCAAGTAAGCAGAGCAGAGCGCAGAGATCCCCAGCCGGCCCGGGGCTATCTTTTGGGCAGGGAACTCCACGTCTCAGGTGCCTGAACGTGAGTAACTTGATCCTGAGAACTCTTTGCTCCATGAGGAGGGGGTCCAGCTGCCAGAGAGCCAACGTAGATCCCTCTTAAAGCACTAGGCTCAGGGAGGAGGCCTGGTTGCTTCAGTCTGGGGGCTGTAAATCCTGGAGGCAAGTAAATAAACACAATCCAGCCTCAATATAGCCAGGACATAGACTAGACAGATAATGGCAGTGAGGAAGGAAGGGAAGATTTAGAAGGAGAAATTGTGAAGGACACTGCTAAAAGTCACCCAAAGGTATCTGATATTTTAGCCAACACCACATCCACACTCTTTTCCTGGAAACATGCCTCCATTTCCCTTTGGGAAGCAGTCTCTTTCTGGGATACTCGGCACATTTGGTCGGTCAAGGCTAACTCCGCCCCTTCCCACTATAGGATGAAGAGGATCCGGGCGGGGCCAGTCAGGAGATGGTATCCTACTGTTAGGTATTGATCCAAAGGGTACAAAAACACAGATTCAATGGGGGCATATGCATCCCAAAGTTTATAGCAGCATTATCAACAATAGACAAATGATGAAGATAGCCCAAATGTTCTTTGACTGACGGATGGATGTGAAGATGTGGTATGTATACATTCAATGGGAATTTTACTCAGCCATCAAGAAGAATGAAATCCTGCCATTTGCAACAACATGGATGGAACTAGGGTACACTATGCTAAGTGAAATAAGTCAATCAGAGAAAAGCAAAGACTATATGATTTCACTCATATGTGGAATTAAAGAAACACAACAGATGAGCATAGGGGGAAGGGGGGAAAGAGAGGAGAGGGAAATAAACCACAAGAGACTCTTAATGACAGAGAACAAACTGAGGGTTGACAGAGGAGGTGGGTGAGGGATGTGCTAGATGGAATATGGGTATTAAGGAGGGCACTTGTGATGAGCACTGGGTATTGTACATAAGTGATGAATCACTGAAGTCTACTCCTGAAACCAATATTGCACTGTATGTTAACTAAAATTTAAATTCAGAAAAAAGATGTTATCCTTCCTCCTCACCAGGGAGCAATAATGACTACACAACCTACCATTCTATAAGCTACTGGATTCAGCTACACCTGATGCAAGATCCATCCCTCTCCTTCGTTTATGTTTTAGAAGGGTACACAGCTGACAAGATGTGTGTGTTGTGGGCTGGGCAGGTCTCACTACAATCTCCTCCTCGTCCAGAGAATCTGCAGGTTTCATCGCCAGTAGAGATCCTTCTCAACCACATAGGTGTTCTTAACAGCTCTGGGTGTTGCGGGCCCCCGCGTCCCGTCACCGCGGCACATCTCTTCCCCTCCCCTATACTCCTTGGTGTCAATTATATGTGACTGGTAGTTGACCAGCTGAAACGTGAACTCTTCACAGACATTTAATTTTTAAAATCAATCGTACAGCTTAAACTGTTTTTCTTTCTGCATTCTCGTCGCAAACTTTTCCACAGGCCTTTGCAAAGCTCCCAGGCTCCGCGCCCTGTGCCCATCACGCGCGGACTAACGGACATGGCTGAGCAAGCTCCTGCCCTCGTGCAGGCGGGCGGGAGCGCACAGGGCCTCACACGCAAGCGCGCGGGGGCGGGGCTGCGCCCCAGGCCTGCGCGTTGCCGCTGGGCCGGCTGGGAGGGGGCTGGGCGGAGCGGCGGCGGGAGCGCGCCGGAGACGGCAGCCGGGCTAGCGGGACTTTGTGTTCCACAGACCCTCCTTCGGGCGCATCCTCTCGGAGCCGCCCGCCCAAACCTTGCCGCTGCCAAGCGAGTCGCCCCCAACTCAGCGGGACCAGCCCCGGGGATGAAGTGGGCCCGTCCCCACGGCCCGAAGGGGGCCCCCAGGAGACGACCGCGCGCTGTCTGACCGGCCGTCCTCTCCAAGGGGCCCATGGGCGCGTCCCCGCAGGCGGGCCGCGGACGTGAGGGCGGCGAGCGGCGGGGCCGCGGCGCCGGGGAGGGCCGTGCTCGTGCCCGGCCCCGCGCAGGCCGCGCGCGCGCGCTCCCGCCGCAGCGCCAGCCGCGCCCGCCCCGCCTCTCCGCGCCGGCCCCGGAGCCCGGTCCGCGAGCGGCGGCGGCGGCAGCCGGAGGGACGATGAGCGGCGCGGCGCGGGCGGGCCCGGCCCGGCTCGCCGCGCTCGCTCTGCTGACCTGCAGCCTGTGGCCGGCGCGGGCGGACAACGCGAGCCAGGAGTACTACACGGCGCTCATCAACGTGACGGTGCAGGAGCCCGGCCGTGGCGCCCCGCTCACGTTCCGCATCGACCGCGGGCGCTACGGGCTCGACTCGCCCAAGGCCGAGGTCCGCGGCCAGGTGCTGGCGCCGCTGCCCATCCACGGAGGTGAGTGCCGGGCGGCGGAGAGAGGAGCCGGCGCGGGGGCGGGCGGCGGCGCCGGGGCGCGGGGGCGGCGGGCGCGGCGCCCCCCACCCACCCCTGCTGGGCTCGCCGCTCCCTCCGCTCGGCCGGTGGCCCGGGGGTCCAGGTTTGCGTCGTGTGCAGCCCGGCCTGCTCACGGCTGGGAATAAGGCTCCAGACGGGTTTGGGGGGGTTTCCTCTTCTCTTAGGAAGACTTAGAAAACGTTCCTTTTCGTTTAGGTAGCTTGTTTACAGGAGGGCATTGGTCTGCGAGTTTGCAGGGACAGTTCAGACAAAGGAGGTGGTGGAAGAGCGCAAAACTAATTCATGGTGGAGGAGGTCTTAACCTGCATTTCGGAATCGGCAGGTTTGTTCCCGAAATCCCAGACTTAACGCTGCATTGGATCTGGAAGGATGAAGGCCCTTTTCTAAAACGTGCCGTTTTTCTTAAGTGGCAAGTGGGAGGAGGGTGGTAGAGGAAAATGGGCATCTTCCCTGTTGCTTTTGGCTCCTGTTCTGCCCCAGTAGTTTTACTGTAATTTGACGCCTGAAAATCTTATATTATGAAGAATCTGATACCAATTGGAACTAGTAGCCAAGTCTTCAGGGCACGGGTGCTGACTAAAGGGGAAATAGATAAAATTTTCAAGAATTGTTTTTGAAGCTATTTGGCTTATGGCGATGTCTTCCTATAAACACGGGCTCCGTTTAATTATTTGACATAAAACGTATATTTGTATAAATTACTGGTCATGGTTTAGTGGAACCTTTTTTCCCTTTTGATATTTTTGTGGGGTTTTTTATCCCCCGACTGCGAACTTTTTGGAAAATGTCTGCTATCTTCTCCACCCCCACACTCATCCTGAGAATGCTGAGAGGGGATTTTTTTTTTAAAGCTGCTATTCATGTTAAGATGACCTAAACAAGGCAGTCTAAATAAGGTAATGATGTTTGTTTTTATACTCTAAAATTTTAAAACATCATGCCTCTTCTGAGATCTGTCTTTGTGTTTTCAAGTGGTAAGCTGTCTGTATACTGGCTGAGGAAAAAGAATCACGTAGGGCTTTCACGGTAGCTTGCCCCCGATTTAGACATGCCTTTTAAAAGTTCATTTTTACACCAACGGTCAGGTGCTTACAGTGCATTCTCATCTCCACTTTGTTAAAAATGGCAGGGTCCCAGCTTGCAGGCAGAAACAACTTTGGTCTTTGGTTCATTTGGTAAATATTTGCGTGCCTGTTCTGTGCCAGTCACTGTAGTTGGATCACATAATGTTGCCAAACTATGGCACTAACAATGGTAGCCTATTTTCTGGTGCAGAGAACTGTGGTGAGGGTCACGTGGAAGGGGAGGAAGAGGAAGAGATGCAAGCTGTTCTGGAGCAAGAGCTGGCCCTGTGCAGTGTTTTGAAATCCGTGGTTTGTCTTTGGGGCTTGGGTCCCTCAGGCACCCCAAATCCAGGATCGCCACTTTAGACTCTTGCCTCCAAAGTGTCCCATGTTTTAAAACTACTTGTTGCTTGTTTGTCATCCCTAAACAAAAGCCACGTCTTTGAGAATGCTTGTTTTAGGTGTTTGAACAAAGGGTGTTGGGAATTAACATGCAACCGATGTGTGGAGGGTTAGTCCTCATGCCTTATCCCTGGGGAAGTAGCATCACTGTGCGATTAAAGGTTCTGAGTCGTACTGTACATACACAGCGTGACACCAGGAAAGCACTGTGTGACACTGGGAAAATAAATTGGCTGCGTAACCTCAGTGTCCTCCACAAAATGAAATGATGACATATTTACCTCACAAGATTGTTGAGAGGTGTGAATGGTTCCCGCATGCTTAAAACGAGGAGACTTGTCAATCTGAATAAATGTCTAAATTGGTGACATTTTAGACACCCCTCAACGTGAACACGTCACAGCACGTCACAGCACGTCACAGCAGTGCGTAAAGTGAGGTCAGTTCCCTTCAATGTCTATCTTCTCTTCCTCTTCTCCATTCTCTAGGAGCTCATTTTCTTTTTGCACAACATGAGATTGCTCCATGTTTTCTCATGATGTGAGTGGGCGAGGTCCTACAGGTGGTTGGGGTCTGACTTCCTGCGGAGGGGTCTGCACAGGTAGTTGCTTTCAGCTCAGCAAATACTGATTGAAATCCTGTGTACCACTGGGCAGGTGAAGGGGCAACAGCAGTGAACAAAACATAAAAATAATCCCTCTTCTTCCTGAAGCACTAGTTAGGGCCTTTATACATCAGTGTACCTGTAAATCATGAAATCCCAAGACATTTTCCTACTTTTGCAGCAGGAACGTGGGAAAGTGTATCTTAAAAACAACAGTAGTGGTATAACTCTGTTAAAATTACTTACATTACATCAATTATACTTAAGTTAAAAAAAATAAAGTGGCTATTCTTGATTTAGTGAATTTCAAAATTTTATATTTTAAGAAAAAATATTGCAATTCTTATGACCTCTATGCTCATAATTTTGAATTGAAGAGAATCTTAGCATGTTTATTGAGGACTTCCTGTGTGTTGACAGTAAACAAAGTGATGTTCAAATTACAAAACAAAAGATGTTATGAGAGAATTCCTGGCCAAAAAAAAAAAAAGCAGCTGTGGGCAATAGATGCGAAATTTTTTTCCCTTTCTTCTTTTTTTTAAGTAGGCTCTACACGCAATGTGGGGCTTGAACTCACAACCCTGGGATCAAGAGTAAGAGTTGTATACTCTACCAACTGAAGCCAGCCAGATGTCCCTAGATGTGAAATTAAGGAAGGTGCATTTTTGAGGATAAGTGTTTGGTAGTAATGAACGTGAAGACAAAATAACTTCACATTTCCCTAGAACTTAACATGATGACTCCTTTTAAATCTCTGACTTGGTTTGTGATATATTAGAAACCTTTCTTATTTCGTAGTGCTACTGTCAATTAGGCATGTATGAATTACTGAATGAAATTTATCCTACACCTTTAAAGGACAAATAGGCAGCTTTTTTTTTTTTTTTTTTTTTAAGATGCTTCGGTATTTCCAAAGTACGTTTTTGGAAAGTGTTTAAGTTTGTAAAACAATAAATAAATAAGTGTGGTACTTTGAAAATATATTCTTTGTCATTACATAGAATGTAGATTTGAATGGAATGGGGAGTTATTTGTTTGGTGTTAGCAGACTTCATATGTTAACTGATAAAGAATTCATTTTTAGCAATAGGTCTTTGAAGGAACATATCTTGTATTTATTTGCAGATTATAGATCCTTTCTTGTTACTAATTTACTCAAAGAGTGAGCATAGAACTAGAATCAGATGTAAACTAGCAGACATTGTAAATGTGCTCTCTATGTTTGTGCACATTAACTTTTTGTCTCAGCCTGGAGTGGGGGTTGGGCAGGAGAAGGCCCAGTGTTGATGTCATTGTATGTGCAGATGTGCTGGTGGGAAGAATCTGGTATCAGCCATTTTTTGCTTTGCATAAAAATTTTGAGGATTGGATGTTATATCCTTGACAGTTTTACTAAATGATCAGTTTCTGCGGGGTGGGGGGAGTGGGGCATGTTGCTGACCGTACGTACAAAAAAAACGAACGATGACAACAACAAAAACTTAGGTTTTTAAGTTTAATAAAGTGGTTCTTTCAGATGAATCCATTAAACCTGAGTGCGATTTTTAAAATTCTGGTAAAGAGTAAAGGAGATTGATGTGGAAAAAAGACCTTAGATGAAAGCTGTCATGTAACGTTAGAATTCATAATGGCAAAGGCAAGGGCTACTAGGTATAGTTAGAGATTTCAAAATACTCAGAGAAAAATAGGTGTGATCCTGGGAGTAAGGACTCTGAAAGGAAAGAGAATTCAAAAGGAGCTAGAGGTTCTAAAAACTGGACTTTAACATAACTAACCAGACAGGCAGATAAAGGAAATACATACAATATGTTATATTTATACTGAATTTTACAATTGAGAAAATGGTGTCTCACACTGATGATCCATTGACATATAAATATTGAATATTTTTTAAAAAACATTTGACCTCCCCACCAAACATTCTTCTGCTACCATCTCATTCTCTATTTTTCTTAATGGCAAAGCTTCCCATAAGGGTTGTCCATACTTGCTGCCTTCAGTTTTTCCTTCTGCTGTTCTTCACATTGTGAAGATCGTTGATGGCTGTGCTGGTGATTTTGATAAAGACATGGCATATTTAAATAATTTATTTGACCTGCTGAATCCCTGGGATCTCAGTGTGTGGAATGGTGGGTTAAAACTAAGAAAAAAGTGAATAGGAATAAATACATAACCCTGAATTTGGGGTGAAAAACAAAATCACCCGTATTAAAGGGAGTTGAATGGAGATCAAGGTTAGCTGCCTGTCAAAGGACAGGCCCTCTCCAGTTTTCTTGAATTTGGATCCTGGGCAGCACTGGCCCTGCTTCATAGAGGCCAGGCATACCACTAGTTTATGTTTAGTTCTGAATATGAGTTTTAAAAGATGGACAAATCATAGAGCACCATTTTGAATGTTATAAAAGAAAAATCCTTCATTTGAAGGAAGGTTAGATTAAATGACTTCTAAGTTTCCTCCACCCTTTTTTTTATTATTTTTTTTTATGTTTTATTTATTTCTAGGAGAGAGAGAGAGAGACAGCATGAGCAGGGGAGGGTCAGAGAGAGAGGGAGTCACAGACCGAAACAGGCTCCAGGCTCCGAGCTGGCAGTCAGCACAGAGCCCGACGCGGGGCTCGAACCCACGAACCGCGAGATCATGACCTAAGCGAAAGTCGGACGCTTAACCGACTAAGCCACCCAGGCGCCCCTCCACCCTTTTTTTTTTTTTAATGTTTTATTTAAATTTGAGAGAGAGAGACAGTGTGAGCAGGGGAGGGACAGAGAGAGAGGGAGACACAGAATCTGTGGCAGGCTCCAGGCTCTGAGCTGTCCGCACAGAGCCTGATACGGGGCTTGAACTCACAAACTGCGAGGTCATGACCTGAGCCAAAGTCGGATGCTTAACCAACTGAGCCACCCAGGCGCCCCTAACTTTCCTGCACCTTGATTGAAGTGTGACTGTAAAGTGGTAGGACAAATCTTTTTTTTTTTATTTTTAGAGAGCGAGCATGAGCAGGGGAGGGACAGAGGGAGAGAGAGATAGAGAAGGGGGGGGGGGGACACTGAGACTATCCCAAGCCAGCTGCATGCTCAGCACAGAGCCCAATGCGTGGCTCCATCCCACAACCCAGGGATTATGACCCGAGCCGAATCAAGTCAGACGCTCAACTGACAGAGCCACCCAGACACCCAGGAACAGATCTTCTTCTCCTCCTCCTCCTCCTCCTCCTCAAGTTGGTTTCCATATAACACCCAGTGCTCATCCCTACAAGTGCCCTCCTCCAGAACAGATCTTTTTGAACAAACCTGCCAGAATATACCTATTAGAGAGAGTGGTCATCTTTTTGAACTAGTCACATCGTTGTATGTTTATATTTATGTGTCTACATATATACACACACATATTGTGCAGCAATGAAAACATAAATTGAAACACTTAGCGTGTGTTTTGGAAGATTATGTTTTTGATCAGTTTAAAAAAAAGATGTGCAGTGTATCAAATCTTTGTCTTTTCTAGATAGACTTGAATTTTGACCACAGTTGAAAGTTTTTTTGCTTTTTTTTTTTTTTAATGTGCTTGTGAACTCTTCTCTTTAGATATTTTTCAAGAGAGAAGCCTGGTAGTGTTTTAGGCCATCTGTGGGATAAATGGGTAGTCCCCAGAGCAGATTCTTTTGAGTATTTAAGTATATAGTATTCTTGACTGACATACAGAATGAAACTGTTTTTCAGGACCATCAACATTTGCTTGTTTTATCGTCTTTAGAGTATTTTATGCACTAGACATTTATTATTTTCTAGAAACTGTTGGAAGTGTAGCTTCCTTTACTGTTGGAAGCAGTTTTGAATAAAACTAAGGGAGCTCTTCAAATGCAAAGTGGCATAAATAAAAAAGTACTTATTAGTAAGTACCTGTTCTGTACTTGAGTTGTGCAAGTGTGGTAGTTTGTGCAGAAGGCGCTGTATGCACTTCCTGCCTAGGAGAGCCTCGTCTGGATGGCACGACCAGAACATACCATTGTAGAAGGTGGTGCCGGCTGTTATGGTGGACGTTGTGCTAAACCAGGGATGTGCAGACTACAGCCAGGGGGCCAGCCACCTGTTACTGGACGCAATTGATGGAACATGACTGTAGCCGTTTGTTCACATGTCTTTGGCTGCTTCTAAATTGAGTGGTTGTGACAGAGGAGTCTATGTGGCCTGCAAGCCTAAACTACTTACTCTCTGGCCCTTTAAGAAAATATTTGACAATCTTTGTGCTAAAAGTTTATATTTACCTTACTTTTTCCCTGTTGAAAACTATGTTATGGATTTATGGCCGAGAGTTTGATTTCTACATTGCCACAAACTGTGGGCTCCTGGCAGTTAGGGACAATGTCTTCCTTGTTTCAGTCCAGCACCTAGGACTGTGCCTGGCACTAGCAAGCCACTGGAATCTGTGATTGCATTCAGTCTAGCGGTGTTGGGTCTGCAAGTGAAACTGATGGCAGGCTTTGTAGGAAGGTTGTGGGGAGGCGGGGTGGACAGAGTTACTGTAGGGCCTTTGTTAGCGTGCTGCATCATGAATGGCGCGAAGACCAGAAAAGTGGGAAATGATTTGGACTTGTAGTCTAGAAGAGTTTCATTGAAAATGTGGAAATTCGAAGTCAAGTTTGTTCTGTTTCTAGCCATAATTGAGTAAAAGGGACCAGGTTCACTTCCCCATGTTAAATGACTAGAAAACATGACAAAGTTATGAAACAGCAGTTTTAGAAATAGGTCAACAAGGAGTACAGGACAGTGATCCCTGGGAGAAAAGAAATAAACAGTAGAGCCGTATGACTGCCCCAGCTTACGGCCTGGAGAATTGCCATGTTGCAGTGCAAGGAAGGGGAATCTAGAAGGAACCTGGTGGTCTCCTGGAGTTGCTGAGACAGTTCAGAGCTCTAGGAGGCCAGGGCTGTTTGCATAGGCTTGCCTATGCAAGGATGTAAAGTATGGGAGAGGAGGGAGCCTTGCAGAGAATGAGCTCTGGAGAGCTCAAGGGGTCCCTTGGGTCTTCGGTCTTTGGCGGAGTACTGATCTGCACAGTTTATGAAGAACTGTTAGAAATTAGCAAGGGGAGAATTCTTGGAGTTCCTACGAGGCTTAGAACAGTTCGTGTTCTTACTGATCAGTGTAGGGAGACTGCCTACTGCTCTCGAGGCCACATCAGCCCCAAATAAAAGCCTGTTCTGGACCCCACCTAACAAAGCTTAGAAGCAAACTTGAAAAGAATCAGACTGATTCCAAGTAGCTGGTCCAAAACAAAGCTCAACAATATTGAAAGCGATGCAGTGACATCTGAATCCCCAAAACATAAAATCTAAGACCAACATCCAGTCAGAAGTTACTGGGCATGCTAAGAAACAGGAAACTATGACCCATAACCAGGCAAAAACAATCAGTAGCAACAGGCCCAGAAATGGAACAAAGGCTAGAGTTGCAGATAAGGGTGTTAAAGCAGCTATCATAGAGATACTCTGTTCATGGAGGTAAGAGAAAGTAACATGTCGAAGAGGGAAATGGTTATAGAAAAGACCTGCGTCAGACTTGAGAAAGTGTAGGATTTCTGTTGATGCAGGAAAGGAGTAATGAGCACACCGGAGAGGGTGTTTCCTGCTTTGATGCTCTCGGTTTACCTCAGGCAGTGAGGTAGTGAACACATACCGTTTCACATAGTGTGGACCAAGAAGTGTGCCAAGTACTGTCATTTAATAGCAGCTCTGGGCGATACTGTGTCTTCCTTTTGTGGACGCAAATTCAGGCCTCTCCAGTCTCTCACTTAGTGTCTTTTTTCTGAAGAGCCCTCTACACGATTGGAAATGATATATCTGGTTTGTTTGTTTCTGAGGGTGGGGAT
This sequence comes from Hyaena hyaena, assembly GCF_003009895.1. NCBI lineage: Eukaryota > Metazoa > Chordata > Mammalia > Carnivora > Hyaenidae > Hyaena > Hyaena hyaena. The sequence continues at coordinate 1,407,035 of NW_024081062.1, read as the reverse complement.
GCTGTTTCTCTGTCTCCTCGTGTATCCAGTGCTTCGCGTGGCCCCTGGAACACAGTAGGGCGGCACTGCGTAATTAGTGCTGGGTGAATGAAAACGGGAAAGGCAACCCACCAGCTGTGTGGCGGTGGGGATTCAGCAGAGCTAGGATGTGCTAGAGGTCTGTCTGACTGCAGTGTCCACACTTTACTCACTTTTTTGTACTGCTTCCCGAGTGGGTTTAATAAATTATGATACATCCACTCAGTGGAAAGTTACACAGCCATTAGAGGGGATCGTGAAAGCGATGTATATCTTACAAAAATAAACATAAGTGATTGAACTGTGTGTTAAATTTGTTTACAGTGGACAAGGACTCAAAGTAATGGGCAGAAATATAAGTGATGGTGTTGTATTGATTGGATCATGGGGGACATGTCTCATTTTCTTTTCTCTCTTTTCTTTTGAAAATGTTAATGTTTAGTACAGAACCTTCATAGGGAAAAGTCATATTTCCCGAAGGGAAGAAGTGTCTTCAGGTTGGGTTTTTGTTCGTTTGTTCCTGAGCTTCAAGAAGAATGGAGTGAATTCCATGGCCATCTCCAAGTAATGGTCAGAGGGAGCAGGAAACTGGAAGATACTAGACATGAAAAGGGCATGTTTTTCTCTAGTAAAAAAAGAGGAACTCCAAGACCAGGGACGCTTGGTCCAATTGTGAAACAACTAAAATGTGACATGGTTGTGAGCAATTAGCAGATCCTAGAAAAGGAAGTGGAATCCGAACACAGGGCTCAGCTGTTCTATAACGTTTTTATGATGATGATAGTGCTTTAGTGGTTTGGTTGGTTTTTACTTTTTAAGATCATTCTGTAGTTAAAGCATGGAAGGTTCTATTCGTTGCAGAAGAGAAAGCAAACATTTCAGCCTTAAGCATTTGCAACTATAAATAGATGACAAAAGTAGAGAAATGGAAGAGAGAAAAGACATGTCAGGAGTGGGTGAGGGCTAGTGACTTCATCTTACCACACAGGGTGAGCGTTCAAGAGGTCTGTAGTTGCAGACACTGGGAAGGTTGAACCACAGAGGAAGATAATGAAATAATGAAATCAGAAAAGAGGGAAGATGGAAAAGCCTAAGTGAGCAGAATCTTGATTTGTGGCCTCATAACTCCACAGATAATGTCTGACATTGACAAACCAGGAAATAATGGCTATGAGCCTTTTTGGAACTATGGAAGGTGACCACCAGAAGAACTAAAAACAGATATTAAAGGTCCTTTTGGGACCTGGGATGATGTAGTGAGTGGGACAGCTATACTTCACTGCAAGCCATTGGGTGAATTTGTCTTTTCTGTGTGTGTACAGTAAGCTTCCCACTCATTGCCCTGGCCACACGGCAGATGAATTCTGTACCTGCCCCTTTTTCTTTTCTGTAGAAGCTCCCTGCTTTCCCAGCACGTGAGGTCTTCTCCAACTCCAGAGACTTGCTGTAAAACGTAGGTTCTGCAGAAACTAAGCACTGTCTCTGGAGAGTTCCTGCGTGGTAGGCACTGATGGACTATGAAATCAGGAAGCCCTACCGTTGAATTAACTGATTTTTATTTCATAAACAGATCTAAGTCCATAGACCCTAAAATAATTTATGATAGTAGCTACTATGTTGGCTCGTAGCGTTTCCCTTTCCTCTGGTTACTACCTTCCTCCTTAGTCAGTTGTGATAAGGCCTCACCATTAATGGAATTGAGCATAGCATGACCCTGTTGGATAGAGGGAGCTCTTTTAGCCCCCTCCAGGCTTCTTACTGCTCTCCCTATTTGATACAGACTCCATGATTCTTCAGTTAATCACCCCTTTTTCCTCTATTCTGTATCACACTTAGTTGGCAAAATGTCTGTCCAGGGTGAACCACATACCGTCCATCTCTACGTTTTGTGCCATCATGGCAGCTCAATGTTTCTGGAGAAAATTTGAACAACCCGGCTGACCAAAGTTTGAGAACATAAAATTTAAGCAAAAACAAATGGGTACTTAACTGTGTTCAGTAATCCAAAAATATTTTCTTTTTTCTTTTTTTTTTTTTTTAAAGTTTTCTACTTATTAGTTAATCTCTACACCCAATGTGAGGCTCACACCCACAACCCTGAGGTCAAGAGTCACATGCTCTTCTGACTGAGCCAGCAGCCAGGTGCCCCCCCAGAATACTTTCTTCTAAAGAAGTGAGACAACTCTCTGAGGCAGCAGTTTTCTTTCTCTCCAGTGCCTGCTATTGTGTCTTCCTCTCCTTTCAGCCATCTTCCCTTCTGAGGCTAGAGTTGCACAGTTACCTCTGCCTACGTGGTATCTTCAACCTAAATGTCTCCAGGACATCTCCAGATTGATAAGCCTCAGATGGAGCTTTTGATACATTTTTTGCCTTCCAGTCTGCTACCACTGCTCCCCGATCTTCCCCATCTCAGTAAATGACGTCACCAACCACTCTTATTATTTAAACACACTTAGGAGTCATCCCTGCTTCTTCTCACATTCTACATCTGATCTTCCCTCCACAGTTTACCTGCAGGATATACATATCTCTCTGTGGCTTGTCCTTTTTATCTCTCTGTGGCTTGCCTTCTCAGTATGAGCAGCTCTCCCCTTTTACCCTTTCTTGGTCTCTGCTTTTCTCTTAACTTCCATCCATCTTTTCTCCCTACAGTAGCCAGGATAATCTTGAAGTTTCCTCACAAAATCCTAACACTCCTTGCTTAACCCCCTTCAGGGTCTTCTCATCTGTGGATGAGAAACGGAAATCTGAACTCCTCCCTGTGGTCTCCTCCTGTGGCTCCAGCTATTCATCTCACCCCTGCTCACCATGCTGAAGCTATTCTGATATTTTTGCTTCCTGGGGCTTCTTTGTTTGTTTCACAATGTATCCCTTCTGGCTGCCATCCCACCCACCTCTTCCTGCGCCCTCATACAGTGTTTGCTGTACTAATGGAGCTTTACAGTTCTTTGGGTCTGCGTGATGGCCAGTGAAAGGGCACACAGAGACATGGGAGAATCCTGAAGTCTCAGAACTTAATAGTCATTGGTGATGCTCAAGTCTAATCACCCATCTGAAGCCTCAGCATTCCTGTCCGATGATTGTACAGCTCAAGCTTGAACAAATGAGTGACAGAAATCTACCACATTCATCTCTGGAAGGCAGTGTTAGAAGGTTTTTCATCTGGGGGAAAAATTAGTTCAAATATTTGTAGGCAGTAGTTAATTTCTTGTTTGACTCAAGCCTTCTAACCTTCAGCTTTATATCCCTGTTTCTTTTGACCGTTCTTTAGAATATGGCATCATAAACTTTAGAATGCATTTGTCTGTCGGTATTCCACTTAAAGGATGCAGTGGGTCAAATAACGTCCCATAAAAGTTCATGTACACCTGGAATCTCAGAGTGCGACCTTATTTGGAAATAGGATCTTACAGATGTAAGTAGTTAGGGATCAAGATAAGATCATAGTAGTTTAGGATGGGCCCTAAATCCGATGTGGGTGTCCTTATAAGGAGAGGAGAGGACTCAGGCACACAGCGAAAAATGCCACAGGAAGATAGAGGGAAACAGATCAGGGTTACACTGCCACAGCCAGGGAACACCAAGTCTGGCTGGGTCCCAAGAGCTAGGAGAGATCCATGAAACTGGAAGGAGCCAAGACACCTTGGCTTCGGCTTCTGGCCTCCAGAACTGTGGGCCGGTACATTTTCTGTTGTCTGAAGCCACCAGGTTTGTGCCCCTTTGTTACGGTAGGCTTAGGAAATGAGTACACAAGAAACCCGAAACGGAACATGGTAATGCATTTGGTTTCACTGAAGCAGAAGAGAGTAGAAGTGGTTTTTTCCCCCATCCTGCTGGACACCTACTGTGAGTCATAGAAGTTATTTTGGTAGCCCTAATCACTGACTCGTACGAGCTTACTGTTGATTAAACCTTCTGAGTCTTTTCCAGAGCCTGCCCTAAGATGTGATTTTATCTTCACGGGATGCAGCCTGTTCATTCAGCCTTTCAAGACATTTTTGGAATCCTGATTTGTCACCACAGTCTTTACTTACCCAGCAGCTTTGTGTCACCAGCGACTATGATGAGCATACCTTCTGTATCTTCATTTAAGTCAGGTCTTAGCCTCCTGGACTTATGGATCCCCTTTAAGACTTTAATGAAGGCTGCAAAGCTTTCTGCCCAAGAAAAAATTTATGTAGGTTATAACACAAAATTCTCAGTAAGGTTTAGAAGGTTCAGATACTTCTTGCAGCCCCAGGTGGTCCACAATCCCAGAGTTAAGAATCCCTGCCCTAAGTTATGACAAAAGTATTGAAGAATGTTAACGAACAGACCCTTGCAGTGTGTTGCTCAGAACCTTCTAAGATGGCGTTGTTCCATTAATCAGCACTTGGGGGGTGTGGGCACACCACAGAGTTTTCTGATTCACTTCATTTACTTGCCTTTGGTGCATGTATCTTAGTGTTATGAAAACTTAAACTCTTAGTGTTATGAAAACTTAAACGATGTAATCAAGTGTTTTTTGATGGAAAAACAAAGATACTTTATTTACTTTGTTCCTGATTTGCTAGGTCAGGAGCTATGGCAAGGAAGGAAAAGAAGTGAATCTTTCATGGCTTAGCCCTAGTGTGTTTGTTTCCTATTGCCCCTGTAACCAATTGCCACAAACCAGGTGGCTTAAAACAACACAGATTTATTGTCTTCCAGTTTTGGAAGTGTGAAGCCCAAAATGGATCTCACTGGGCTACAATTGGCAATCCAGCATTCCTTCTGGAGGCTCAAGGGAGAATCCATTTTCTTCACTTTCCCAGCTTCTGGAGGCCACCTGCATTCCTTGGCTCATGGCCCTTCCTCTGTCTTAAAAACCTGTGGTGAAGCATCTGCAGAGCACTCTCTGTCTGACCTCCCTCTCCCACATCTAAGAGGCACTCTGATTACCTTAGGCCCACCCTCACAGCCCAGGGTAATCTCTGCTTTAAAGTCAGCTGAAAAGCAACCTGAATTCCCTCTTGCCGGGTGACCTAACATATTCACAGGTCCCAGGGATTAGGATGGGGACATGGGGGGTGGGGGGTGACATCATTCTGCCTCCCATATATAACCAGCTTGTGCCAGCATCCCCTGATCAAAGCTTTCTCTTCTCAGTGCCTGCGGTCATTCCTTTAATAATAACTTCTGGAGTTTCGCCAAGGACTAGCGGTTCCCTAACACGTCCATACGTGCACAATGCATCTTCATCACTTCGTAAATATTGGAGTGCTATTTACACAGGTTACTTTTTGAATATTATTCTGTGATTCCTCAATGACCATTGTCAGTGATGCGCTCTCTCATTTGTGTGTTGTCACCAAACTGCGATTCATCTGGATTAGAAACTCTAAACTCAGGTGCTTCCAATACTTGTTCAGCAAATAATTATTAAGTACCTACTGTGTGGCAGGACAAGAAGTTCCTGCATACTGCCTGGTCGGGGAGGCAAGGGGAGTCAGCACTTGTGTATCGTTTGGCAGTGAAAACAGACACTAAACAGCTAATAACCCAAGTAATTGTTAATGATTCTTGGAGAGGGCACCTGGGTGGCTCAGTCACTTAAGCATCTGACTTTGGATTTGGTCATGATCTCGCAGTTTGTGGGTTCAAGCCCCGCGTCAGCTCTGTGCCAACAGCTCAGAGCCCGGAGCCTGCTTCAGATTCTATGACTCCCTCTCTGTCCCTCCCCCACTCATTCTCTCTCCCTCTCTCTCTCTCTCAAAAATAAATAAACACTTTTTAAAAATTTAGTAATTCTTAGAGAAAGTACCAGGATGCCAAGAGGGTATAGACGAGAGAGCTGACCTGGTCTAGGATGCTCTGAAAACATGTTAACACCGAGACTAAAGCACGAGCAGATGTTAAGGTGAGCAGAGAAAGGAAGGCCGTTCCAGGGCAGGGAGCCTATATGAAGACCAGAAGGTACAAACAACTCTTAATGTGCAAAAGGTACAACCGTTAATGTACTAGAGGACATGAAAGGAGGAATTTAGAGAGTCGGGAGAGAGTGGTACATAGTAGAGGTGAAAAGGCAGGTCAGTACTTACTAGGCTGTGTTAGGAGTTTTGACTGTATCTCAAGAAGAATAGAAAACTTTTGAAGGATTTCCTGGTTTGTTTAATGTTTAGTTCTGGTAAAACATGTAGAATGCAAAAGTTACCATCTTAACCATTTAAAAAATTTTTTTAATGTTTTTTATTTTATTTTTGAGAGAGAGAGAGACAGAGCATGAGTAGGGGAGGAGCAGAGAGAGAGGGAGACACACACTCTGAAGCAGGCCTCAGGCTCCGAGCTGGCAGCACAGAGCCTGACATGGGACTTCAACCCTTGAACCTGAGCTGAAGTTGTATGCTTAACCAACTGAGCCACCCAGGCACCCCTTTCTTAACCATTTTTAAGCATACAGTTGAATAGTGTTACGTGCATTCACATCTCCAGAACTCTTTGGCAGTGCTGTGACTCCCCATTGCCCCCTCCACCAGTCCCTGTCAGCCACCCTTCTATGTTTTGTCTTCTGAATTCGATGGCTCTAGGAACCTCAAAGAAGTAGAATCATGCAATACTTAATTTTACGACTGACTTGTTTCACTCAGCATCACATCCTCGGGGGCCATCCATGTTATAGCATGAGTCAGAATTCTGTTGAAGGGTTTTAACTTGAGTAGTGAGATAACCAGAAGTTTTTGAATTAACATTTGAATTAACATTTTCTCTGTAACATACACAGAAAAATACAGTCGTAAGTCTGCAGCTTGGTGAATTACCATAGTGCACACACGGATGTCACCCAAAGCTTGTCAGGAAAGTGAGTATAATCTGCTCCACGGAGTTCTCCAGAAGCTCCCTTTCAGTCACTCACCTCCTCCCTCCATCCCTTCCCAGACTTTGAACACCACAGATTATGCCTGTTTTTTTTAACTTTGTGTACTGAGATCATGGTATGATTCTTTTGTAGTCTAGTGACTAGTTTCTTTTGCTCGCATCACTGGTATGTGAGGTGAATTCCTGTTGCCCTGTGCAGCAGTTTTGTCAGCGCTGCAGTGCATGAATATATCAGTTTACCCATTCTGTTGGTGGACGCCAGGTCACCTGCTTTGTGGCTGTCACAATTAAGGCTGTCGTAAACGTCTCCGACAAGTCTGGTTACACGTATGTGGCATTTTACTGGGTGTGCTTAGGAGGGGAATTATTACCTCCTGCTGAGTTTTCTTTCAGGCCCAGTATGTCTAAGACAGTTCATCATTTTTCCTCCAAAAATCTGTTCCTCCTCCAATGTTTGCTGTTTCAGTCAACAGCACCACTTTCTACCCAGTGTGCTATGCGAGAAACAGACATCTTCTTTAGACCCCCAGCCACCATATCTAATTACTTACCAGCTCTTGTTGATCCACATTCCTCAACGTCCTAAAATGTGTCCATTTTTCCCCACATCTACTGCAACCTCTTCTAATTTCTTATCTAGACTGTGGCCTCCTAAGGAGGTTCCCTGTGTGCTCTTTACCCGCTCTAAGCTGTTCCCTATAGTATGGGAACACAGGCTTTCTAGGCTGTCCGTAGACAGGTACCACCAATATATGCTTTATATTCATGAATGCTGTACCACACCCTTGATGTTCTTTGTCTTAGTATGGTAAGGCGCACCACTTAGGGCAACCGCTGTATTAAATCTGTATTTCTAATAGTTTTCATGTTAATTTCTAACTTCTTGGCTTTCTTTCCTAAATCTGATTAGTTGGGTTTTGGAGTTTTGGGGGGTGTTTTTTGGAGGTGGTTTTTTTTTTTTTTTGCCCTTTCGTGGTGGCTAAAAAGAGCTTGTATGCCAATAGAAATGTCAGTTCTACCCATTGGCTTTACTTTGGAGCTTTTTTTTTCAAAATTTTTTTTATGTCTTTATTTTATTTCGAGAGACAGAGAGCAAGTGGGGGAGGGGCAGAGAGAGAGGGAGGCACAGAATCTGAAGCAGGCTCCAGGCTCTGAGCTGTCAGCACAGAGCCCAACATGGGGCTCAAACCCATGGACCTGAGCCAAAGTCAGACGCTCAACCAACTGAGCCACCCAGGCGCCCCTACAGCTTTTTTTTTTTTTTTTCCTAAAAGCATTTGTGTATTTAATGAGGGATGATTTATTTAAAAGTAGATGGTCTCATCTGTAAATCCACATAATGCAGCTATTTTACACATGTGAGGGGAGTCCCTGCTATCCTCTTTTCATTTGTGGGATCCCATTCAGGACACCTTAGATACCATAGGAGACACACAGCATCTGTAAGGAAACATCAGTAAAGCTTAATTTCTTATTCCATATAACAGAATGATTTTCTCTTTTTAACTCAAGTAAACTTAGGTCAGTGGATATAAGATCAATACACATACAAAAATAGAAGTAAATTGTACATCTCTATGCCAGGAACAATCAATTAGAAAATGAATTTTTTAAAAAAAGCATTTAAAATGGCATTAGTTGGGGCGCCTGGGTGGCTTAGTCGGTTAAGCGTCCGACTTTCGCTTAGGTCATGACCTCGCGGTTTGTGGGTTCGAGCCCCGCGTCGGGCTCTGTGCTGACTGCCAGCTCAGAGCCTGGAGCCTGCTTCAGATTCTGTGTCTCCCTCTCTCTCTGACCCTCCCCTGCTCGCGCTGTCTCTCTCTCTCCTAGAAATAAATAAAACATTTAAAAAAAAATAAATAAATAAAATAAAATAAAATGGCATTAGCATTGAAAACTACGAAACATTGTCACAAGAAATTAAAGATCTAAATAAGTAGAAAGACCTCCCATATTCATGGATCCAAAGACCTAATATTGTTCATATGGCAGTGCTCCCCAAACTGGCCTCCAGGTTCAACATAATCCTAAAAAAATACCAGGGAGATTTTTGCAGAGATTGACAAGCTGATCCCAGAATTCATGTGGACCCCCAGTAGTCAACACAGTCTTGGAAAAAGAACAAGATTAAAGGGCTTACATTTCCTGATTTCAAAATTTAAGTGCAATACAGTGTGGTATTGGCATAGACCAGTGGAATGGAAGTGAGATCAACTGATTGCAGAGATGCCAAGACAATTCAGTGGGGGAAAAGAATAGTCTTTTCAACAAAAGGACTGAGAAGACTGGATAGCCAAGCAGACTGACAGAGAGAGAGGAAGCCAAAGAAATGTACATTATCTCGTAAGTTAAGTGGTTAGCTGCCACTGACACTGCTGAGGAGGTTATGCCCAGGGCTGGAAAATTTCTTTTGGATTTAGTGATGTAAAGCAAAGTGACTAGAAATTTGGAAGAAAGCAACTATATTATTATGGGGTTTTTTAAAAGTTTATTTATTTTGGGAGCAGAGAGAGAGGGGGAGAGAAAATCCCAAGCAGGTTTTATGCTGTCAGTGCCAACGTGGGGCTTCAACCCACGAACCATGGGATCATGAGCCAAAATCAAGAGTCAGATGCTTAGCCAGCTGAGCCCCCCAGGCACCCCGCAACTATATTATTTTTTAAGTTTGCAAATCCTAGGGCAAAGAAAGCTGGGTTATTACATCTTAATAGGATGGGAGATTTTTTGAAATTAGAATACATGCACAAGATACAAACAGCAGGTTTATTGAAATGAAATGAGAGTATATAACAGAGAAACCTATTTTAAGAACCAGCATACTTGCATTCTGACAGTCTCTGCACCCATTTTCAATGTCCTTTAGTCTTACTGGGATGATCTCGTTCTCAGGTTGTTCTTGATGGAGGAAACAAAAGCAAAAAAGGGTTTGAAAATGTTTTCATTATTTTGTTGACCCTGAGCAGTAGACACACTTCTTTCCTTTTTTTTCTTCCTCTGGAAAATACTTTTTAAAAATTTATTTTTTTTAAACGTTTACTTATTTTTGAGAGATGGAGACAGATTGTGAGCAGGGGAGGAACAGTGAGAGAGGGAGAGACAGAATCCAAAGCAGACTCCAGGCTCCGAGCTGTACACACAGAGCCCGATGTGGGGCCTGAACCCACGAGTTGCGAGATTATGACTCGAGCCAAAGTTGGATGCTTAACCAACTGAACCACCCAGGTGCCCCTGGAAAACACTTTTTAAAAAAAAAATCTTTTGGAAAGGAGATGAGTGAAGCCACTTTGCTTGTTTCTGTCATTATTTGAAATCTTTAAATCTGGTCTTTTTAATTTTTGAAAATAATTTTCTGGGTTTGTACTGTCATCCTGCATTTGCCTTAATAGCTTTTGTGTGAGCCTTTCTTAAATTTTATCTTGTGCATTCTTGCTGGTTTCTTCATTTTCTTTCTCATCAGGATGATTTGTAATTACCCAGCTATCTTTGCTCTGGGTTTTGCAAACTCTGTGATAATGGGTTGCTTTCTTCCTAATTACTAGTTCCTTCACATAATGGGTGTGTATTAGGTTCTGGGTAGCAGTTTCCCCTGGTTCTCCATAGCCATTATCCTCTTGGAGATGGAGTGAATGCTAAGGCAGATGAAGAACCTGTTAGACACTAATTTTAGCTGAACAAGATCTCTGCAGTTCTACAGGTCACTGGCACACGTTTGACCAGTTGACATACGTGTATTTCCCCCATCAGAGTTCCATTTCTGTCTGTCAGACACATTCTTGAGTTCTGCTCACTTGGATTTCCCTACAGGACATCTGTTATCTTGATACAAAATATCTGCTGCTCCTTTTTTCCCCTCTAAATAATAAATAGTTCCTTAGTAAAACATACTTTTCTGTCATTATAGGCCAGTCTCAAGACCCACTTCCACAAGGCTTATTGATTAGTTGTTATTTAAGGTGAACTTTAAAGGTTTTTCTAATTACTTGTATTTGTTAGTTTATGGACATCCCAGATTATGAAAACTTTATAATCTGTTCCCAGTTGTTTTCTCATGTGAGTAGTCTCCCACATTGGGGTTTTTCCCCCCTCTAATTGTCCTCTATGGGGACTATATGATTTTTTTTTCGTGTTTCCTACTTCCTTCCTCAGCAGTTAACTGTTCTAGTCCATCAGTTCTGTCTTTTTTTTTTTCTTTTCTGTAAGGATGAGTCGTTTCTTTTAACTCACGTACCATTTATTGCAAGGTTAACAGAATCACACAACTAGCATCTGTCAAATGTAAAGAATGGTGGGGAACTGTATGGCTAGAAACAAGGATCCTAAGATGAAATGTTTTTGCTGTAGGAGTTCTTTATATATTTTGCACATTAGCCCCTTACCCGATACAAGCATCACAGGTATGTTCTCCCATTCAGTAGGGAGAACCCATTTCATTTTGTTGACAGTGTTCTTTGCTGTGCAGCAGCTTTTTAGTTGGATGTAATCCCACTTGTGTATTTTTGCTTTTGTTGCCTTTACTTTTGTTGTCAGATCTAAAAATTACCAAACTGATGTCAAGGAAATTACTGCCTGTGTTTTGTTTTAGGAGTTTTATGGTTTCAGGTCTTATGTTCAGGTCTTCAATTCATTTTGAGGTGCTTTTTGTGTTTGGTATAAGATAGCAGTCCAGTTTCATTCTTTTTGCAAGTTGCCATCAGTCTTCCCAGCACCGTTTATTGAAGACACTGGCCCTGCCCTGTTGTATATTATTGGCTCCTTTGTTGTAAATTAATTGACCATATATGTGTGGATTTCTGGGCTCTCAACAGTTCCATTGATCTGTGTGACTGCTTTTATGCCAATACTATGCAGTTTTTATTAGTACAGGTTTGTAATATAGTTCGAAATCAGGAAGTGTGATACCTCCAGCTTGTTCTTTCTCAAGATTGCTTTGGCGATTCATGGCCTTTTGTGGTTCCATGCAAAATTTAGGGTTACTTATTCCATTTCTGTGAAAAATGTCATTAGAATTTTGGTTAGAGATTACACTGAATGTGTAGATTGCTTTGGGTAGTATGGACATTTTTAACAGTATTCTTCCACTCAGAATATCTTTCCATTTATTTGTTTCTTCTGTAGTTTCTTTCATCCATGTCTTAGAATTTTCAGTATACAGGTCTTTCACCTCCTTGGTTAAATTTATTCCTAGGTATTTCATTCTTTTTGATGCAATTGCGAATGGTATTGCTTTCTTAACTTCTCTTTTTAGTAATTCATTATTAGTGTATAGAAATACCACAGATTTATCTGCATTGATTTTGTATCCTGTGACTTTACTAACTTTATTTATTGTAACAGTTTTTTTGATGGAATCTTAAGGGTTTTTCTTTATATAATGTCATGAGACCCTATTACTTCTTCCTTTCAGATTTGGATGCCTCTTATTTTTTTTTCTTGCCTCATTGCTCTGGCTAGGATTCCCAGTACTATATTGAATAAAAACAGTAACAGTGGACATCCCTGTCTTATTCCTGATCTTAAAGGGAAAAGCTTTAGGTTTTTCATTGTTGAGTATGATAGTAGCTGTGGGCTTGTAATATCTTGCCTTCATTATGTTGAAGTACATTCCCTCTATCCCCATTTTGTTGAGAGTTGTTGAATTTTGTCAAATGCTTATTCTACATCTATTGAGATGATTATACGATCCTCTATTTCATTAATGTAGGGCATCACATTGAGTTATAGAGGTTGAACCATCATTGTATCCCTAGAAAAAAATCCCACTTGATCATGGTGTGTGTTCCTTTTAATGTATTGTGTAATCCATCATTCCTAAGTTTGAAATTAAGTTCCAGAACTTAACTGAGGAACAAGGGGGAGAAGAAGGGCGGAAATGGTGGGGGAAAGGGAGAGAGGCAAACCATGAGAGACTCTTGAATGCTGACAAAAACTGAGGACTGATGGATGTGGGGGGGAGGAGGGATGGGCATGGAGGAGGGCACTTGTGGGGATGAGCACTGAGTGTCATGTGGAAACTAATTTGACAATAAACTATTTGTAAAAAAAAAAAAAAAGTGATTTTTGTTTCAACCTCCAAAAGCCTAAAAAAAAAAAAAAAAAGAAATTAAGTTCCAGATAGTCTAGTCTTTGTTAACATTGTCATTGTGTCTGAGTCATTACTGCTAGAAGTATTGTACCGGAAAAAAGAAGCAACAAATAAAGCAAAATAGGGGTGATCCCACATTCTTTACCTTTTCTGCCCAAGGATTAATAATGCCTTCCAGTGTTGCTAGCTTTCAGTTATAAGAATAAGTTATGGGGATCTTCTGCACAGTGCAGTGACCATACCTAATAATACTATGTTGAATACTTGATATTTACTGAGAAAGTAGATCTTAAGTGGTATCTCCAAACACAAATACTTAAAAGTAACTATATGAGGTGATGGATATATGAATTAGCTTGATTGTGGTAATCATTTCACTTTGTATAGATATATCAGATCACTATGTACACTTTAAATATATATTGGTTTTACTTAATTATATCTCGGTAAAGCTGAAGGGGAAATAATGCCTTCAGATACTCCCTGGCCCTTGATGCTGTTCTTCCGTCTCTCTGTGCCTCAGCAGTGTTGAGGTGTAGTCAGTGGCTTTTCTCTGCCTTGGTGGGTTTTTGGTGGCAGCCAAGAAAACTTAACACTCCATTTAGTTTTGTCTCTTAATTGCCACTTCCTTGTTTTTCAACAGAGTTTTCGGTCTTGTGTGTTTAGGTAAATGATGATGCTGTTTGTCAGGAATTCCTGAAAAGATCACATTTGAGGGGGAAAGATAATGAGTTTGAGATACTCCGTATTCATGGAGAAATGTCTAGCAAGCCATTGAAAATGACAGAATAAAGCATGAAAGGGAGATTTAGATTTGGACATTATCTTCATACAGGTGATGGTTGAAGCCATGGGAGTGGATGACATTGCCCGCGGAGAAAAGAGGAGGGCCGATGGCTGATTCTTGGTGACACACCTCTAGCTAAGAGGCTAGCAATGGAAAAATGAGAAAGAGTAGGCAAGTGAGGTAAGAGGAACTTGTGATGGATAGGAGTTAAAAAAAAAATATAGAGAGAGAGAGAGAGAGCCTCAAAAAGACTTATGCTCAATACTGTCATGCTTCTTTGAAATGGGGAGTGATGTAGATTAAATGGTTAACACCTCTATTGTACTATGGTACCACATCTGTGTGAGGTCCTAGCCGCGATTTTCAGTTATTTCGATTTGTAGCATCTCTCTTGCATGAGGTATTTGTTCTGCAGTTGTAATAGAAATTATTTTTGAATATAACTTTGCAGGTATAGTGATTTGTATTAGCCATCACTTAAAATTACTCTTAAGATGCTTTTTATTATGTCATGGAGAACATCCAGCAGATGTATTTAAGTTGTAAGGATGTGAAAAATAATCAAAATCCATTTGAGATACACAGTAACTAAGTATAGAAGACAAACGATAATGGATAGTTATTGACAATTAAACTTGCTGACAGTTCAGCTATGTATGACCCTTTTTGCAATGTTGATTGATATATCCAGCACTCTAGGTGTACAGAAGATAGCTCCTTGTTGCCTTCTTCTTATGACTTCTTGTAAAAATTTGTTTCTTTAAAATAAATATAACCAAAGAAGTAAAAGTTGCCAATTAGAAGAAAAATAAGAAACATATTTGTTTTTTTTTAAAGATACTAGATTGGAAAGTGAAAAGTAGACACAACAACAGTTGAGAACCTACACAATTATAATGTTTTTTTCAGTCCCTTCTCAATGTAAAAAACAGAAGACAATGGAACACTGTCTTCAAAGTGCTGAGAAAAAGTAACTACCTAGAATGTTTTACCTGATTAAATTGTCATTCAAAAATAGGATCATATGAAAGATGTTTCAGACAGGTTTACTCAAAAGGATGTTCTTATTATTCTAACAAGGAAGAAGGAAATGAAACACACAAGGAAAAAGTAAGATGTGAGGAGGACTGTAATGGTTAATTTTAAGTGTCACCTTCATAGGGGCCCAGATAATTTGGTCAGACATTCTGGGTGTTTCTGTGAGGGTCATTTTAGATGAGATTAACATTTAAGTTGGTAGACTGAATAAAGCAGATCAAAATAGATTTCCCCAGTGTGGGTGGGCCTCATCCAATAAGTTGAAGGCCTGAATGAAACAAAAGAGCTTATTTTCCTTCCAGTAAGAGAGAACTCTTCTTGCCTGACTGCTTTCAGATTGGGACATTCGCTTTTTCCTGCCTTTGGACTCCACCTGAAGCATTAGCTCTTCCTGAGTCTCAGCCTGCTAGGCTAGGCTTTGAATTGGAACCACAGCAGCTCTCCAGCTTACTGACTTACCCTGCAGATCTTAGGACTTGTCAGCCTCTGTAATCACATGTAATAAATCTTTTTACACACACACATACCCGTTATTAGTCTGTTTCTCTGGAGATCCCAGACTAACATAAGGACTGACGAGTATCTGTAGGTAACATTTAATAAGCATTGACTGTATGAAACATTAAATATTAGGGATGGGATGATTAGGTAGAATTGGATGCTGGGTAATTACTCATAAGATGAAATGGGGTGGTTGGAGCTGCATTCTGTAGTAAGTAGGTTGAATGGTGGCCTCCTGGAAGAGGTGTCCATGTCCCAGAACCTGTGAATATGGAAACAGTATTTGGAAAAAAAGACATCTGCAGATGTAATTAAATTAAGATCTTGGGATGAGAGCCTTCTGCAATACCCAAGTGGGCCTTAGATCCAGTAATAAGGATCTTTTCTTTAGAGACAGAGTGAAGGCACCATCAGAGTAGAGAAAGACAGAGGTTGGAATGATGCAACTACAAACTATGAGTCACCTGGGGCCTCCAAAAGCTGGGAGAGGCAAGTAAAGTGTTCCACTAAAACCTTTGGAGGGAACGTGACCCTGCCAGCACCCTGATTTCAGACTCCTGTCCTTCACAACTGTGAGAGAATAAATTTCTGTTGTTTAAGCCACCAATTTTGTAGGACTTTGTTGTCGTAGCCCTATGAAACTGTCATTCAGGAAGAAAATAGAGATGTTGATTAAATACAAACTCTTTATCAGGTATGCAAGTTAACACTTTAAGAGTAACCTCTAAAAAGTAGAACTTGAGGGGCGCCTGGGTAGCTCAGTGGTTAAGTGTCCGACTTGATTTTGATTCAGGTCATGATCTCATGATTCCTGAGTTTGAGCTCCATGTCGGGCTCTATGCTGACAGTGCAGAGCCTGCTTGGGATTCTCTCTCTCTCCCTCCTTCCCTCCCCCTTCCCTCTCCCCCATTATTTCTTTTTCTCTTAAAAATAAACAAATTTTTTAAAAATAAAAAGCAGAACTTGAATATATAAATGGAGGAAAGAGAAGGAGCAGAGAAAACATGATCAGTGCATTCAGAAGTGAGGGGTGTAGTATAAAGAAGCTTAGCAATTAACAGGATAAATGAGAACAAAGTAAAATAATAGAAACGGATCCAAGTATATCACATAAGTAATATGAATTTACTAATCCTGGCAGCTGAGACTCCTTTTGCAGCCTAGTGAAAAAGAAAACCTTGGGCTGCTTCTCAGAATAGTGGTTAAGTGAAAAAGTAGATAGGACTAAAGGAAACCAAGTCTCCTGAAACAGTATCGTATTTAAAATATTTGTGCTTCCGTAGGATCATATTAAGTAACAGGATCTAGTAGTGGGTTTGATCATTTTGATTACTCTGTTGGGTCTACTGAGTTTAGTCTCCACTGTGTTTTTGCCATATCTGCAGTAACTAGTGTAATTGCTGTTAGTTACAGTTATAGATGTTTTCTTGTCTACAGGCATAGATGAAGAAAACGCTAGATTTCATTGCGAGTGTAGCGAAAATAAAGATGATTTTCCCTCATTCACATTCCACCAGCCTTTTGGGTTCTGCCTACATGGATCCTTCTCAAGAATCCTTGCTCGAGATGTTAGTCTTCCAACAAAGCTCTCCTCTCCCAGATGGCTCCCATGTCCCTTGAGTGACAGAAAGAGACAAAGGAAGGATGTTCTGGCTGCCTCCCTGTGTCAGAGGACTTTCCCAGGGAAGCCTTCGCCTTAGGTTTGGCCTTCTTGATGGGCTTGAGTAGCCAGACGTGGATCCTGGTGAACTGAGGAAGCCCCTCAGCAAGGATAAAGCCCCAGTCTCAATCACGGCTGCCAAGTATGAAAGCTTCAGGCAACAAATGCCTGCATACACTGCATACACAGAGTGTTCTGTATCAGAACTGGAATTTCAGAGCTAGGGCCGCTTTCAGGGATTCAACATGTAGTAGTGTTAGGAGCGATCTTTTTCCTTTTGGTCCCTCCCCTTTGTCATCTCAGCTTTAACTTGGTCCTAAGATTGTTCCTTCTCTGTCATAAAATGGCTGCCGGCAACAGCTAGGTCACGTTTCCTTATTCGCATCCCGTAGGAAATGGAGAAAAGGCCTCTTCTCAAATTTAGTTAAGTTCTTGACTTCTCGGTGGCTCATCTCAGACTGCATGTCAGCTTCCCTCTTCCTGGAGCTGGAGCCCAAGTAGGTGTCACTGAAAGCATATGGCTGGGTGAGAGGTGATGTGTAGATGCTCAGATTAAAAAAGGTTTATGTTTTTTTAAGGGGGGGCAGCTAACAGAATCTACTTTAGGACCCCAGGATGATCCCATGGTCCTGCCTGGGAGTGAGGCAAAGAAACCTGGAAACAAACAAATCAGAGTGACAGACTGTCCACCTGCCTAGAGATTCCCTCCCATGTCTCCCTCCATGGTAGCCGGTGGAGGCCTTCAAGAATGTCTGTTAGCTCATTTTTTAAAGTTTATTTATCTATTTTGAGAAGGAGAGAGGGAGAGAGAACACAGGCAGGGTAGGGGCAGAGAAAGAAGGAGAGAGAGAAATCCAAGCAGGCTCCACGCTGTCAGTGCAGAGCCCAATGCAGGACTCAAACTCAGGAACTTCAAGATCATGACCTGAGCTGGTATCAAGAGCCACCCAGGTGCCCCAAGAATGCCTGTTAAATGCTTCTTAAATTTGAGACCAGTTTCTGCTTGGAATAGAAGGGATTGAATAGATCCCTTCCCTGTGTATAATTTTCTATATTCCTCTCCTGATTCTTAGCATGTTGTTGGCCCGATATAGTTTATGTGCTGGAAACTGTGAATTTATTTAACTAAAAAGTGATGAAAAATAGTTTCTCAGGAAAGGGCTGATTAGCACGAGATGTTAGTAAACATCCTTGTTCCAGTAAGGAAAAAGTGTACCATCAGGGTAGAAAGAACCTCTAGCCCTAGGGAGTCCTGCACCTGCATCCAAGTGGTCTGAGTGCTCAGGAACGTCCACACTGAAGGTGCAGGTGCAGGTGCAGGGAGAGGAGTGAGGAAGGAGGACTCGGAAGGAGGGCTGTGAAAGAGGGGGGCCCTGAGAGCCAGGGCAGGAGAGTGCTCAGCTGAGATGGGTGTTACCGAGAGTCCATTTGGAGGAGGACAGAGCGTGCCAGGATTTAGCACTGCTGGGGTCATTGGTACCTTCAGTCAGAGCACTTTCACAGAGTGGCTGGATGAAATGTGATGAGGAATGAGCACACACTGAGGAGGTGGGAACCGCAGGACGGGCAGCTCTTAACAGCAGTGGCAGCAAATGGGGGTCTCTCAAGACCTCTGTTTTCTTCTTTATTTTTAAGATGGGAGGGACAGACCAGCAGGTGTGCTGGAGAGGAGAAAGACAAACAGGAGGTAATCGTTAATAGAAGGTTCCTGAGAAATCAAGAAAGTCTAGGGTCCAGACCATTCTTCCTGGCCATTATGATAATACATGCTACCAGAAAAGAAAAACACAAACAGAAGCGCAAGGAGGTGGGGGGAGGGGATAAGAACATTAGAGGAACAGAGTGGATGCAAGGTTAAGAGAAAACGCTGAAACTTACAAGTGTGTTAACAGGAAATTAAGACAAAAGGAAGAGCAAAACATTTCAACAAGACGAAACGCTGAAGTAATGAAAAGATGCTAGATTTAAGTGAAAGTATAAAGATCATAAAAGAGTAAGTTATATCAATGGAAGTGGATGAAGGGATGAAAGTAGCTAAACATTAAAAATTAAGAAACTGGAAACACAACGAATTACATTTTATCCTTTGAATCATAAAATTAGAATTTAACGGGGGGTGGGGTTGGGGGGAGATAAGGAAAGACAAAGTAAGAAGCAGGAAATCTGAAGATTAAAGAAGATTATAATCTAATGTGGAAATAGGAAACAACCAGAACATACCTGACCATGGAAACATCTAGATCTAGAGTAACTAATTAGGCTGATTTGTATTTTTACTTCTTTTGCAGGAAACAGCTGATAGAACATTATACCAGTCAGGACACATGAAACAGCAGTCCTTGGCACAAACTCGTTCTTTGTATCAGTTCTTGCTCAATTTCCTTCTGTGGTTCTTCCTTTTCTGCCGTCACCTAGGAGGTGAAGTGTGTACTCTGTGCCAGGCATACTGGAGAGATGCTAGGTCTCACACTCCAGGAGAGACTCAGGAGTCAGCCAGTCGCTGCACAGTAGGATAAATGTCCTCTCCAGATGCCACGCAAACACGCATAAAGCACCCAACTCAGCCTTAGGAGGCTGGGAGGCTGTTCCGGAGGAGGAACTGTGGCAGAGTCCTGAGGTTTGGGAGGTCGTCAGCAAGGAAGTGATGGGATTGGCATTTCAGACAGAGGAAACCAGACACTCAGGCTCTGAGAGCAATGAGGCGCACCGGGGTGACTATGCCGTGGACCTTTCGTCACGTGCCCCTGCCCCGCCTGACTCTTAACCACAGCAGCCAGTTGGTAGTCGTCAGGCATGGGAGGAAGCATTACCCCCACACCATAACGTGGTGACTGCTCCGTGCTAGATGGGGTGTTTGCATTTCACAAGACAAGGTCTTACTAACTCAGATGAACCAAAGTGGAGTTTCAGGCTGCCTGGGGAAGAGAGCTTTTATTTCTTTACTTGCTTGCTTGCTTGCTTACTTACTTATTTACTCATTCATAGAGCCCTTTAAATATTTACAGACTCTGTGCCAGAATATTCTTCCTCTTTTCCCATTTCAGACAGGGTCTTCTTTTCAGTATTCAGTTATCTGAGATTTGCATAGTGTAGTCCCTTCAATTAGGTATCATCTTGCTTGATTTTTGGGAGAGTTCAGAAGAAGGGCTTAGTCTCTGTTCTCTGTTCTTACACCGGTCACTCCTGCACCCCTTCTCTCTGCTTAGCGTTTCCCAGGGTTCCATTCAGGCTCCAGCACCCTGTAAACCCGCACCATCCTGTTGCTCTTTTCCTTTCCTAGATTTCCAAGCACCTTCATGCTGGTACTTCATACTACCAACCAGTATTGATGTTCCTGTGCCAGGCATGCTTCCCCGGTACCTTTAGAGGTTCCTGTTGACTCAGGACTGAAGTGTTTGGTTCTATGATGTTTCTCTTTGGTACTTACGATGTTGCTGAGCATTTAAGTTAATGTTCGTTGAGGTGAGGATTCCATGATTGTTCCTGTCAATAATTATTTGGTTCTTGTGAAGGAATAAAGAAAAGTCTCGTTATTGTTTCTGGACCCAACAGGAAAGACCATACAAAAAAAATGAAGTTTTTCTGTTTCTCTGTACTATAACATTTTTTCAGATTTATTGAAGTATAATTGATAAGTAAAATTGTAAGATACTGAAATACTGTATTTTATATCCTCTGCAACTTCAGATTTCCATGATGACTTCCTAAAAGTTTTTCCTGACACCATAACTAATACATGCAAAAAGTCAGAGGTGAAGTCCTCTTCTAAATTTGGCAGTTTAAAAAAAAAAAGTAAAATGATTTTGAATTTGTGCAAAATTGCTATTGATAAATTTTAATGGCTCCTAATTGCATAGATATTTTATGCCACACTGTGTCTTCACTTAATAAATTGCTTCAAGTGTAAACAACAGGTATTAAATTGTGAAGTAGGGCCACTTAACCAGTTAGTCCTCAGTCTTGGGAAGTTGTTGTAGAGATGTTAACATTTTCACTGTTGAAGTTATTTTTTAATTACAAGAAGAAATGAATAGATAAAATAAGCATGCTACAGTATTAAGTGGTATGAAAACCTCTTACTTTCTTCTTCTGAATAATGAAAACTCCTTCCTTGAACAGGAACGTGAATATTTAATTCTTGCTTGTTATTGCATCTTCTTGCTGATGTAAATGTTTTCAGAGACCTTTTATGGATGATTATTTGGGTGAATTTAAGAAACCAAGGACATTCTTTTGCTCACACAGTCTATGTTGGAATTTGTTTGGATCATGAAGTTGTTGGTAGAATAAGGGGTGGGGATTCCTTAAGAGAATTTTAAAGTTCTCCTTCAGTATGTTTGCTAGATTTTGCTTCATGGTTGCAAGTTTTCCTCTGTCTTTTCTTTTTTTTTTTTTTAAATTTTTTTTTTAATGTTTTATTTATTTCTAGGAGAGAGAGAGAGAGACAGCGTGAGCAGGGGAGGGTCAGAGAGAGAGGGAGTGACAGACTCTGAAACAGGCTCCAGGCTCTGAGCTGGCAGTCAGCACAGAGCCCGACGCGGGGCTCGAACCCACGAACCGCAAGATCATGACCTAAGCGAAAGTCGGACGCTTAACCGACTAAGCCACCCAGGCGCTCCTTCCTCTGTCTTTTCAGTTTTGGAAATGGGGACTGTTATTGAAGTGTCGATATAGATATATATATTTTATTTTTGAGAGAGAGAGTGGGAAAGGGGCAGAGAGAAAGAGAGAATATCCCAAGCAGGCTCCGTGTTCAGCAAAGAGCCCAAGGTGGGGCTTGTTACCAGGTCCCTGGGATCATGACCTGAGCCAAAATCAAGAGCTAGACACCCAACCACCAACTGAGCCCCCAGGCACCCCCAAAGTGCTAATCTTCTAAGTGGACAGCGACACTGTCAGCACAACAGGGAGAGGGAATGAGACTTGGGAACAGAAGCTGTTAGGAGCTGGGGATGTGGGGCAGACATGTGCTGCTGAGCTGTGGGTGGATTTCACACACATCGGCACAGAAAATCCCCACAGTGCCAAACTGGAACACTAGGACCAGACAGGATGACACCCGTAAAACTAAAGGAAAGGAAATTAATTTTTTTTCAGTACTTAAGAATAGAAGAATTAGTGTAGCCTTTTTCACATACATAACCCTTGTGAGATTAAAATTTTATTTATTTTGTGAGATTAGAATTTTTTAACTCAATCTTTGTAAATAAGTAAAAATTGAAGATGAGATCATTGAACCTGGGGCAGTTGCTCAGCTAGGAAAGTAGTTATCTAGAATGTGGACCCCACATCTTGCCAATTCCATGACCATCCTGTGTCTTCCTTACTCTACTGTGAAGACGTGTGCAACCATGGGAGAGGTGGGATAAGTCACAGAAACGTGAATCTTTTGTGGAAGACAAGAATACAGATCTTTTTAGCCATTCCTGACCGTGCACTTCCTCCTAGGGTCTGTGCAGCAGCGGATCTTGCACTGTTACAAATGGAACACTGAGCCCCAGCGCTGCTCTCACTCTCTTTGGACGTGGTGTTGGGAGCTGTCCTGAAACAGGCAGTGAGGCTACCGTGACACGTAGCCTAGATGCTTGTATTTTAAAGCCGCGTCCTTATCTGGGAAACAGGTTTCACTGCGGGTTAACAGTCTGTTTTAGATTTCAGAGTTTTGCGATGCCTCGACTGTGTCTTGCAATAGGTAACTACTAAAATCCTGATACAGGCTCTTTTCCACCCACGTACTCTGATTGAGAAAGGCCTGAAGTTGCCGAGTGCGGACACTGTCTTAAGGGAAAGGATGGTACTTGTCACCGATAGAAGCTGCGACATTGCAAAATCCCTGATCCCCACTGTATCAGGATGCCTCTGGCAGCAGGTCCGCTGTCATTGCGATCCTTCACCGTGATGGTCAGAGGATTTCAGGAAAAATACTCTGTAAGCGGGAATGACAGATGTACCATTTCTCTGAAGCTAGTGGCATCTCTACATTTCACAGCCCAGTGTAAACCTTTCATTTCTTTTGCTAAGTAGTGCGCTGCTGGGGTGTGGAAAGCAAATATTCCCCCACTGGTGTTGTCTTTTCATATGGTTTATTACTGGTTGATACTGATTTAATACTTGTATTAATTTTTTTTTTAAGTGTGCTGTTAATCCTCTTTATTTTATCCATCCCCCACTCACCTCCCCTCTGGCAACCACCAGTTTGTTCTCTGTGTTTAAGAGTCTGGGCAAACCATGAGAGACTCTTGAATGCTGAGAACAAACTGAGGGCTGATGGGGGTGCGGGAGAGGGGAAGGGGGGTGATGGGCATGAGGAGGGCACTTGTGGGGATGAGCACTAGGTGTTATATGAAAACCAACTTGACAATAAACTATTTAAGGAAAAAATGAAGACAGAAAAAATATTTATTTCATTTTAGTGTCGCCCTTTTGTCGTCTCCCCGCCAGCCGGCGCAATACCAGCAGTGACTGACTCCGGGAGGCCTAGGGACTGCCATCCTCTGGTACTGCGTGTGGTGGTCTGCGAACTTCACCCTTGTGACTTCTTGCCCCTCTCTGGACCGCCCTTCCCTTTCACTTTAACCTGTTAGAAGTGTGAGGATGGGTTGTGGGAAAGGCAGCCAGGGGTGGCTTCTTAAGATTTGCAAAGGGTGGCAGAGCACTGATGACCAAATTGTGGAGCTCAGCTTGACAGGTTCCAGTGTAGTACTTCCAGTATGTGCAACAAACTCCCCCAGATCCACAATGATGGCCATGCAGTTATGATTAGTTAGTCCCACATAGTCGTGGTGTCTCCATGTGTCTTGTTAGTTGGGTGGGGGTAGTAGAGTTAATGCAGTAAAACCTTGGTTTGCGAGTGTAATTCATTCTGGAAAGCACTTGTACATGAAAGCGAATTTCCCCCATAAGAAATCTTGGATGATTCATTCCACAACCCAAGAATACTCCTATAAAAATTACTATAATGCTGTAATATAATGCAAAATAATAAAACACAAAGTATAAAGAAAAATATACAAATGAACCTGCACTTACCTTTGAAAACCTTTGTGGCTGGGGTGAGGGAGACAAGAGAGAGGAGGGTTATTGTGTAGGGCGACTTTCACTGTCACTCACGGAATCACTGCTATCTGTTGGCTCAGTGGAATCTTTTTCTACATGGGGGCCGTTGTATATACTCACACGGATGTTGACTGTAGTACAGTATTAGTAAATCCTTGTCATGTTCTGTATTTAATGTAACTGGCAATAAGGCAGCAGAGGAAAGGGTCTCAATCTGCAGGCAGCCTGACTTAGAATAAAGCAAGGCATTCCTAAGCTGACTCTTGTGTGGAAAAGCACAGGACTGTCCATAGGTGCTTTGAAGTGACAAAAATACACTAGTACCAGTTGTGGGCACCTTCCAATGTTCTGAAAAATCACTGATTTCTGCCAAACACCGCTGCTTGAGACCGAGCATCTGAGCATGGGAGTCCATCACCCAGAATCCTGCAGAGAGAGAGAGAGAAGAACCATTGGCTCAGTTGTGATCATGTGATATTTGATGTCACGTACTACTAGTTGGGCAAGACATCACCCATTTATCAAGTTAAAATGTATTAGAAATGTTTGCTCATCCTGTGGAGCACTTGCAGAACAAGTTCCTCACCATCCAGGGTTTTACTGTATATATGTATCTTAGTGTGAAATTGTCATTTTTACCAGTAAAATGTAAGCTAGAGAAATAATCTATTCTGGTTTCATGTTACTTTCAAATACAAGCCAAAACTTACCTTTCCTGATTTCCTTAGACACTTATTAAGAAATTTGTTCAAACATGCTTGAATTTCAACAAGACCACTTGGTAACTGAAACAAAGGTTAGTTTGGCCTCATTTACCTCAAGCAAAATCAGTCTCTCTCTGCAGCATGGAGGTGGGGTGGGGGAGGGGGAGTGGGGTAGGGAATGTGGAGCAAAGAGTTAGATGTGAACGAATGAGCAGAAGTCAGGGTAGGTCAGTAACCTGGGTGTTGGGGTTTCTGTGTTCGCCATTTCTTCTCCTCTCTTCACCAGCCTCCACTGGGCATTATCAGTCTTTTTTACCTCAATCAGAGTCTGAAGTTACACAGAATTTTTCAGGGTTTTAATTTGCACTATGGGTAACATCTCAGTGGAGTATCGCTCTCCCTGTACAGATGTGGATGCAGGTTCATCGTATTGTGCTTCACGGCTATATTCATAGCTCTGTTGACAGTGAGCTGCTTGAAGTGCTTTGGGTATCCAGAGGGCTTGGGGAACAGTTGAGCACTTTGATAAAGATCGATTTTATATACCTTTACTTGAGAAAAAAGCTAATGGGATTTTTTCTGTTTCTGTTTAGTTGCTGATCATCTGGGCTGTGATCCTCAAACACGGTTCTTTGTCCCTCCTAATATCAAACAGTGGATTGCCTTGCTGCAGAGGGGAAATTGCACATTTAAAGAGAAAATATCACGGGCTGCTTTCCACAATGCAGTGGCCGTGGTCATCTACAATAATAAATCCAAAGAGGAGCCTGTCACCATGACTCATCCAGGTAAATAAAACCAGGGGGTTGTGTGAATTCTGTTTTTCCTTCTAGAAATTAGCGCCTTGTGGGTAAGCATTCTACCACCGCTGAACCCACACCATTTACAATATAATCCTATGGTTATATTCATTTTTTTATGTTCATTTCTGGTATTATCATTGGTTTATTGAGATGCATGTCTTTTTCTTTTAATTAAATCTTTTTCTTAAATAATGACCATATCAGAATTTGTAAAACTTGGACTTACTACATAACTGGCTGTGACTGAATCCTCAGTCATTTTGCATTTCTACATTCTACTTGTTAACTTTGAAAAATAACATGTATTCCATTCAGAATCACTTGTCCAGATATGTTATGAACTCTCAAGGATTACCTCTTGATTAGAAGGATGCTTTTTGTCTTCTCAGGATAAATGTTGAGACTGACTCCGTGATTAGTACAATTATAGTAGAAACAGTGTTTCTTCATTTCTAATGTAACTGCTTTAATAACAGTAGTTGCAATTTATTGAGCACTTACTATGCATATTCCAGGCACTGGACTATGAGTTTTTGGGGGGAGAGGTTTATAATAGACTTTATTCTTTGGAGCAGTTTTATGTTCCCAGCAAAATTGAGTGGAAAGTACAGAGATTTCCCCTACAGCCCCACACATGCCGAGCCTCCCCCAGTATCGACACCCCCACCACAGCGGTACATTTGCTACAGCCAGTGAACCTGCATTGACTTATTATAATCACCCAGGGTCCCTGGTTTACTTTGGGGGTCACTTCTGCTGGTTTGGACACATAGGACACGTATCCATCATTATAGTATCATACAGAGTATTTTTGCTGCCCTCAAGATCTTCTGTGTTCTGCCTATTCATCCACCCCTCTCACTTCTCCACCCCTGGAAACCACTGATTTTTTAAAAAAACTATTTCCATAGTTTTGTCTTTTCTAGAATGTCCTGTAGTTGGAATTTTATAGTGTGTAGCCTTTGCAAGACTGACTTCGTAGTATTATACATTTAGGTTTCTTCCGTGTCTTTTCATGGCCCAATAGTACATTTCTTTGAGTGCTAAATATTCCATTTTCTTTCTTTTTTGTTTATTTATTTATTTATTTTTTACTTTTTTGTTTAATGGTTATTTCTGAGAGCAAGAAACAGAGAGTGAGCAGGAGAGGGGGAGAGAGAGAGGGAGACGCAGAATCAGAAGCAGGCCCCGGGCTCCAAGCCGTCAGCATAGAGCTGAACCCATGAACCATGAGACCATGACCTGAGTCGAAGTCAGACGCTTAACTGACTGAGCCACCCAGGTGCCCCAACAATATTCCTTTTTCTCGATGTACCACAGTTTATCTGTTCACCTACTGAAGGACATCTTGGTTACTTCCAAGTTTTGGCAATGATGAATTAAGCTGGTATAAACATTTGTGTGCAGGTTTTGTATGAGCATGTTTTCACATCCTTTGGGTAGATACCAAAGAGCATGATTGCTGAGCTGTATGGTAAAAGCACGTTTCATTTTATAAACTGCCAAACCATCCTCCCCAGTGGCGCTACCATTTTGCACTCCCACCAGCAGCAAATGAGAGTTCCTACTGTTCCACATCGCTGCCAGCATTTGGTGCTGTCAGTGTTCTGGATTTTTGCCATTCTAATAAGTTGTTTTAATTTGTGTTTCCCTGCTGATATATGATGTGAAGCTTTTTAATACATATTTTCTTAGTCATCACCGTAACTGTGTGTGGTGTGGGTGCTCTCCCATCTCACAGACCAGGAGGATGGCAGCAGGAGCGGGACTGAACACAGCTCCGCCAGTGTCGCTCATCTCTTAGAGTTGAAACCTAGATGAAGTTTAGTTCTGTTTTCATAAATACCTTAATGTGTTTTTTTTCATTTTTGAGAGAGAGAAAGAGAATGAGTGGGGGAGGGGCAGAGGGAGACACAGAATCTGAAGCAGGCTCCAGGCTCCAAGCTGTCTGCACAGAGCCCAATGTGGGGCTAGAACTCATGAACCGTGAGTTCATGAGACCAAGACCTGAGTGAAAGTTGGATGCTCAACTGACTGAGCCACCCAGGCGCCCCTGTATTCATAAATATTTTAAAGTTAATGACTTCTTTAAAAAAATTAACTTTTGGGGCAACTGGGTGGCTCAGTCGGTTAAGCATCCGACTCGGCTCAGGTTATGATCTCATGTTCATGGGTTCGAGTCCCGCGTAGGGCTCTGTGCTAACAGCTCAGACCCTGGAGCCTGCTTCAGATTCTGTGTCTCCCTCTCTCTCTGACCCTCCCTTGCTCACACTGTCTCTTTCTCTCTCTCAGAAATAAATAAAACATTAGAAAGAAAGAAAGAATCAACTTTTAATCATATAATTTTCATATAATCAATTTTAGACAGTTACCTTTCAGAGGCCTCCTCACCCTAATTGAGGGTCACCTTCTGTGTGTATTTTGAGCGAGTAATGAGATGGATTTAAATTTTATTCTTTGATTTGTTTTCTTCCTTTCAAGTCAAACCTTTTAGGACTGTATTTTTTCTAGTTGCAGAAGTAACACAGGCTTGCTGCAGAAAAAGAAACTGTAGGGAAACACAAAGAATGAAATCTCAAGAATGAGTGATTTTCTATATCCAGAGATCCCTGGAGACCTGTAACTTTTAATTTCTTCAGGGAAACCAGAAGGAGCTTAGGGGCAGTCAGATGCAGCTGGCCGTCCGTGTGGGAGCTCTGGGTTAGAGACCCTTTCTGCTCAGGCCTCAGCGCAGGTGCCGGTTTGTTCTCCTTGCCTGTTTCAGAGCCAAGACAAACTATTTGAAATTTTGGACCTGATCATTCCATACTGATTTCTTATTACTGAAAACATGAAGAAAAATGGGGAGGGAGAAACTCATCCGAGCAAAGAAAATATTTTTCTTTTCTGGTGACGTTACCTTACACACACAAAACTGCAGAGAAGTAGCTAGAACAAGTCTTTCTCAAGTATGAGATCTGGGGACTATCAGGAGGATATCAATATCTTTTTTTAAATTTTTTAAATGATTTTTGTTTTAAAAAGGAAGGAAGCGTCTACAAATTAGCACAGATTGCCATCTGTGTTCCTTGAAATGTAAGTTAATTCCGATATGTTCATAGATGATGCATGGCAGAAAACAGGTCAATGGTAAAATAAGTTTAGGAAAATGCTTGAAATGTAGTTTGCTTGTAGCAGCTCCTGGTAAACATTCTGAGATCTCTGAGGAGTGTTAAGGTTAAGAACTTTTCTACCTAGATTAACCTGTGATTTCCCAAACTTACTTGACCATGTAATCCTTTCATCACAGTTTAGTGTATCATAGCACAGGTAAGGAAATTTAGGACTAGAGTTTGTGGATATACTCTTAGGAGGTGGAACCTTGGTGAGGCAAGTGGAATGAAAGTAGACATAAGAGCAGTAAGAAAGGTTTCATGTCCTAATTAGACACCTAAAAACTTAGAGGACTGTGGGAAAGTAAATTGGTACCGTACTTTGGAGAGGAATTTGGCATTATGTGATGTTGTTAAAGAATGCATACTTGGTGATCCAGTAATTTCATGCCTACCCACATGGTCTAGAATATTTTTCAGTACTTCAGTGTACATACAGACCACCTGGGCATTTTGTTACAATGCAGTTGTGATTCAGCATATCTAGGATACAGCCTGAGAGTCTGTATTTTTAACAAATTTCCAGGTGATGCTAATGCCTTTAGTCCACAGATCTTGCTTTGAGAAACAAGGAAGTGAAAACAGGAAACCTAGGTTTTAGGCCCAAATTTCCCACCGACTTGCTCCGTGTTGTTGGACAAGTTGCTTCCTGTCTGGGAAGGCCTCTTGTGACTCTAAACCTAGATTCTGTGGAAAGCCATGTGTCCCCAGTTTGAAGGACAACCGCTGTTTATTTACCCTTCTCATGAGATCTCCCACTTTCTACCTCCAGCTGTGTGGGAGCCAGTGGGAGATTTCACGTATTTACACAAACACTCACAGCCCCTCTCTGTTGTCCTCTAGACCCTTGTTACTCTGGGTGTGTGGGAAACACACAAGAGTATTCATAGCACTATTGTAACAGTAGAGGACTGGAAACACCCAGATGTCCATCCTAGGAGAACAGAGTGATAGTGGCATATTTATACAGCACTTCAGTGTCAGTGAATTAGGGCCACATGTATTTACATGAATAAATCCCCAAAACATAATAACGAGCAAAAAAGAGTAAGTTGTAGAAGAATATATACAAATAGCATTTGAATGTGATTAAAAAATGCAAGACAGTAGTTGCCATATACGCATGTATACAGGTATCAAATAGCAAAAGCACACATTAGATTAGCAAATACCAAATTTTGGGATTGTGGTTCTTTCTGGAGAAGGAAATTTAAGTAGGATCAGGGAGAATAAATGAGGAGGTTTGGACATATCTGTAATGTGTCACTTAATCTGAGGGTTGAGTGCAGAGATGCTCGTTATGTTCTCTCTAATTTTTTGGTTTTTGAAATCTGTCAAAATAAAATTCATAAGAAAGAAAAACTCTTTCTTATGGATCAGAAGGCAAACAGAAGGGTGGCACTTCCGGCTGTGACCAAGTGAGGAGATCAGCAAATTTTCTTAAAAGAAAGCAAGTATGCAACTGGACAGAACTGATCAAAGCACCCACTTTAGTGTTCTGGAAATCAACCAGAGGCATTCAATGATCTGAGGCACGTTTATGTTTTGAAAAACTGCCAAACTCTGTGTAAGAACAATGAGAAGCTGTGGTGTTTGGCCAGGGGCTGCTTCCCACACTCCCCAGGCTATGCTGTATGGAGTTTCTGCCAGAGCGGGTCAGGTGGCAAGGACTGACAGCTTGCTCTGCAGGGACAGAAAGGTGAGTGACACGTACACCTAACCTCTTGTCCTTGGAAGTGACTTTGTGGGGACAGGCAGGTAGAGAAAGGCCAACGTCTGGCCCTCCCAGACCAAGGTTGTAGCCAGGTGTGTTCTTGCTCTGAGACCACATACTCAGTGGTGACCACTGAGCTAGAGCTGTTTACACTCCTGGATGACCCTGAGACTGTGCACACACATTGGAGACTCAGAAGGACCTGCAGAAGTAACCCAGGCAGGATTGGAAGTGACCAGACCTTGGAACTTTCTCTCCCGACAGCCAGACCGTTAGCAGATGACGGAAGCCTTACTAATTTGAGAAGTTTGAGCACCACCTGTGTGCAGTAACTGGCTGACAGCTAGTCTCTGTGAGGCACAGTGGCAGTTCTTAGGAAGCTAGTCTTGAGAAGAAGTAAGAAAAGAATATTGGAAAAAACAAAACTGAGCAGAGACATCAGCGGCTGCTCACCAGAGAGGAAGCACATTTCACAGATGTAGCCTACTGTCACATTACTAAACAAGATGAGCAAACAAACAAGACAGCAACCTTAAAGGCAAAAAAAGATCAGAATTTCGAGTTGCAACATTACATTGTCTGAAATGTCTGGTTTCATAATGTCAACATAAAGATAACAGGCTCTGCAAGGAAGTATGAAACTGCAGTTCATTCTCAAAAAGAGTCTGCAGAACCTGCCCCTGTGTTCCCAGATGCTGAACTTAACACAGATAGACCTCAAAGGGATTAACATTAACTATGCGCAAAGAACTAAAGGAAAACACGACAACAGTGAATGGCACCAGTGAGCCAATGCATAGAGACTCTCAATAAAGGATGTAGAAGTTATCAAAAAGAGCAGTATGGAAGTCATGGAATTGAAGAGTATGATTTTGGAAACGAAAAACATCACTTGAGGACTTGAACAACAGATTCAAAATAGCAGAAGAAAGAATTCATGAGCTTGAAGATAGAGCAATAGAAATTATCCACTCCAAAGAACAAATGTTTTTAAAAAATTGAAGAAAATGAACAGAGTTTCAAAGGCCTGTGGGACCCTCTCCCAAAGGAGAAGAGAGAAAGTGGCAGAAAAAAATATTTCAAGAATGAATAGCTGATGTTTTATAGAAATTGATAAGCGAGTCCTCAAATTTTAGAGTCCTTGGGATAGCCCAGATAATTTTGAAGAACAACAACGTTGGGAGACTTCACACTACTTGATTTCAAAATTTCAGTAATCGTAGGGCATTGTGGCATTGGTGTAAAGGATAGGCATTTAGACTGATGGATCTGAATTGAGAGTCTAGAAGTAAAATCCTTCTTTTATACTCCATTGATTTTTGGTAAAGGTGCTATGACATTTTGGTGGGAAGAGATAGTCTTTTCAGCGGATGGTGCTGGAACAGTTGTTCTCAGATGCAAAAGAGACAAGAACTAAGACCTTTACCTTACACTATGTAAAAGTTACCTCACAATAGATATTAGACAAAATGTAAGAAGTAAAACTATATATATTCCCCAGAAGAAATCATAGAAGAAAGTCTTTGTGATTTGGGACAGAAAGTTCTTCCTCCAAAAGCACTATCCACAAAAGACAAACACAGTGTTAGTCATCAGAAGTAAAACACCTTGTTATTTAGAAGCATTGTGAAGAAAACGAAAAGACAAGCCACAAATGGGGAGAAAAGATTTCTGACTCAGTAGATCTGATAAATGATTGGCATATGAAGAACTCATAAATTGATAACTGGACAAATAACCTGATTTTACAACAGGCAGAGGATTTAATGATTAAACATTTCATTAATCGTTACAAAATAAAACAACAAACAACAATGAGGTATTATTTCAAACCCTCTAGAATGAACTATTATTTTAAAAAAGTCAGATATTACTACGTTTTATTGAGGATGTAGGTAAACTGAAACCCTCATGCATTGTTGGTAGGAATGTGAAATAGTACAGCCAGTTTGGAAAACAGTTTGGCAAGGTTTCTTTAAGTTAAGCATAAATTTACCATATGACTGCAGTCCTGTTCCCAGGAATCTGCCTGAGAGAAATGAAAACAATGAAATATTCACACACAAACTTGTACATAAACACTCATTGCGTTATTTACAATAGCTAAAATAGCGGAAGCAA
Organism: Hyaena hyaena; assembly: GCF_003009895.1. Lineage (NCBI taxonomy): Eukaryota > Metazoa > Chordata > Mammalia > Carnivora > Hyaenidae > Hyaena > Hyaena hyaena. The sequence goes on along the minus strand of NW_024081062.1, from coordinate 1,374,565 downwards.
TGTGAATGTTCATCAGCAGGTGAGTGGAGAAGCAAAACTTGGTGTATCCATAGAACAAACTACAGTTCAGCAATTAAATGAAATTAACTACTGATACCTGCAACAACAATCAACCTCAAAAGCATTACGCTACATGAAATGCATGTATTACACATATAGCATGATTTCATTTATGTGAAATGTCCAGGAAAGTCACAGAGAAACAAAAGGCAGGTTAGGGGGTGTGTGGGCTGGGGGCTGGATGTGAAGATTTAACTGCATTTGGGCATGAGGGAACTTTTGGGGATAATGGAAATATTCTAAAACTAGGTTGTGGTTGTGGTTGAACACCTCCATAAATTTATTAAAATCATTCAATTCACACTTTACAAAAAGTGGATGTGATAGCATGTAAGTTACACTTCATTCAGCTGTCATTCAGAAGTGTAATACGGGGGCGCCTGGGTGGCTTAGTCAGTGAAGCGTGTGACTCTTCATCTCAGGGTCATGAGTTTGAATACCACAGTGGGTGTAGTCATTACTTTTAAAAAATGTATACAGCCTAAAGTTGAGAAGCGACACAAAAATTCCTAAAATCAAAGTTTTAATTGAGTTGTATGCCCTTAAGTATTCTTACTTTGAGAGACTTAGAGCAGGTGTCCATGAGGTGATCTCTTGTGACTTTAATTCTCATTTTAAGTATTCAGGGTAGGACATTAAAGACCATATAAGGATAGAATGATACTAAAATGTGAGCAAGAAAAATGTAAAAGACAGTTCCTTTGCTTTACAATAAGCAGAGACATGCTAAGTGCCTGTGTGTTTGAGACAGAAAGATTAACTCTCAAGTCATGTCCTAAACACAGAGGTTAATTACATATTTTAGAGTTAGGAAGTCTTTATTTCAACCAAACTGCTCTAGATTGGTGTAGTTTATTTTATTTAATCTGAAAAGTTACATCGATAATTTAAATGAAAGCCTGTATGCATTTAAAAGCAATGAAAGTAAATCCATTCATTGAAAAGATTTCTGAAATACATTTAAAAAAATTTTTTTAAATCTTTATTTATTTTTGAGAGAGAGGAAAAATAGAGTATGAGCGGGGAGAAAGAGAGAGAGAAGGAGACACAGAATTTGAAGCAGGCTCCAGGCTCTGAGCTGTCAGCACAGAGCCTGATGCAGGGCTTGAACTCACAAACCACGAGATCATGACCTAAGCCGAAGTTGGATGCTTAACTGACTGAGCCACCCAGGCACCCCTCTGAAGTACAATTTTAATTTTAATTTTTACTTTTAAAAAAATGTTTATTTTTGAGAGAGAGAGAAAAAGTGCAGGCCTGAGCAGGGAAGGGGCAAAAAGACTGGAAAGACAGGATCCAAAGTAGACTCTGAGCTGTCAGCACAGAGCTCAGTTCAGGGCTCAAATTCATGAACATTAGATCATGACCTGAGACGAAGTCGGAGCTTAACTGACTGAGCCGCCCAGGTGCCCAATTAGAGAAAAACTAAAATGCTGTTTTGTTTGGGGATTTGTGGATTATGTACCAACAAGCTCATTATGGGGTATGAAAGGGTTTGGGTTGTTTCTTGATAAGAGCTTTTGCCCTCTCTTCTTTGAACCCCTAGGCTTTTGTTCTGTCTCCTGTTCCAAACAGTTCACTCTTGGTTTCAGTCTGTTCTCCAGTGGTGGTGTATTTGTTAACCTATTCATGGCCTCAGAAAAACACCGTGGAGTGTTTTGTCTTACAGATCTCTGTTTCTGCAGCAATCCCACTCTCTTCTATCTCATTCATCTTTCAGAATCATATTTAAGGGCGTGTCACTGACCTGTAATTTGCCACAACTTTCTCATCTTTTTTCGTTGGAAAAACAAACTCCTATAAAATAATGAAAAGAGTTTGGCATTGATGGTCACAAGATTGGAATTGGTGTCCTAGACCCAGTGATGACTAGCCTTGGGGGTCTAGGAAGACCATTGTCCTCGTTTGTAAAACAGCGAGAGCACCTGCCTAATCACCTCACAGGATGATTGTGAATTTAGTGAGATAATGAATTTAGTAAATTGGGCGGTTTTTGTTATTCTTTATTCTTGTGCCTTGATGAGCACTACCTCTTTTGTAATTATGAAATCAATTTATTTCTCCGACTTTAAGACAAGTACTTATTTTTTTTAATTTCTGAGTATACTTTTTCTTTATTCTTCTGGTCTTTCTTCCATATGACATAATTGTTTCAAGTGATTTCGTATAAAATAGTTAATCAGCAGTATTTGTTTATGTGAAGCATTCTGTGATGGACACTGTGGGGATCTACAGAAGAAGTATATGCAAGTGCATGTCCTTAAGGAGTATTGACTCTAACAGAGAGACAGATGTGCAGGAAATAATTGGGACCCACTGAGTGCTGACTTAACAGGATAAGCCTTAGTAATACTAAGAAAGACTTTCTGACTCTGATGGCTGGAAGGAACTTATCAGAGGACTTCATAGAGGAGACTTTCATTGTGCTGGGCCCTAAATGAGGGTCAGGGTTTGACCAAAGACACTGTCGGTAGGGGAACCACATGAGTCAGAAACCTGCCTGGAGGGGCAGGAGTCTGAGAATGAATGGTAGAGAATGAGGCTGTGGGCAGGCTGACCAAACAGAGGGATCTGGATTCTACATGCTGATTCATCAACAGGTATTTTCTGAGCTCCTGTCAGGTCTCCTGATGTAAACAGGACCCACATGATACCTGCTTTCATGGAGTTACAGTCAAGCAGAGATGATAAACACTGAATTAGAAATCATAATTACGGGGGCGCATGGGTGGCTAAGATGACTCTTGATTTCTGCTCAGGTTCTCATGGTTTGGGGGTTTGAGCCTCGCATCAGGCTCTGTGGTGACAGTGCAGAGCGTGCTTGGGTTTCCCTCCTCTCTATCTGCCCCTGCCCTGTTTGCATGTATGCACTCTCTCTCCTCTCTCTCTCTCTCTCTCTCTCTCTCTCTCTCTCTCTCAAAATAAGTAAACGTTAGAAAAAAGAAATTATAATGAAAAGTCTTTATGAAGTAGACTTAAATCCACAGAGTCAGAGAGGGCCACCTTGAGGAAACAACACTTAAATAGGAATTCACAAGTTGAGAAGAGCCTTCTAGGGAGAAGAATCCTCGGGGGTGAAGGCTCTGAGGTGGGGAAAAAAACAAAGTGAAAGCAAGTTTAGGTACTGGGGGTGAGGGGAGTTTGGCTGAAGGGGTGGACAGGGTAATAGTGAGTTGGACTAAAAGGCCTCATCCTCAAAGCAGACATGTCCAAGGTAAGGACCAGTTATTAGTGATGGCGAGGATTTGGAAAGACAAGGGAAGTGTAGTTCTTGGCCAGCGAGGCTGATGCCATCTAACTCGGGTGCCTCCTCGGTCCCGGTGCTGTGCTAGGGGCCCTGAAGCTGTGGTGTCACACACCTGGCCTGGCCACAGCACTGGGCAGCCGCAGCTCTTCTCCATCGACAGCTGCTGTCTTGAGCAGCTAGCAGGTACTTCCTGGCCTCTCTGCAACCTAAGTGTGGCAGAAACCCAACAGGAAGCATCGGGTGGGGGTGTAGAGGGAAAGAGTGGTGGCACAATAAGCTCCACCAAGTGTGGGTCCCTTACCCCCAGGGGAAGAGCCTGGAAGCAGCAGGGAGACTGGCCCCTGGCTGATAGCATTTCTCATGGTGTCAGCGAGACAGTGGTTATAGAAGGACCCTGTTTCAGTCCAGCCAAGTGACTCCAGAGTGGATGGGAAGGGGGTGAGATCAAACAGCACAGGCTCAGCACACACATCAGCTCAGGCTTTCTCTAGCCTCCGGCGTTTCAGCGTAACAGTGCTCAACATACCACGGCTCCCTGCTCTTCTCCTCAGACGCTGAGAAGTGCTCGCTGCCCTGTCCCTCCACAGAACCCCGTCTGTCCCTGTGGGGCGGCACTGCCCACGTGAAGCCCCAGGACCCTTGCACAGGCGGCACTAGATGCCTCCCGCAGCCTATAACCCATCATCGCACAGAGTGGACCCAGAGATCCATGTCTTAGCCCTCCCCTGCTCACATGTCAATTCTGCCCACCCTCCATTTTAGTCAAGAAACCTTAGATTCGCACCTCTCTGTGCTGTGCATTGTAATGTGAACTAATATGAATTGGTAATAGGCATCCAAAACCAAAAGATAGACACCTGGATGATGCCCTCAGTGAATTTACAGTCCAAAGCCTCTGCCGTCTTCCGAGTGCCTTTTTTGTACCTCTCTGACAGTATCACCCTTCTCCTTTTATGTTGTCATTTGCATATTTGACTGGCAGAAGGGAAAAGACTGTTCATTTCTTTATGTGAAAATGTGTGTCTTCCCGTTCTCTGTAGTGGTCAGCAGAATGCCTTTAGCAAAATAAGTGTGCGCTGCGCTGAAATGATTTCATTAAGATATTTAGCTTTCATTGAGCCTTCCCTTCCATTTAAGTATAGAGTTTAAAACTGATTTAAAAATTGCAGTGTTAAATACCAGTATTTTGTTTTCTTGCTTTGTCAAAGATGTTTCAAGAGCTTGCTTGTGTTGGTTCTAATGACTGTCCTTCATCTGGGGCCTGAAGGACATCTTTCCCAGGGCAGCGCCTGTGACACCATTGACAGGAAAGGCAGCTCAGTTTGTGGTTTGATTTGTTACCTCTAGTTAGTAGAATAAGTTCTTTGTAATGCAGTTAGCGGATGTGTGGTAGTATAAAAGGGAAATTATGGGCTCTGGGATAGTTTAAAATAATGTACATTTGTCTGAAAGCTAGGATTTATTTTCTTGGACTTTAAAAGTTTATATAGGCTTTACTGTTACTCTGTAATAGTCTTAAATTGTGTCAAATCATTGTCAAGTGGGAAATGTCTTACACTTTGTGTGTCTGTAAGAATCTGTGGATAAGTCTGTGGACATTCTTTTCATTGTTAGTAGAAAAATGTAATTTAGATAAAGATGTAACCAAATAATAATGTTGCTTTCCAATCTTGTTATCACTCAGCAGTATCAAGTCCCTCTTACTGTTCCTTTGGCTGATTGAACTGGATTCATTGAATGGCCCTTCATCTTTTTTCCATCATATTCTCTTTAAAAAAAAAAAAAACACGTAGTTCTCTAGTTATTATGTAGCAATAAATAGAAAAATATCACACTTTGTAAAATATTGAAAATTTGCTTTGTGAATGACTATGAAAAAAAGGACTGAAAAAAAGGACTGAAAAAAGGGACTATGAAAGTGACTAAAGATAAATCTTAAACATACTGCAAAATGTCTTTAAATATCCATAATTTGGGCCACTTAATGTCAATCTAGTGTCTTTATCCTTAAAAAAACCCCATCAAGAAAATAAATAATAGTCATCCTATTATTATACTGTTTAAAGTTTTTTGGATCTTATTGAATATGGATTTAATTGCCTCAGAAAAGATGGAGCCTGCAGTTTAAATGCACTGCTGTGGCAGGGAGTGAGTGTTTAAATTGTATTTTTTTGCCTGAGTTGGCAAATATTTCTCCTACATCTTCCATGTGATCTATACACTCTTTAGAAAATTCAGAATTAGCAAAAAATAATCCAAAACTGAAACACTTAATGGAACAGAATAGAAAACCCAGAAATAAATCCACAGCTATATAGTCCGTTTATCTTTGACAAAGCAGAAAAGAATATCCAGTAGGAAAAAGATGATCTCTTCGACAAATGGTATTGGGAAAACTGGACAGCAACATGCTAAGGACAGAAACTGGACCACTTCATTACACCACACACAAAAAATAAATTCAAAATGGCTTAAAGACTTGAATGTGAAATCTGAAACCATAAAAATCCTAGAAGAGTACATAGGCAGTAACCTCTTTGACATTGGCTGTAGCAGCTTTTTTCTGGATGTGCCTCCTGAGGCAAAGAAAACAAAAGCAAAAATAAACTATTGGGACTTTATTGAAATAAAAACCTTCCACACAGCAAAGGAAACAATCAACAAAGCTAAAAGGCAACCTATGGAATGGGAGAAGATATTTCCAAATGATGTATCAGATAAAGGGTTGGTATCCAAAATATATAAGAACTTCTAAAACTCAACACCTAAAAAACAAATAATCCAGTCTAAAAATGGGCTGAAGACATCAACAGACATGTTTCTAAAGAAGACATCCAGATGGCCAATAAACACATGAAAAGATGTTCATTACCACTCATCATCCTGGAAACGCAAGTCACCTCACACCTGTCAGAATGGCTAAAATCGGCAACACAAGAAACAAGAGGTATTGGCTGGGACGCAGAAAAGAGTAAACCACATGCACTGTTGGTGGGAATGCAAACTGGTGTACCCAGTGTGGAAAGCAGTATGGAGAATGCCCAGAAAGTTAAAAGTAGAACCTCCCACAATCCAGCAGTTGCACTAGTGGGTATTTACCCAAAGAATACAAAAACACGAATTCAGAGGGATACATGCACTCTTATGTTTATAGCAGTGTTATTTACAGTAAACAAGATACGTAAGCAGCCCAAATGTCCATTGATTGATGAATGGATAAAGAAGTGGTGTACATACACAATGGAATATTATTCGACCATAACAAGTAACGCCATCTTGCCATTTGCAATGACATGGAGCTGGAGAGTATAATGCTAAGTGAAATAAGTCAGAGAAAGACAAACACCATATGATTCATGTCATGAATTTGTGTCATATCATGTGTGGAATTTAGGAAACGAATAAGCAAAGGGGGAGAAAAGACAAACCAAGAAACAGACTCTTAACCATAGAGAACTGACGGTTACCGGAGGGGAGGTGGGTGGGGGGTGGGGGAAATAGGTGATGGGGATTAAGGAGTACACTTGTCGTTATGAGCAGCAAGTGATGTATGGAATTATAGAATCACTGTATTGTACACCTGAAATTGATATCACACTACATATTAACTAACTAGAATTGAAATTAAAACTTAAGTAAAACTGAAACACTTCAGCAATAGCTTTTTAAAAATAAAAATTGCTTGTACAAAATTAACTGCTGATGATTCCATTCACAGACTTTTCCAGAATGAGTTTTCCTTTACTTCTCTGAATTTTAATTTAAGTGGAAGTGAAGAGCCCCTCGGTCTGCAGAGACTGGAGACAGTTTATCTGCTAGCCTTCCTATCTACCTCTGACCTCGCAGGCTCTGTATCCCAAGTTGGTTGCTTGAACTTGATTTACCTTTTTGACCCTTCCTGTGCTTATCTTTCTTACCAGCAGTGAAAGAGAGGAGGAAGCCAGAATAATATAAGGATCGACAGGTTTAGAATATTGGCTTAGAAACCCGTTCCAGAGTTTACAGAATGGAAGACACTTCTTACTTGATAACTGTTCACATGATGCTGACCTGGATTTGCAGTTGCCAGCTTCCAGTGAGTCCCGCAGCCAAGCAGCTGGGGACGGTGGTGGTGTGCCTTCGAGGCTGGTGAGGAGGCCTCACCCCCGACTGATGCCTTACAGTGTTCATGCTCATCAGCTCGGAGTTTGCAGGGCATGGGGCATGAGGGATAGTTGAGGCAGGATAATTCTTTGCTCTGCAGGATTGCCCTTTGCGCTATACAATGTTTAGCCTCCCAGGCCCGTGCCTCCCAAGTGCCAGTGACACCCATCTGTGCAGCAGTATAAAACCCTTCCCCAGAGTTTGCGGACAGACTCTCCAAGAGGCTTTTTCTGCCCCTTTGAGACCCGCTGTCACACTCCCAAGTCTGTGGGACCTGTAGAGGAGGAATGAAAAGGGGTCCCTCAGTGGTGGTGGAGGAGGGAGGATGGAATGGCAAAATGATGAAAGAAAAGTGATAGGCTTTTATATTTACCCCCAGAGCAGCATGTCTGGGGTCCTTGTTCCACTCTCTCCCTGGTTCCAGGTCCATCTAGTGTCCTTTCCTGTCGATCTCAGTGTGTTCACCAGTTCTCACAGTGCAGATCTGCTGGGGATGAATTCTCTCATTGTATATCTGAAAATGCCTTTTCTACCATCATTTTTCAAGGACATGGACACACAATTCTGAGTTGACACTATTTTCCTTTCAGCACCTTAAAGTGTTGCTGCTTTGCTTTCCAGCCTCCGTTTTTCCTGATGAAAAGATACTCTCTTTTATGTAATGAGTCTTTTTTTTAAGTAAACTGTATTTTTTAGAACAGTTTAACATATACCAAAAATTTGCAGAGGTAGTGCAAAGAATTGCCGTAGACCCTGCACCCAGTGTCCCCTGTTATGTAACTAGCATCTTACATTAGTGTGGTACATTTGTTACAATTAACGAACGGTCAGTATAGGTACATTGTCATCAACCACAGTCCGTACGTGGTTCAGATTTCCCTAGTTTTTACATAATGTTCTCCTCCTGTGCTAAGATCCTATCCAGGAGGGGATGCCATTGTGTCTCCTTAGTCTGTGGCTGGGACACTTTCATGGACCTCCCTTGTTTTTGATGACCTGACAGTTTTGGGGAGTGCTTTAAGGTATTTTGGAGGATGTCCTTCAGTTGGGATTTGTTTGATGTTTTTTTCATGATTAGACTGAGGATCTCGGTGTTTGAGAGGAAGACCACAGGGGTAAAGTGTCATTCTCAAGATCCTATCGGGGATATATAGCATCACCATGAATGATCACTGTTGGTGTAGACCTTGATCACCTGGTGTTTGTCAGGTGTGTTTTCAGGCTTCTCCACTGGAAAGCTCCTCTTTTCTCTCTTCCATACAGTACAATTTAGGAGGAAGTCACCACACGCAGCCCACACTTAAGGAGTAGGGAGTTCAGCTTCCCCTGCTTAGGGCAGAGTATTACTTACCTGGAATTATTCTGCATGGATGATTTGTTTCTTCCTTACTTATTAATTTATTCAGTCATTTATTTGTATCAGTTTGGACTCATGGATATTTATTTATACTTTGTATTATAATACAGTACTACTTGGCTCATTTTTGTTTCTCAAATTAAATTATATTTGGCTGTTACGAGCTCTTTCACTTGGCTCCTGTGTCCTTTGACATGCACCCATTACCATGGGTTTTGGGTTTTTGTCTGTCTTGTCTTTGAGCACTTTCTTCATTTCTGGTGCTCTGAGATGCTCCGGGCTCGTCCTGTGTATCTTTTCCGTCCCAGTGCTAGAATCAGCCATTTCTCCCAGGACGCCTGAAGCCAAGCTCTGGGCATTAGATGTGCTCGTTACTATTGAGGTTTTCTTGCTTCTGGGTCTTCTCAGCTGACAGAGCAAGGAGCTCTGTGTATGTACCCCAGCCCTTGTATGTACCCGTATCCGTAAGTACTGTTGTGTGCAGCCCTCCATGTCATATTAAGCTGAGAATGTGTTCATCCCAAGTCACCAACTCTAATCCATGACCACTTGGATCGTCCTAGGCCCTTGTTTACCCTTAAACTGCTGCTCCAAAAGTAAGAAAGCTGGCTCCCGCCTCCCACCATCCGTTTTCTTGTTGATCACAGAGCTCTCAGACTTACAGATTCTTACACGTAAATACCAGATCTGAAGGCTTTCAGAGTGCTGGTGGCTGGCGTGCTGGCGAACGGGGGTGCTTGCCCTGCATATCTTCCCTGGTGGAACACCCCACCCAGTGCCTAACCTTTCCTTCTCCTCCCACTTAAAATTCTTTTATCAAAAACTCGTAAGAAAACACAAATGTAAGTGTCTTAACTTGAAAATGACACAAAAATAGGGGGATCTTGGAATGCATGTAACAACAAAAAGAAAGTATTTATTAAGCGAGCCTGCAGGTGGGTTCAAAAAATTAGCAACAGGAGTTTGTGGAGACCTGGCTTAAGAATCAGTTCAAGTGGAGAGCCCCTGGGAGCCTTCCATCCTGTAAGCTCTCCGTACACTGACGTATGCCATGGCTGCTGAAATGTATTGAAAACTCAGGCTGTACCCTTGTGAACACAGTTTTCAGAATATCGTAAGATTCATAATATTCAGAGCTAGGGAGGGGTTAGCCTCATGCCGCTCTTGATATTGGATGTGTTGTATTCTTTGCGTTTTAATAAAAGACATTGAAAAATTGATGTTCACAAAAGAACAGGATGGAAAAAAATCTGTAAACAACGTTTTACCATTTACAATTTGAGCATCAAAGTGAATAATGATGGTAATGATTTTAGCCCATTAAATAATACAAGAAATGTGAGTTCATACTAAGCTAAAAGGTGAAAAAGTAAATTGAAATTCTGATGAGGAGTGAAATATTTACCTAGTCTCGAAATACCTCTACCCCACAGAATATTTGTTAATTCCAAAGGGGGAAAAGAGTGACGTTGCAGTGGCAATGCCTGGAGAATATCACTTGTACAAAACCACAGGATCAAAGTGAACTTCATCTGTACTGGGATGTGTCCTAACTGTGCACCACCTGGTAGGACACACCAGAAAAAGCACAGCATCACTTCTTCTGATGTTGCTGCCAGAGGTGCATGACCTGAATCTAGCCCCGAGGAAACACCAGATAAACCCAGAATGAGGGACGTTCTACAGAGTAACTGGGCTGTATATAATTTTCAAAAGTGTCAAGGTCATGGACATCAAGGAAAGTCTGATCGAGACTGACAGAGTCATGAGATGTGATGGCTGAATGCAATGCATGCCTCTGATCCGGACCTGCTCCAAGGGACATCGTTGGGGAACTGGGGACACTTGAATGGACTCTGAAATTAGGCAGTAGTAACACATCCGTGTTCATTTCCTGGTTTTGAGTATTTGTACTCTGTCTGTAAATGGTTTTTGTTTGTAGGAGAATACACACTACATGTTTGGAAGGGATGACACATCATGCCAGTAACTTTCTCTTGAATGATTTTGGGAAGAGATGTTTTTATATGGTACTGCCAGCTTTTCTGTGTTAGGTTCTTTAAAAATATTTTTTAGGGGCGCCTGGTGGCTCAGTCAGTTAAGCGCCTGACTTCGGCTCAGGTCATGATCTCGCGGTTCATGAGTTAGAGCCCCACATCGGGCTCTGTGCTGACAGCTCAGAGCATGGAGCCTGCTTTGGATTCTGTGTCTCCCTCTCTGTCTGCCCCTCCCCTGCTTGCACTCTCACTCTCTCTCAAAAATAAACCAACATTTAAAAAAAATTTTAATGAATAATTTGGGATTCTAGGGTAGTTAGTATGGAGAAAAGTCCAAGGTGTAGTACCAGAGATGTCTTTGACTATCTGTCGTGTGGAAGACGAATTTTCCTCCATTCCAGGATGTACAGCTTGAAGTTGAGGTGTTTCTTATATTTGACAGCATCTCCCAGTGAATTGGCAGGATATTTTTCATGATACAAACAGTAATCACCTCACAGTTAATGGTGTTTTACACCATCGATAGGTGAAATACAGTTTATTTGGTGGTGTTTCTCGAGGAAGAGAACCAAGAGCCATGAATGGACATTTAGGAATCAAGATTTTAATTATAAGGAAGACCTTTCTCATATTTTAAACTACCTTTGCATAGAACTAGTTACCTAAAATGGTCAGGAAGTTATTTGTATTGTGTCAGAGGACCCTTACGATCTCTCTTAACTAGAAGATTCTGTGTCTCTGCTGACTGATGATTGTCTTCCCAAGTACCCCCCTCCCTCCCTTTCTGCCTCTATATGAAAGAGGAAAGTGGCTTTCTCTTCCGTGCTGGCCTTTGTTCCTACCATCTTTTCTTTTTTGACTTGGGAAAAACAGATTACGTGATGAGTGCACACAGGAGATGGAATAAGAAAAGAAACTGGCGTTTGAGCACTGGGTGGAGTGCTCCACAGCCTTTGCTCCACTTGCTGTGAGTCTGAAGAACTTCCTGCCACAGGAATAAAGGAACGAGGGTTTAGTAGACCCTCATTCTTTCTGAGGATGGACTGCAGCCAAGTATCGGTCAGGAATTAGCAGGTGACTTTGAAGTTGCTCAGCAGCTCACACATTGAGCTTCTGAATGTTGGCCTCATGGCAGGAGATTTAGATTCAACTTGAGCACAATTACGAGCTGCTAATCAGCATCGTGCAACCATGGACGCCAACTGGATGCCATGGTGCCAGTGTTTTCTTGATTCAATACAGCTGCTTTCAAACTGGTACACTTTCACAGTGTCAAAACTTCACCCTTCATTCTCATGCACCACACACATTTCCCCACTCAGGGCACTGTCATCGTCCTGGCCAACCTCAGAATCCATGTGGAAAGTGCACATCTAACCAAAAACCCCATCCTCAGTATCTCCCGGAACTGGTACATCTCTGGTGTCAAGTCCAGTGTGTCCTATTCTCCGATCATTGCTTCTTCCCTTCTCCTCCTCTCCTCCTGACGTTTGGTTTTGTGGAAGCTTCCAGTGGAGCCCTTGCTCTGTTTTCTCCCGGTTCTCCTCCTCCCGGTGCTGGGCCTCCATTGTGCTTGGGCACGTGAGCCGCTCTTTCAGCCCCTGTGACCAGCAGTTTCATTTGGTCAGTTAAGAGTGCCTACTGTCACATGACTTTCGGTTACCTTTAGGCCCATTTGGTTCCCAGAATGCTTTGAATGTCAGGTTAAGGAGTTTAAACTTTATTTAGTTGGTATAAGGAGTACATCAAAGGTTTTTTTCTTTTTTTTTTTATTACTGAAGTATGGTTGACATACAGTGTTACATTAGTTTCAGGTGTATAGCCCAGTGATTCAACAATTCCCTACATTACACAGGGCTCACCACAAGTGTAGTCCCCATCTGTCCATATTGCATTATCACAATATTATGGGCTGTAGTCCCTGTGCTATACTTCTCATCTCTGTGACTTACTTATTTTATCACCGGGACTTTGTACCTCTTCACCTATCACCTTCACCTATTTTGCCCAACCCCCAAATCCCCTCCTGTCTGGCAACTACCAGTTCTCTATTTAAGCATCCGTTTTTTGTTCATTTGTTTTGTTTCTTAGATTCCACATATGAGTGAAATCATGTGGCATTTGTCTTTCTCGGTCTGATTTCACATAGCATAACACCCTCTAGGTCCATCCATGTTCTTGCAAATATCAAAGGCTTTGAAGAGAGTGACATGACAAATTACGTTTTAGAGAAAACACTGACAGATCTCAGCAGGATGTCTATAATTGCCATCACCTGTCATCTGCATCTGTCAGATTTATTGCTGTATTCATTTCATAAAAGAAGGTGGTGCATCTTTTTTTTTCCCTTGAGTTCTTCAAGGGGTCGGAGAAGAATAAGTACTGGGTTTGAAGCAGTGAAATATTATAGATAAACATTTGAGAAGGACTTAAGTCCGTGAAAGGGAGAGTGAAGAGAAGGCCGTAGACCACTTGCAAGCAGCCTGACTGAGGCACAGACACACCAGGCTTGGCCAATCTGTGCAGCGTGACTGAGTTACAAAAAATCCGAGTTCTATCTGTCTGTTCCCTCGGCAGCACCCATTCTAGAACTTGAACGTAATTTTAATTCTTTCATCTAAAGTATGTAGTGTTCTGCTTTACATATAAAAATAGGTCATTGATTTCTGTAGGAGTAACCCTAATACCACTGATAGTAACCTACCAGAAGTTAATGAATGTATCATTGCAAAAGCTTAATGTGGGAACACAGAAGCTCCCTGAACATTTTTTATGGGCAATTTACTAAAATTATCCAAGAGCGTGAAAATTCCTTAAAACCTCAGCAGGTGATTTGAACCTAACAGGTGTGTTCATCTGTTAAGGCGTATAACCTCTGCTAAATGTGATTTTGTACAGGGATATTGTTCTCTTTAAAAAGAAAAAATGGGGGCGCCTGAGTGGCTCAGTTGGTTAAGCATCCGACTTCAACTCAGGTCATGATCTCACAGTTCGTGGGTTCCACTCCTGTGTCGAACTCTCTGCTGACAGCTAGCTCAGAGCCTGGAGCCTGCTTCAGATTCTGTATCTCCCTCTCTCTCTGACCCTTCCCTGCTCACCCTGTCTCTCTCTCTCTCAGAAATAAATAAAAAACATTAAAAAAAGAAAACATAAAAAGAAAAAATGGTAAGCTTACAGTAAAAAAGTAGAACTGCTTACAGTAAAAGCACCTCTCTCCACTCGCAGCCTGATGCCCCAGACAGCTCATTTGTGTTTTCTTCCTGCATCAGCCTTTCTCAGGTGAAAGTGTCAGCTTCCCAGCGGAACCAGGCTTGCCCTGAGGTCCAGTCCCAGGAGAAGGGAGGAAGTCAAGTGTCCGTAGGGGATGGGCTCCTGATACCTCCCAACTGGGGGACTCCCTGAGCTGAAGCACAGACCCCTGTGGAAGCCAGGAGGTTTGTGTTGGTCAGCAGGTACCTGAGTGCTTCCAGTGGTGGCAGGAGGGGTTAACCAAGGGAATTAGAGTCCATGACTCCTGTGGCAGGGGCTCTTTGGTGGCCTCCAGGGGAAGCTCTCCTGTGCTTTCTGTGAAGAATCATAGTAGAAGTGGAATTCACTCAGTAAGGTGTAGCATTTCCTGAGCATCTGCCGTGAGTCCTGCAGGTAGCATCTCATTTAGAAGAAACTTAAGTTCAGAGAGGTTAAGTTTTATGCTGGGGTTTGAATGTAGACATTCTGACTCCAGAGCCCAGAGGAGGTTAATTCTTAGGTCTCTTCGGTCTCTAAAATTGATTTTGTGATCAGGATTATAGCAGCATTACTGTATTTTTCTACTTACCTTTTTTTTTTCTCATTAAAAAATAGAATTTGTAGGAGTAGGGAGCTCTGTTTTACAAAGCATTGTCCACCCAGCAATTCTGGTTTTTTATTGGGGAAAAGAGTAAGTAGAAAAATATGCTAATGCCTCTTATTATAGAAGTACTTTACAAAGACAGAAGAAATTATACTGTTAGAAAATCTCCATTTTGTAAACACTGTTGTAGAAACTGATTCAGGTGAGCTTTAGTGGGTGCTGAGAGCACTGAATAAAAGCTTATTGGGGAGCTTGATAAGCTGGAAGCATCACCCCACAGATTGCTTAGTAATCTAAAAAAAATAATTAAAAAAAAAAAGATTTTTCTGCAGTAGAAAAATTAGCTGATACCAGATTGGCCAAGTGATAAAATTCAGCATCACCAATAAAGGTAAAACCAGACAGGTGCACTTCCTGATGTGACACACTAGAAGGACACAGCATCACCTGTGTGGCATTTCTGCCAAAAAACATTACTTTGGATATCTAATCATGGTCAGTAATCAGAAACAATCAGACAAATCCAGATTGAGGGACATTTTCGAAACATATGTTCTGGCTTCATTAAAAAGGTCAATGATGAGGTGCCTGGGTGGCTCAGTTGGTTAAGCGTCCAACTTCAGCTTAGGTCATGATCTCATGGTTCATGGGTTCAAGCCCCACATCGGGCTCTGTGCTGACAGCTAGCTCAGAGCGTGGAACCTGTCTTCAAATTCTGTGTCTCCCTCTCTCTCTCTGACCCTCCCCTGCTCATGCTGTCTCTCTCTCTCTCTCAAATAAATAAGACATTAAAAAAAAGAAAAGGTCAATGACATGAATGACCAAAAATGACTGGGGACCGCTTTAGATCAGCAGAAACAGAGGAGACAAGACAGCTAAACACAAGGTGCACATGGCCTGATTGGGTCCTGGGTATTGCTCTGACCTATACTAAACAATTCTGAAGTTTTCATTAGACCCAGGCCAGAGGTACTTGAATATGACCCGTATATTACAGAACAGCGTCATATCAGAGTTCAGCTTCGCAAATGTGATAAATGAATTATGTCCTTGTTCTTAGGAGATAATGTTGAAGTATTTAAGGAAGAAATGTCATGATTTGAAACTCTTCTGGGGTTTGAAAATTCTCAAAAGTTTAGAAAGAATTAAAATAAAACAACAGAGTTTATTAAAGTAGCCAAACTCAAGCAGTGGAAATCTAGATTCACATTAAAGAACAAAAGTGGGGGAAAGTTTTAGGCAAATAAGTGAAAGCAGGGATCACCCTAGATTTTTACTTGTCGTCTCTGGTAGGTTACTGCTGGCTGCTGGGCATGTTGAAGTGCAGAGGGTGCTGAGGCCATATCCATGATTTAGTAGCAGTGTTTGCTAAGGGGCTTAGGATTAGGGTTCGTGGTGGTGGATGTTCATCTCTCCTTGAATGTTTACTTCATTACAGCCTAATTAGTCCAGCTCTTATCAGTCACTGCTTGACCTAGCCCTGCTTTTATCCTGAAGCTTATGCTTTATCTGGCATTAATATCCCCCCGCAAGCTGGGCCAAGATTTCCCAGATTTTTAAAAGTCAAGAATCAGAGGCATCCTTAAATCAGGGTCTTTCAACCCAGATCAGCTTTAGGGATGGGAAGTGAGGAGATCCATGAATTTCTCCTGAAATTAGCAGAATTAGGACTTCTCTTGTAGGAGGGGCCTCTTACCATCAGATTCTATAAGTGATTCACTGCCAGAATAGTTAAGAACCAAGGGGCTTCACTAGTATTCTGACATCCTGCTGTAATTCTTCAGTTTGCTTGACCTGCACAGTCTTCACCTCCTTCCCTGCCCTGCTAGCCATCTCCCCCTCTGAACTAGCCTGATGAGACTACCTGCAGGGGGCTCCTCTCTCCAGCCCCTTTAAGATTCTCCTTTACTCTTTAAAAAAAAGGGGGGGGGGGCATACCTTTTATTCATTACCTTGTTTAGGCTAGTTTTTTTTTTTTTAATTGAAGCATAGTTGGATTCTCCTTTGCTCTTTGAAGGTAAATGCGGTTTTCACATAAGAGCAGATATAAAGGAAAAAACACTCTTGTGTGTGTCTCCTGTACTGTTCATACAGCACACTTCTGTGACACTTCTGGTCACCAAATGTGTGGGGCTTTCCCCCGTACCAACTGATTCTCAGCCATACCAGAGGAGTGTCCTAGAATCCCGTTGGATTCTCACCCTGTCTGCCTGGAGTTAGCATCAGATCTCACAGGGTAAGGGCCCAATCCCATAAGGCTGCCCCCTCCCCACCCCACGTCAAAGCCAACCACAAGTCTCAGGTCAGCACCTGTACTTCTGACCGACCGGCTGTAAATCAAGGTTCGCAACAGCCCCCCCATAGTGTTCAAAACTTTGTTAGAATGGCTCACAGAACTCAAGGGAACACTTGATTACATTTACTGGTTTCTTATAAAAGATATAATGAAAGATGAGGAGGAATGGCCAGATGAAGATGCATAGGGCAGGTATGTGGGAGGGGCTCTCTGGTACTCCACCTTCACAGCACCAGTACATGTTTACCAGCCTGCAAGTCCTCCAAACCCCACACTTCTGGGGGTTTTAATGGAGGCTTCATCACTCCTAGGCATGATCAGTCATTAACTCCATTCCAGCTCCTCTCCCCTCCCCAGAGGACGGAGGGGATGGGCTGAAGCTTCCAAGCTTCTCCTCATGGCTTGGTCTTTCTAAAGCTATCCAGGAGCCCACCAAGAGTCCCCTCATTAGAACAGAAGACTCCTGTCACCCAGGAAATTCCAAGGAGAAACTCTGTGGTAAGATTCAAGGCCAAGGACCAAATTGCAGAACAAACAGCTCCTATTGCTCTTATCACTTAAGAAATTGCAAGTGTTTCAGGAGCTCGGTGCCAGGATCTGGGGCAAAAACCAACTTATATACATTATTTTTCTCTTACTTCACAGCAGGTAAATTTTCTGTCTTTAAAAGATGGATAGGAGTGCCTGGGTGGCACAGTTGGTTAAGTGTCCAGCTTTGATTTGGACTCAGGCCATGATCTCATGGTTCATGAGTTCAAGCCTCGAATCAGGCTCTCTGCTGTCAGCACAGACCTGCTTCGGACCCTCTGACCCCCTTTCTTTCTGTCCCTCCCCCACTCACACACACACTCTCTCTCTCTCTCTCTCTCTCTCTTCTCTCTCTCACACACACACACACACACACACACAGTCTCTCTCTCACACACACACAAAATTAAGTAAACATTAAAAAATTTAAAAATTTTTAATAAGTGTACATGATTACTTAAAAATAAAATCTTTAAAAAACACGAACATTCGGGAACCTTGATCATAGTATGTGCTCAATAAATATCATTGGATGGTTTAAATAATTAAATGCTTCTTTTCCCAAACAGCTTTCCAGTTGAAACTAGGTGGTGGTCATTTATTTAGTGTTCTTTGAATGAATGAAAGCACATGGACTGGTTCCTTGGGCTACCTGTGAAGCTTTCTTTCCCTGCTCCTTTTCCAGCTTGAGTCTTCAAGAGGAAGCCTCAGAACTGGTTTCTATAACTGTTTGTACCTGGTGTGATTATAAAGCAATGAGACTGATTGTCATGTGTGGTTTGTGGGATCCGTCTCAGTTACTTTATAGCCATACCTGGTATGTTACACCACAGACCGTTGCCTGTTGACCAACATTTTAAAAGCACAGACCTAAGGTTTCTAAATGGAAAATTTTAACAGTGTAGTGCTCTGTTATGATTTTCTGTGACTTACCAGAACTCTTCTTTCACAAAGATAATTAGATGCTAACTCTGTTGCTTGCCTTAATTTTGCAGTTTTCTTTTTGTTTTTGGATTCTTTTAATCAGTATTCTGATAAACTGCTATTCTGATAAAGTCGCTGGCTCAATTTTGGGTAAGGTAATACAGAAGGTACATGTTCCATTGGGTTAAATTCTTCAGAAAACTTCTGATTATTGAATTTCTTTTCAGTTCAGCCTGTGGTCTTTTGACTGCACATGAGAAGGCTAGTTCTTTTGGTGAAATACGATAAACATGTAAACCAAATACTTTAGCAGTCGTATTCACTGAAGAAGTGTTTGCAAGGGCAAATTGTGAGGTGTTTTTTTGGTTTGGGTGATTTATGTTTATCTGCAAACCTTATTCCAGTTTGAATAAATGGTTATAATTTTCTCTTTCCTGAATTAAAATGTTTATTCTCCTTACTCTGACCCCTAGAGTCTCAGGCTTTTCTTTGAAGCATGCTGAAAGTTGCACGTCGCCATCGGCAGCTTCAGCCTAGAACGGAGGGTGGCCGGCAGCTAGACTGGTGTAGGAAGGCTGCCCTTTCTCCTGGAAAGGAAATGAGAAATTACTTCCCTCTGTGGAGGAGGAAAGGAATAGTAATTTCACGCTCCACAGGAGAGAGAGTAATTGCCTCTACTGTATCACTACCCCTGGAAATTACAGAAGTGAAGGAAGTAAATGACCAGAATAGCGACTTAAGAATATCCTTGTAATTACCTTAAATAGTTTGTGGCCGTGGCAGAACCTCTGGACAGCTGTTAGAAGCTGGAAGGATTCTGATGCCAAACTAGTCCAGGGTGTCAAAGCTTTTACTTGTCTCAGGAGGGTTTCATTTCCAGAAGAGCTCTGGGCTAAATGAGAAAGGAACCTTCCTCTCCTCAAGGCTAGATGTAGGACCAAAGAAGGTTACCACTTTTTGGGATTTGGCTTTTGCAGCTCTATTATAGGATTTGCATCATGTCAGTGAGATCCTAAAACTGCCTGTCCTCTACTTCTTTCTATTCCTTCTACTAGTTGTCCACATAATAGGTGCCCCGTAAATGTTTCTAAGAATGAGTAGTGCACAAAGTACCAATTTTTGTACTACAAATAATAGTGCTTTTTGTGCTATCAATAACTAGTGCTGTTCTCCTGTTCTTAAGGAGCTGGGACTTTCTAAAGAGCATTTTAAGATGGGAAAGGTTTTATAGTAAAGATCTGCCATGATTTTATCACATGACGTTGTTGTATAATACCATGTTTTATACTGTCTGTCTTTAACATTTGGCTGATTTAATAAGCCCATTTTTAAATGTAGTTGTAAGACAAGTTAATGGAACTCTTAACACTGAGATCATTTTACACTTTGTCTGACTTTTTAATGTTTGTTTATTTTGAGGGAGAGAAAGAGCAAGCAGGGGAGGGACAGAGAAAGAAGGAGACATAGAATCCAAAGCAGGCTCCAGGCTCCGAGCTGTCAGCACAGAGCCTGACGTGGGGCTTGAACCCACGAGCTGTGAGATCATGACCTGAGCTGAAGTCAGACACTTAACCGACTGAGCCCCCCGGCGCCCCACTTTGTCTGAGTCTTAAATACTACACCACAGATTCCTGTTTCCACCGGTGCCCACATAGCCAACTGCACAGAGTGATTTCATCAGAAAAGTTGAATCTGCAAACCCTTGCCATTGGCAAAACTTGTAGTGGTTTTTCTAAGTCGCATCTTTGTATGTTTGATGTTCCTGTAAGTTTTAAAGATCACGTGAGTATATGTATTTATTTTACATTACAGGCACAGGAGATATTATTGCTGTCATGATTACAGAATTGAGGGGTAAGGATATTTTGAGTTATCTGGAGAAAAACATCTCTGTACAAATGACAATAGCTGTTGGAACACGAATGCCGCCAAAGAACTTCAGCCGTGGCTCTCTAGTCTTCGTGTCAATCTCCTTTATTGTTTTGATGATTATTTCTTCAGCATGGCTCATATTCTACTTCATTCAGAAGATCAGGTACACGAATGCACGCGACAGGAACCAGGTGAGCTGTCGGTATTCCGTAACGATTGATGCTTACCAGGTATAATTCACGGACGTCTGTTGTGCTCGTATACGATACAAATAGTTTTTCTTTTTTTTCTTTTTTTTTTTAATATTTTTATTTATTTCTAGGAGAGAGAGACAGAGACAGCGTGAGCAGGGGAGGGTCAGAGAGAGAGGGAGACACAGACTCCGAAATAGGCTCCAGGCTCTGAGCTGGCAGTCAGCACAGAGCCCAACGCGGGGCTCGAAGCCACAAACCGCGAGATCATGACCTAAGCGAAAGTCAGACGCTTAACCGACTAAGCCACCCAGGTGCCCCGCGATACAAATAGTTTTTCATTTAAAAAAAAAAAAAGTCATGATCCCGAGTCATTTACAGTATGTTGAACACCTACTAACACAAGTTATTTGAGTTATTTGATTTTTTAAATGCCTGAATGGGGAATTTAAATTTACAGTGATCACTTAGAATATTCTACGTAACTGTTTAGCTTAGTATAATACGATCCTGCTCATTCCTAGGAATTTGAGGAAATATCACAGAGTTGCATTTTTAAGCCAGTAGTGTTGGTGGTCAGTGACAAGGGGAGCTGGGAAGCGGGGGGAGGAGCCGTCACACACTTTCATGCTGTATGAATTTTGAACCGTAGATTACCTATTCACATAAAATAAATCAAGTAAGATTACCTATCCTGGGTAGGTAGGGACAAGGGGAGACGGTGAGGTGGAGAAGGACCCATAGCATAGAAGAGCAGTATCTAGTCGTTTTGGAACCCCGTTGGCCAGCATGGACAGTGCTCAGTAGGTCTCGGAGAG
This sequence comes from Hyaena hyaena, assembly GCF_003009895.1. NCBI lineage: Eukaryota > Metazoa > Chordata > Mammalia > Carnivora > Hyaenidae > Hyaena > Hyaena hyaena. The sequence continues at coordinate 1,353,300 of NW_024081062.1, read as the reverse complement.
CAGATACAGACACAGGGAAGATGATACCGTGCACTGCCCTGTGGTGGGCGGCCTGCAGGCGCTGATTTTGTCAGGGTGTTAGCTGGTTTGGTGTGCTCTAGCAGCGTGTGCACCCTGGGGACCAGGCTGGATGTGTGGGTCCCAGTGCCAGCCCCAGGCTTCTCTGGGAGGAAGCCGGCAGGGGAAGTGCTTGGAGAGTGGTTGATAGCCAGTCTTTATGTCGTGCCATCCTCTCCTTAAACAGAGTACATCCAGATCCCTATGGGGGAGTTGAAATTTTCAACCTTCCCTCATTCTAGTGAAAAGAGCACAGAAACTGCCGTGGGACAGATCTGAGTTCAAATCCCAGCCTCACCCCCAGTTTGCCGTGGTCTTTCTTAGACCATTTATTTCGCTTCTCAGCCTGTTTCTTCATCTGAAAATAGTTATAAAACACCTGAAAAGTGCAGTTTATTGCACATTTTTGTGCCAGGCTCTGTGCAGTATCCTGTATACTTAAAAAAATTAATATAATTTTTATTATTTATAATTTCAGTCTTACAGATGCTGCAGGAATAGTATAAAGTATTCCTTTCCCCAGATTCTTCAACTGTTAACATTTTACTCTATTTGCTTTTCTATGTGTATATACTTTTTTTTTTTAACCATTTGAGTAAATTTGAGATATGCCCCTCTACCCTTACTACTTGACTGTGTATTGTTTTAAAGCAAGAACATTTCTTACATAATCACAGTGTGATTATCAAGATTGGGAAGTTAACATTGATGCAGTACCATTATCTGATCTATAGACCTTTTTTTCTAGGTTTTTTAAAATTGTTTTAATAATGTCCTTTATAGCAAAGCAAACCCTGGATTGATCCAAACAGATTGAACATTGCATTGAGTTGTCATGTCTCTCTCTCTCTCTCTCTCTCTCTTTTTTTTTTTTTTTTCTTTAATTAAGCTCTGTGCCCAGAATGGGGCTTGAACTCACAACCCCAAGATCAAGAGTTGCACATTCTGCTCACTGGGCTAACGAGGCACCCCTGTCACGTCTCTCTTAATATGTTTCATGGCACTGGCATTTTAAAATGTTTTTTTTTGTTGTTGTTTATTTTTGAGAGAGAGAGAGAGACAGAGCATGAGTGGGGAGGGACAGAGAGAGAAGGAGACACAGAATCTGAAGCAGCAGCTTCAGAATCTGAGCGGTCAGCACAGAGCCCAATGTGGGACTCAAACTCGTGAACTGCAAGATCATGACCTGAGCTAAAGCCAGCCACCTAACTGACAGAGCCACCCAGGCGCCCCTGGCATTGGCCATTTTGAAGAGTCCATTGTGCTGTTTGTTTTGTATTTGAGTTTGATACCTGACATTTCTCTCATTATTAGATCCAGGTTTATGCATTTTTTCAGGAATACCGGTCCTTCCTGTTTGTTACAGTTTTTTTTTTTTTTTTTTTTTGAGATGCTTGTAGGTCCACATGCATTTGTAAGACATAATACAAGGAGATCCCAGGTACTCTTCATTCCCTAAGGGTAAAATCTTACATAACTGTAGTAAATATTACAACCATAGTACATGTAGCATTGATACAATCCACTGACCTTATTCAGATTTCTCCAGTTTAACCTTGTATGTGTGTGCGGAGGGGGTGTGTGTATATAGTTCTATATGATTTCAAGTCACCACTACCACAGTCAAGATACATAACAATTCACCACAAGGATCCCTTGTGCTATTTTCTTTTATAGTCATGGGCATCTCCCTCCTGCCCCCCTGCCTAACCCCTGGTACCACTAATCTGTTCCGCACGCTACAGTTTCATCCTTTCAGGAATGGTGTATGAATGGAATCATATACTTAACCTTTAGAATTGGGGTATCTTCACCTAACTTAATTCCCTTACAAGCCTGTCAAGTTGTTGTGTGTATTGTTAGTTTATTCTTTTTTATTGCTTAGCATTGTTCTGTAGCTTGGGCATACCAGTCTGGTGAACCCAATTGTTTCAAGGTTTTAGCTATTTTAAAGTGGCTGTGAACATCTGTTAATGGATTTTTGTGTTAACATGAGTTTGCATTTGCCATGAATAAAATGTTCGGGAGGGAAATATCTGGGGTGTTATGGGAAGCACACACATCATGTTGGAAGAAACTGCCATACTCTTTTCCCAAACATTTGTGTATTCCATATTCACACTAGAAACATATCCCTGATCTGTGTCCTCTATGTCCTTGATGGCGCATGTCATTGTCACTGTTTTTTATTTTAGCCATCTGATTGTAGATGTGTAGGCACAACCCTCTTGTGTTCCTCTAATGGCTGCTGGTGTGGAGCATCTTTTCATGAGCTTATTTGTCATCTCTGTGTCCTTATCACTGAAATGTCTGTTCATGTCTCTTGCCCACTTCCTACCTGGGTTTGTTTGTTTGTTTTACCATTGAGTTTTGGGAGTTTTTACATTCTGAATACAAGTCTTTGTCAGAATTGTAGTCTGCAGATGTTTTCTCCCCGTACCTTTTCAACCTCTACACAGGGTCTCCTGAAGAGCAAAAAGTTTTAATTTTGATGGGGTTTATCAATTTGGCTTTTGCTGTCAACTCTAAAAACTTTTTTGCCAAACCCAGATTCCAGAGGTCTTCTCTTTCTTCTAGAAGTTTTATAGTTCTGCCTTTTACATTTAAGCCTATAACCATAATCCATTTTGAGGTATTTTTTTTTTCTTATGAATAAGAGGTTTGGGTTAAGGGTGTGGGGTTTTTTGGGGTTGGTTTTTTTTGTTTTTGTTTTTTTGGCCTTATTGCAGTGGCTAGAATTCTCAGTACCATGTTGAATGACAGTGGTGAATGAGAGTAGGCATCCTTGCCTGTACCTAATCTTAGAGGAAAGGATTCAGCCTTTCATCATTGAGTATGTTTTAGCTGTCATGTATTGTAGATGTTTATTACCAGCTTGATGAAGCTCCTCCATATCTCTAGTTTGCTGAGAGCTTTTTATCACAAATGGTTGTTTAATTTTGTCACATGTTATCTATGTCCATTGATGTGATCATCTGATTTTTTGTTTTCTTCTTTATCCTGTTGACATGATGGATTACATTCATTGATTTTCTAATGTTGAACCAGACCTGCATGCCTGTAACAAATCCCGCTCTACTATGATGTATGATTTTTTGTATGTGTGTGCATTGCTGAATTCAGGTGGCTGATGTTTTGTTGAGCATCTTTGTGTTTGAGTTTGTTGAGAGATTCTAGTCTGTAGTTTTTTGCAGGGTTGGGGAGGTATTGAAAAATTGTAATTTCTTTGATGGTTAAAAGACTTTTCAGGTTGTCTATATCGCCTTTGTTGAAATTTGGTAATTTGTGGTTTTTGAGAAATTGGCCCATTTTTTAGATGTTGTCAAATCTATGAGTATAAAGTTGTTCATAGTATTCCCTTGTTCTTTTAGTGGCAGCAGTGTCTGTGGTGATATTCCTTCTTCGTTCCTGATTTTAATGACGTGTATCTTCTCTTTATTTTTGTCAGTCTTTTTCTTTGAAAGTTTTTTAAGTTTATTTATTTTGAGAGAGACAGACCATATGAGTGGGAGAGGGGCAGAGAGAGATGGGGAGAGAGAATCCTAAGCAGGCTGAGTGCTGTCAGAACAGAGCCCTACTCGGGGCTTAAACTCATGAAACCATAAGATCATGAACTGAGCCGAAACAAAGAGTTGGATGCTTAACCAACTGTGCCACCTAGGCACCCTTATTTTTGTAAGTCTTGATAGAAACTTCTGTTTTCTACCTTTTTCAAAGAACCATCTTTTTTTCTTTTTCATTTGGTTTTGATAGATGGGAACTTAGATTATTTATTTGAAACTTTTTCTCTTTCTGGGGCCCCTAGGTGGCTCAGTCAGTTTAGTGTTCAACTCTTGATTTCGGCTCAGGTCATGATCTCACAGTTTGTGAGATCGAGCCCCACATCAGGCTCTGCATTGATAGCACAGAGCCTACTTGGGGATTTTCTCTCCCTTTCTCTCTCTGCCCCTCCCTTGCTCATGCATGTCATGTGTGTGCTCTCTCGCTCTCTCTCTCTCAAAATAAATTAAAAAAAAAGAAACATCTTTTTCATGTAGGGATTTTGTGCTATAAATTTCTTAGCACTACTACTTCAACTGTGTCCTATATACTTTGATATCCTGTGTTTCCATTTCTGTTCAGTTTTATGTATTTTTTCTTTGGGGACTTCCTCTCTGACCCATGCATTCACTTTCTAGAGTTTGGAGATTCTGCAGTTACCTTAGTGTTACTGATTGCTAGTTTGGTTCCATTATGATCAGAGGCATACTCTGTATGATTTAAGTTCTTTCAGATGTGTTGAGGTTTGTTCTATTACCTGGGATATAGTCTGTCTTGGCGAATGGCCTGGGGGCGGTTGGAAAAAATGTGTATTCTGCTGTTGGGTGGAGTGTTCTATAGATGTCTGTTAGATCGGGCACACAGCTTGCCTCTGCAAGGAGGTGGGGTGGAAAGGTCACCTTCCCACGGGACCCACTGAAACCGCAAGATGAGGTTGGGGGTGGGATTTTTCCACTGGTACTTGCCTAGAGTGGGACAGGTCTCAGCACTACACCCTGTGTTCCTCAATGCTCCAGGTCCCTCCTCTCCGCCTTTCTGAGACTTGGTGTCCTTGCCTGTTGTGGTAGATCCAGGGGGAGGGTCAGGAGGTGGGGGCCCCTGCGTCATGGCAGAACTGACGGTCCCCTAGGCTCTCCCACATTTGGACGGGGACATAGGTGATGAAGGCAATAAAGGAATGTTAGATGAAACTGTTAACTGATCTAAAATGTGCCATAATCCTAGAGAAGATTACTAGATATAAAGTGCAAAATCACACCTTTACAGCCTTCAGATCAAAGGCACCAGTTTTATGAGGTTTTTGATAAAATGAAAAGATGTAAAATCACTCTCTGATGAAGTGGAGGAATAGAGTCACACCCACACTAACAAAACGACAGCATTTGTGTATTTATCATTGAGGCACCTGGCAAGAAATCCTGTCTGATGATGTTTGAAGACAGTAGTGTCAGCTGAAGTTCTTGAGCTTCTTGAAGGACAGTAGCACAGCCCTGAAGTGATTTTTAACAGACTACATTCTTCAGTGATGTAGCTTTCATTTTTAAATTTTAATGTCACTGATACAGTGCATGAACATGATTCTTAAAAATAAATGGCCCCACAAGCCATGGTTCCTTGCCCAGTCTTTTCCTAATTTTTGTTTCCCAGAGACAAGTGATCTCTTTCAACTCTTCTATCTGTTCCCTCTGTTATGAGGTCTGTATTTACATGTAGCGTGCTTCACTCCTTTAAAAAAAAAAAAATAAAGATATTTGTTAAATATGTTGTTATAATGAAACACTAAAGTGAAGTGATCAAGAGTTGCTCTGAAGTGGTGTTCTGGGCAGGAGAGCCCTACAGTTGTGTGTTGAATGTAGTGCATCCCAAGGACTTCTGGGAAAGAGCGGATGGTCCTGTTGGTCCCAGGAGCCTGGTATTTGACGGTAGCACTTTAATTAGCACCCGGCGTGGGGCCTGCGTGTGATGCAGGCGGCGACGCACCCGCCATCTGGAGCAGGCCACAGGCGCTTGTTGTGTGGCTGGCTGCGTGCAGGCTTCCAAAGCCTTCTCCAGATGGAGAAGTGGCGGAAAGTGATGTTCTGACCTTTTTTCCTCCTTCCGTTTTTTCTGAGGTTGAGAAACGCTTGATGAAATTTTTATGTGGCTTAAAAAGCTTAGCTTATTAAAGTTTAATAAGAAGGTGGCAGCAGCCCAACTGGTTGAAACCTTTGGCTGTTTTAAACAAGAAGCAGAAGTATTAGCAAAGGAAAAACAGTGAGTTTAAGGCAAGGCCCATTTTCTCCCACAAACTGTCATCATGAAGCAGTGCTTTGGACAGATTATGCTGCTAAAGAGAGCCACGGATCGTAAATAACTTCGGAGCACAATGTAATGTACACAGTTGACACCATTTTGCATGTGTGAAAAGAATCTACTGCTTTGGCTCTTTAGTTTACTCCTAAATTACTGTGGTTTGCACTTCCTGAAGAACTGTCACAGCGCATCTGGATACGGTGTTTCTGTGCAAATGGCTCAGAGGATTGTTGCCTTCTAACAAGTCCGTGGTTATTCGTTCACACGAGAGGATGGATGTTCGGTGCGTTCATATAGAAAGGGAGCCTCTGGTTTTTCCGAGAAATGTAAAACTTTTTCACACTTATGTGGTCAGTGTTGTGCCTTTAATCCTAAAGTAGTCCAATTTGATTCCCAAAACAGAACACTAATTTTTTATTTTACTATTGAGGAATAATAGGGCAAATATAAACAAAATTCCACAGGCCAAACCTGAGTTTAGAGTGTCTTTTTATGAAAATTCCCTGTGAAAATTATAGTTTCAAAGTTATTTAAAACTTGTTAAGGCTCCTTGCCAAAACATGTGTACATTATTCTTAGGCTATATAAATATCCCGAGGTTACTGAAATGAAACAGCCTTTTCTTGCCCATTTTCCTCCTGGGAGGTAGCTAATTGGAGAGCACACTCACAGGTGAGAGTACGGAAGAACATCGAATGTTCTGCAGAGGACGGCAGATACTTAGTTTATACACAATTGACCTTGGAAATGTGGTGGGCTCAGAGTCTTCCTTCCACATTGAGCAGTTGCCAGGGGGGTGGGGGGTGGATATTGTGCATTCTGTCAAGATTTTTTTCCCCTAAGAAAAGGTTATATAGTTGAAAGAGACAAACTTCTTTTGTCATTGTTGGATTGTGCACTGAATTTTATCTGTTAGGTTTATTAAGGATTAATAATTCCAGAAAAACTGGAGAAGGAAAGTAGGTGTGTGAGCTGAGTATATACATATTACTGTATCATCTTTCTACCTTCTTTCTCATGTCCTGCTATTATGGTCAATTTACATGGACAAATGCCACCGTCTGTATATAGAGAGTATATGCCTTCTATACATTGTACATCAAGAGCTTAAGATTTTTTTTTCTAGCACAGAATATCCTGTTGAGAACAAGGTGTTCCTGAGACCTTCGTTACTACCTCCTCAGGGTTTAGCGTGGGGCCTAGCACATTGCACTGACTCAGTGAATGCTCAGATTAGTCAAAGAATGAGGTTACATTTCATGAGGAAGGCAGACAGGTGTAATCAGAACACTGCTGTGTGGTGTGAGTTACTCTTTTTGGGCAGACTGATATTACTCTAGGTGAGTCAGGGTACTTCGCAGCGGAGGTACTGATATTTGAGCTGAATTTTAAAGGATGAATAAGACTTCGTCAAAGAGACACTGGGAGGTCAGTCAGGCAAAGGGATCATTTTCCACAGAGCCACGGAGGGATGAAAGGAGGGACAGGAGAGTTGAATGGCATCAGGAATCGTGGGGAGAAGATGTGAGCCTGTGAGCCACTCCTGGACGCATGTGTTGACATGACAAGATGAAGGTCTCGAGTCTCACACTGAAGAATTTAGGCTTTATTCTCTAAGCAGTAAGGAGCCATCAAATGATGATTTTTAGCAGTGAAGCGGTAGAAGATATTTTTTGACAGGAGAGACTTAGGGAGAAGGAGCTTGTGAAAATACCGAAAAGGAAAGTAATATTAATAAAGCAGGGTTATGTAGTGGGCTGGGGGGAGGGGTCAGGACGTAGAACATATAGTACGTTGGAAAGGTGATGGGGATACTTCTGTTAGACAAAAGGGACAAAAAGTGGCCGTGATGAGAGAGTGACAGGCTGCAGACTATCAGGTAGCTTCAGTCCTGGAAAACGGCACTCACAGCAGCTGGGCAGTGTCCAGAGAGAGCCCTGCTGCCTGCTGGTGTACACCGAGCTCTGCGTCTATGGGAGAGTCCTGAAGGCTGAAAAGAAAACCTGAGCTGAGTCTCATGACACAGACCTGTCCTCGATAGCTATGGGCCAGCTGGCCTCAAACGAGTTATTCCTGTTTGAGGAAGCAGGATGAGTTTGTTTGGGTTTTTTTTTTGTTTTTTGTGTTTTTTTTGTTTTTAAGTTTTCTTGATTTATTTTTAGAGAGAGAGCACAAGCAGGGGAGGGGCATAGAGAGGGAAAATCCTAGGCAGGCTCCATGCGGTCAGCACAGAGTCCAACACGAGGCTCAAACCCACGAACAGTGAGATCGTGACCTGAGCCGAAATCAAGAGTTAGAAGCTTAACCGACTAGGCTACCCAGGTTCCCCAGAATGAGTTGTTTCCTACCAGTGTAAAACCTGTGGATACGCTGCATCCACAGAATCATCTGATGGCGCTTTTTGTTGTTTTTTGGTGGGGAGGGGACCATTTTAAAAATGTAAATTCCCAAGACATCTCTCCCATAGGCTGATTCGGGAAGTCTAAATAGGACCTACTTACCAGCTTTAATCTCTCCACACCTCAATTTCCTCCTCTGTGAAATGGAGATAATGCAGTTCCTTTCTGTTACAGTAATGATGAGGATTACACAAGTCGGTATGTGTGAAAGGGTTATTATATATAACGGTACCTAGCGTGTGGTATGTACTGAATAAGTCTTAGTTACTGTAAATATCATCATTATTTCATATTATTATTATTATTAAGCACACAAGGTAGATTTAAAGCACTTGCCCCACAGATCACACCTGGAAAAACAGTGACTTAATGGCATGGTGGTCAGGTATAGGTGAGGGAATTTAATAAAAAATTATCTTTATTGGGGCGCCTGGGTGGCTTAGTCGGTTAAGCGTCCGACTTTTGCTTAGGTCATGATCTCACAGTTTGTGGGTTCGGGCCCCGCGTCGGGCTCTGTGCTGACTGCCAGTCCAGAGCCTGGAGCCTGTTTCACAGTCTGTGGCTCCCTCTCTCTCTGACCCTCCCGTGCTCATGCTGTCTCTCTCTCTCTCCTAGAAATAAATAAAAACATTTAAAAAAAAAATTATCTTTATGAAGGGGATTTGTGCTTCGTCTTAAGTTTTGAGTCAGCAGAACACAAATAGTATTAAAACCAAGAGGGAAGGGGCGCCTTGGTGGCTTAGTCGGTTGAGTGTCCAACTTTTGCTTAGGTCATGATCTCGCGGTTCGTGGGTTCGAGCCCCGCGTCGGGCTCTGTGCTGTCTGCCAGTTCAGAGCCTGGAGCCTGTTTCAGAGTCTGTGTCTCCCTCTCTCTCTGACCCTCCCCTGGTCACGCTGTCTCTCTTTCTCTCCTAGAAATAAATAAAAATATTAAAAAAAAAAAAAAAAAACAAGAGGGAAGACAGAAATGGGTTTTAGACAGATTCAGGTAAAAGACCAAAACCATAGCTGAAGCATACTTGTCACGGACTAGTTTGAAATGCTGAAGGAAGAAGGGGTCGAGAAGAATGTAGTAACAAGCCAAGTCCTATGGAAAGTATTACAGTGAAGGTATTTGACGTTAATATCGAATACAGAGAAAAGATGTTTTTTTTTCCCTTTTGCCACGGGAGATTTTGGAAGTTCAGAAGTGGGCACTCTCTCATTAGATACCCCGTGTGCATTGTTAGCTTGATGAAGGCCGTGCCCCTTCTTCTGCCAGCACTGGCTCCTCTTTTTCTGGAATTCCCTAATGGGGCGCCATTCCCACAGCTAGAAAGCTGGGCCAGCCACCTTTGACTCACCATTGTTTTTCATGTCCCGTCCCCCCTCCCCACACGTCAGTCAGTCAGTCATTAGGTTCTGCCAGTTTTACCTTCTAAATCTCTCTAGATTCTGTCCTCTCCTCTTTTCCTGCACCCACTGGCCTGATTCAGGCCCTTCTTAACTCTCTGAAGCCCTAGATCGTACCGGGTGTCAGTGCCTCTAGTCTTCCCTGTGTCACAGACCTTCTCAGGAGGCCAGGCCTGAATTCTCCAAAACCCAGATCTCATCAGGGAACTCATGTTTAAAATTCTTCAGCAGAATTCTGATCAGAGCAAGATGAAAGCAGTAGGGTATTTCTTTTTAATTTCCCTAAAAGCCTTTTTAAAGAAATAAACAGAGAGCAGGCTGGGTAACAAAAGGAAAATCCTCAGACAGCATCTTTGATGCTCCCAGGCCACAGGTACCTCCAGGAACTCCAGAGAAAGGAGTGCCTCGGCCAGATGGCCGGCGGCAACAGCACCTGCACTGTAACTCCAAAGGAGATAGCCAGGGAAGAAAGGGGGTAGTTCTGATGGTCCTAAGATTCAGAAATCACTGCAAGAGGGCTCCGCGCTGAGGCGCAAGCCCCAGCAGACATATCTGAGAACCGCTGGTGAAAGCACAGCTGTGATTTGTGAACAACCCACACAAACACTGGAAGCCTGTTGAGGAGCTTCAGAGAGCACAGGGAACGATGGGACAGCTCAGCCCCAAGGCGTCAGTAGCGCCCAGGTGCACACACACTCAGCCTGGAAGCCCGCATCTTACTTACCAGGTAAATGTGAAGACGTTTCCATTCAAGCCAGGACAGAGCAGAGCTGCCCTATTTAAAGTCATGCTGCAGGTATTGGCTCAAGCAGTTCGATAAGGAAAAGCAGTACAATGAATTAGACTTGGAGAAGTAGGTCTGTTTTCAGTTGATAGGTATGTCTGTCTGAAAATCCCAAAAGGATCAGTGGAACCCTACAGGGGAATGACCTAGTAAAGGAGCAGGATATAAAATTCACATACAGAAGAAAAATCAAAAGATATAATGGGATGGCAGGCAACGTTTATGGTTGGATGGGTAGGTGGGTAGCTCAATCCTAGTATGACCTTAACCAACAAGTACCGTGTAAAACCCATACAAGGAAAACTGCGAAATGCTCCTGACATACCTTGTTCCTGTTGAAAATAAACATTCAGTACAGTGAAGCTGTCAGTTCTCCCCAAGTTCTTTCATGCATTTAACTTCATCTAAGTAAAATTACCTTCATATATTTTTCTGGGATTAGATATAAGGTAATTATAAAAATCATGTGGAAGAAGTAGTAATTAAGGATAACCAGAAAAAAAAAAAAAACAGAAGAGCAGTGATGGGTGGCTAGCCACACCAAGTTTTATAATACATATTAAGCCTCTTTTTTAGAAGAATGTTAAGGGACACATTCTGGATGCCTCAGTTGGTTAAACGTCTAACTCTTGATCTCAGCTCAGGTCTTGGTCTCAGGGTTGCAAGTACAAGAGCTGCGTCAGGCTCTGCTCTGGGTGTGAAACCTACTAAAAAAAAAAAAAAGTTAAAAGTTAGTCCATGAATAAACACATCAATAGAGCAAAATGCAAAACCCAAAAATAAACTCAACTGCAAGTAGAAATTTAAGCACAGTATACAATAAAAAGCATCATCTCAAATGAGTGGGGAAGGATGAACATTTTTAATAAATGGTTGTGGGGCAACTGGAAAAAGACAAAATTAGATCTGTTCCTTAAATTGTACACCAGGATAAATTTCCGATGAATCAGAAATTTAATTATAAACAATAAAACTACGAAGATTAGAAGAAAATGTGGGCTAAATTTTCTTTTATGATAGGGAACTTGGAAAACTTTGGATTATGGTTCAGAATACAGTAGAGTAAGAATAAAAATGATAAATTTGGCTATATGTTTCAATTTTTTTAAGGAAAAAAATTTTAAAGGAAACACAAATGTGTGACAAACTAAAATGAGACATTTGTGACATATTACAAAGGGCTAGCAGCCCTGATATATAGAGAAGACTGAAGGGGCGCCTGGATGGCTCAGCTGGTTAAGAGGCCGACTTGGGCTCCTGTCATGATCTCATAATTCATGGGTTTAAATTCCACATCGGGCTCTGTGCTGACAGTTCAGCGCCTACTTTGGATTCTATGTCTCCCCCTCTCTCTCTGGCCACCCCTCCACCCCGATCTGTCTCTTTCTCTCAAAAGTAAGTAAACATTTAAAAAAAATTTTTTTTGAAAGACAACTGAAATCCTGATAGGAAAAAATGGGCCAAAAAAAAAAGGATAGTTCACTTATAAAAGTGCAAACAGTGCTTAAATTTGGGGGAAAAAAATTCTAGGATTTGACCATGTTCTCCCTTGACCAGGTGGTGGGAAAACCAGCATTCTCATACACTGACGATGATAGTGCAGAATGGTACAGTTCCAGGCGGGTGAGGGGGTCGGACTTCATAATATCCAGCAGAAGTGCATATCATAGTGCTTACTAGTTGTCTTAGCAACCTCACTTGTAGCAGTGTAGCCTTACAAAATTGAAAAAAGACATCTATACAGTACTATCCATCTTGCTATTTTTTATAATATCAAAAGATGAACCACCCAAATTTCCATCAGTAGGAATCTGCTTGAATAAACTAGAACTCTCTGCTGTGAAATACTCGGAATGCCCCTCAGTCATAGGTAGCTCTAGAAGAGAAGGGCATTGATGATCGAGGTTTGCTGCCTCTGGAGTGACCTCTTGGTATAGAACAACTTTAGTGTACCGGCTGATGGTAAGAAAGAGGGGACCGTGAAAATACATCCATATAAATGGATATGCGTATCACGTATGTACATACATGCATACGCGTTTCCTTTTATTTCCGAAAGGAAATATGAGGATAAAGCAGAATTATCCTAAAGAGCTCTTAAGTTAGGGGAATAGGAGCAAGATGGAAGAACTAGGGATGAAAGTGAGACTTTCCTGTACTTGGTTTTATAGTTTTAACTCTGGAACCATGTGACTGTTTCAAATAATTTGAAGAAAAGACAAAATTATCAAATTTGAAAAGGGAACAAATGAAGCTAAATATATTTCAAGACAGTGACATACCCACATGGAGAAAGGACTCCAGGGGACTGTTTTTGGACAGTCCGTGTCAGTTGGAATATAGTCTGAGGATTAAAAAAAAAAAGCTGCATTTAATAATCTTACTGTTAATGGTATTGATTGTTACTTGAAATTATTATATATATATTGCAGGATAAAGCAAATAAGTAATTATGTTAATAATATTAGGAACCCAAGATTTTCAGAATAAGAAAATATTAAAAATAAAGACATTAAATGATGACACAGAAATCTCATTTTTTAATTAAAAATAGAAAATAGTGTGAACTCCATCCTGGTTTATTTTCCTTTTTCTGAAAAATACAGAGCTCCTCTGTCCATGGTAGTGACAACCCAGTAGCAATGAATACTTCCTGTTTATAGAAAAATTTCAATGAGTAAATATAGAAGGAATGACAGAATTAGAAAATTAACCGTTTTATGGAGTGCCTGGGTGGCTCACTTGGCTAAATATCTGACATCGGCTCAGATCATGATCTCGAGGTTCATGAGTTTGAGCCACGTGTTGGGCTCTGGGTTGACAGCTTAGAGCCTGGAGTCTGCTTCAGATTCTGTGTCTCCCGCTCCCTGCCCCTCTCCCACTCATTCATTCATTTTCTCTCTCTCTCTCCCCCTCTCTCTCTCAAAAGTAAAAAATTTTTAAAAGGAAGAAAATTGACCATTTTAGGGGCTCAGTCTGTTGAGTGTCTGACCTTGGCTCAGGTCATGATCTCACAGTTCATGTGTTTGAGCCCCACATCAGGCTCACTGCGGTCAGCCTGTCAGCACAGAGCCTGCTTCAGATACTCAGTTCCCCTCTCTCTATCCCTCCCCTCCTTGCACTCTCTAAAAAAGTAAATAAATATTTAAAAAGAGAATAAAAAAGAAAATTAAACATTTTACATCCTTAATAAAATAATGAATCTCTGTCCCATTCCATTCTATCCCCAGGCTGCTCTAGAGTTCTTCTTTTTTTTTTTCTTAAGATTTTATTTGTAAGTAATCTCTATACCCAACATGGGGTTCAAACTCCCAACCCCAAGATCATAAGTCACACACTCTTCCTACTGAGCTAGCCAGACATCTCTAAAATTCCCTTTAAATGCCATTTCCCACTCAAAGGAACCAGGAATCCTTAGAGAAATGGCAGCAAGTGTACAAGATGAATGTTGTGCCAGAAAACAAGGAAGCTATTAAAGACTACTCAGGTGGCTTTTTACTAGGTGGACTACTCCTAGGTCCTTCTCAAAGGAACTCTCCATATTCAACAGTGAGACGGAAGCACCAGGGAATAAAATATAGCAGTTGATGGAAGCTGGAGACTGTTAGAGAACCAACTTGCTATTCTGAAAATCAGGTTGTAAAAAGGATTCATCTGTGTCTTCTGTACATTATATTATCACATAGTAACCAACTAGTTGATGAGGGGAAGTTCCTTATAGAAGAACGCCAACTAATCGATGCATTAGAGAATCACCATTTTGTAACCCTAGGTGAAATGACAGCCTGAGGCAGTGATCCTCAGTAGATGCTATAAAATCAGCCAAAAGACTTAGGGAGCTTTTTTGAGCTGACAGAGCCTGACACCACTGATCGTGCTTGATGTCAGTGAGAGCCGGGAAGCCTAACCCTACGTCCTCACCTGGGGGTAAGTTGGGAAGTACACAGCACTGCCCAGGACATACTCTCGCCACAGCAGTTGAACCTAAATCTGACTACTGTTTCATAAGAAATGGACCAAGCGGAGTGACACCAGGAAGAAGCAACCAGCCAAATTTAGAATGTGGGACATTCTGTTAGACAAATAACCCAGTTTTGCCATTTTAAAATGGCATTTTAAAAAAAAGGTATGGTGGAGACTTATGGTTTGGGTCAAAATAGAATCAGATAATGAACTTGGTTTACCCTCCTGCCTGAAACAGTTAGGAAGGAAAAAGACAACAGCAAACACAAATGAAATCTTGTTTTTATTTATTTGTTTATTTATTTATTTGAGAGAGAGATGGAGACTAAGCAGAGGAGGGGCAGAGGGAGGGAGATGCAGAATCCAAAGCAGGCTCCAGGCTCTGAGCTGTCAGCACAGAGCCCAACACAGGGCTCAAACTCATGAACCATGAGATCATGACCTGGGCCGAAGTCCGACACATAACCAACTGAGCCGCCCAGGTGCCCCTCAGGCTCCCTGTTTTAGAGTCAGCTGTTGAGCAATCTAAATTGTCCCTTGCCATGTAACAGAACTTATTCATAGGTTCCAGGGCTGAAGATCTGTACATCTTTGGGGGACCCAGAACTCTGCCTGCCACACCTGTATTCATATAATTAAGTGGAGACATGTAAGGTAATTACCCACCCCCCAAAAAAATGCCCAAATCAAAATTGTAGAGATGAAAATTATAATACCTGAAATGAAAAATAAACTGGGATTAATGGCATGGCAGGCAGATTGCATATTATGGAAGAAAAGATTAGTGAACTAAAGGCATAGCAATAGAAGCTACCCAATGAAATGCAGAGAGAGAGAAAGAGTGAGAGAATTACCCCCCACCAAAGAGAAGACCCCAGTGAAATGTGGGACAGTTTCCAGCAGCCCAGTATACATGTAATTGGGTTCCCCGAGAAAATGAGCTAAGAAAGAGCTGTCAGACAAAACATACAAAGAAAGATAAGGATAATAACAGTTGTCTCACTGGAAACCATACAAGAGAGAAAACAGGGAAGCAGTGTCTTTAATTTTATGTGTACCCCAGACATCTGTCAGAAATGAAGTTGAAGTTCACATATAGAAAGCTGAAAGAATTAATCTCCAACAGACCTACACTACAAGAAATGTTTTTAAAAAAATTTTTTTTTTAATGTTTTTATTTATTTCTAGGAGAGAGAGACAGCGTGAGCAGGGGAGGGTCAGAGAGAGAGAGAGTCACAGACTGAAACAGGCTCCAGGCTCTGAGCTGGCAGTCAGCACAGAGCCCGACGCGGGGCCCGAACCCACGAACCGCGAGATCACGACCCAAGCGAAAGTCGGACGCTTAACCGACTAAGCCACCCAGGCGCCCCAGAAATGTTTTTAAAAGGTCCTTCAATCTCCAACAGACCTACACTACAAGAAATGTTTTTAAAAGGTCCTTCGGATGCACCTGGTGGCTCAGTAGGGTAAGGGTCCAACTTTGGCTCAGGTCACGAGCCAGACTCATGGTTTGTGAGTTTGAGCCCCTTATCAGGCTCTTTGCTATCATCACGGAGCCCGCTCAGATCCTCTGTCCTTTCCACCACCACCATCCCTCGCTCACGCTCTCTCTCTGAAAGTAAATACACATTTCAAATAAATAGTTCCTTCAGGCAGAAGGAAGATGGCATCAGTGGTTATATGAAAGTACATAGAAGCAAGGAAGAAAGCCAGAAATGTATTTATTAAGTGCATAAGTACCTGATGTTTTTCTTAATTTTAAGTTTCTTTAAAAGGTAATTGTTGCCAATTACATACCTCATGATAGGCATATATCAGAATATAAAGAATTCCTACAGCTCAACAACAAAACATTGTGCTTTTCATTGTCTGTTGAAGGCAAACGTTCATTTTTTCTCCTGTGATACCTTTTTATGAGATGTGATCATAATCTTCTATTTCTTGTGATTAAGTGATATAGATTGCTCTGTACATTGAGGAGGATGTCATACATGTCGGGGAGATGTGGGTTGGGGTAGCTTTCTGCACTGAGCAGTTGGGGTACATCTTCTGCCGACCTCTCAGGGGAGCCCCCTCTCCTCAGGACTTCCTGACCCATCTCCTCTAGTATCAGAAGCTTCTCTCTGTTTTACCCCCGGGTTTCTGCACTCCTCAGTCCCAGGTCTGGTTTTCCTCAGGGAGGGCTCTCTCCTCTTGGGAGATGTGGTTGGTGTTTCAGATCTCAGGGGAGTGGGCCGCCCTGGGTGATCTGATCTCCCCTCAGCCTGTAGTGCGTTCTCGTGTTAGGTTTTGTTTGCTTCTCTGTAAACCAGGAGCCTGCGAGGTCTCCCCATGTCCCTGAGTGTATCCCCGAGTGACTTGCCAAGGCTTCTGTCCAGTGAGTAGTCTCTCGGAGGTGTGGGGAGGTGTTTTGCAGTGATTTCGGGGTTCCCTGGCTCTTAGACTGTCAGAACCCCTTTTCTCTTCCCTTTACTGCCTCAGCACAGCTGCTGGCTCTACATCCGGTTAGAATAATGCTACAGTTGGTGGTCTGGCCCCACCTACTTGTAGTCTGTGGTCTGTGAGATACCCTTCCACCTGCTTTTGTGGAAAACAAAACTTTCACTCTTAAAGTTGGTCTGGGCCTTTTCCTGAGGAAATTTGGTGAGATTTAAAAGTAACCCTGGGGTGCCTCAGTTGATTGAGCATCCAACTTCAGCTCAGGTCATGATTTCATGGTTTGTGGGTTTGAGCCCTATGTCAGGCTCTGTGCTGACAAACAGCTCAGAGCCTGGAGCCTGCTTCAGATTCTGTGTCTCCCTCTCTCTCTGCCCCTCCCCTGCTAATGTTCTGTCTCTCAAAAATAAATAAATGTTAAAAAATTTTTTTTAAGTGACCCTGCTCCTGCCACCTTGTCCCAGTTAAAGGCCACTCCAGTCAGTCTTATCTTCTGTCTTTCCACTGAATAACTCTCGTCAAGGCCACTGTAATTTGCCCTCTCTAGTAGTCCATTCTTAGTGCTCTTTATGCTTGACCTCAAACATCATACATCCCAAACTGAATTCTTCCTACTCTGCTCTTCCTGCATCTTCCCCACATCATTAAATGGTGGTTTTATTCTCTAAGCTGCACAGTCAAAATAATCTTGAAGAAGAAGAATTAAGTTGGAAGTCTCGTATTTCTTGATTTAGTAACTTACTACAAAGCTACAATAATCGGAAACCGTGTGGCGTTAGCATAAAGATAGACAAACCAACCAACGAAATAGGATAGAGAGCCCAGAAATAAACCCTCCTATATGTGGTAAATAATTTTCAACAAGGGTGCCACAGCCATTCATTCAGTGGGCAAAGTCCAGTCTTTCATGGATGGTTCTGGGGAAACTGGATATCCACATGCCAAAAAATAAAACTGGACCCTTACCTTACACTATATGCAAAAATTAACTTAGGATGGATCAAAGACTTCCACATAAGAGCTAAAACTGCAACTCTTAGAACGAAACAGGGAGAAGGCTTTATAACATTGGATTTGGCAGTGATTTCTTGGATATGACACCTATAGCACAAGTAACCTTTTTGAAAAAAAATATGTAAATTGCGCAACATCAAAATTAAAAACTTCTGTGCATCAAAGGATACAATCAACAGAATGTAAAGTCAACTCACAGAATGGGAGAAAATATTTGCAAATCTTATCTCTGGGTAGGGATTAATCACCAGAATATATAAAGAATTCCTACAACTCAGCAGGTAAACAACTCAATTAAAAACACAGGCAGAGGACACAAAGATCCATTTCTCCAGAGATCTACGAATGGCCATGGAAATTAGCACATGGAAAGATGCTCCACATCACTGATCATTACGGAAATGAAAATCAAAATCACAGTGAGGTACCACCTCATATCCATTATGATGTTTACCATTAAAAAAATCAAAAAACAAGAAAGACTCTTAACTGTAGAGAACAAACTGATAGTTTACCAGAGGGGAAGTAAGCAGGGGAATGAGTTAAATAGGCTGGGGGATTAAGGAGTGCACTTGTGATGGCACTAAGGGTCATATGTAAGTATTGAATCACTAAATTGTACACACAAAACTAATATTACACTGTAGTTAACAAATTTAAATAAAAACTTAAGGAAAAAAACAAACATGGAGTGCCTACGTGGCTCAGTCAGTTAAGCATCCATCTCTTGAACTCAGCTCAAGTTCTTGATCTCAGGGTCATAAGTTCAAGCCCCATGTTGGGCTCCACACCCAGCATGGAGCCTGCTTTAAAAACAAACAAACAAAATAGAAAACATGTTGGTGAGGATATGGAGAAATTCGAGCTCTTATGCACTATTGATGGGAATGTAAAATGGTACAAGTACTGTGGAAAGAAGTGTGGAGGTTCCTTAAAAAATTAAAAGAATTACCACATGATCCAGCATTCTATTCCTGGGTATACTCAAAAGAAATGAAAGCAGAGTCTGAAAGAGATATTTGTACACCCATATTTATAGCAGAATTCTTCATAATAGCTAAAACATGGAAGCAACCCAAATGTCCGTTGATAGATGAATGGATAAGCAAAATGTGATAAATGCATACAACAGAGAGTATCATTAGCATTAAAAAGGAAGAAAATTCTGTGTATGCTACAACATGGGTGAACCTTGAAGACATAAGGCTAAGTGAAACAAACTCGAGTCACAGAAAGACAAATACTATATGGCTCCACTAATACGAGGTACTTAGAGTAGTCAAAATTATAAGGACAGAAAGTTTAGTGGTGGTTACGATGGCTGAGGGAGAGTAGAGAACATGGAGGTACGTAATGGTTGTAGAGTTTCAGATTCACAAGAGTTAATGGGAGTGGGTGGTGGTGGTGGCTGCACAGCACTGTAAATGTATTTAGTACCACGGAGCTGTACACTTAACAGGTGATATATTTATGCCATATACATATATGTGTGTTTATATATATATAATTTATTATTTTGAGAGAGTATGAGTGGGGGAGAAGCAGAGAGAGAAGGGGAGAGAGAAAATCCCAAGCAGGCTCCAAGATCAACGTGGAGCCCAACACAGGTCTTGACTGACCTAAGCTGAAACCAAAACTTGGGTGTGTAATCAAGTGAGCCATCCAGGCACTCCTTTTTTTTTTTTTTTATTTCTAGGAGAGAGAGAGAGACAGCGCGAGCAGGGGAGGGTCAGAGAGAGAGGGAGTCACAGACTCTGAAACAGGCTCCAGGCTCCGAGCTGGCAGTCAGCACAGAGCCCGACGCGGGGCTTGAACCCACGAACTGCGAGATCATGACCTAAGCGAAAGTTGGATGCTTAACCGACTAAGCCACCCAGGCACCCCTGGCACTCCTATGTTATATATATTTTAACACAAAGAAAAGTATATTCAATCCAAAAAAAAGATGGAAAAAAGGAATAAAGAACACATGGGACAAAAGAAATACCAAGATGATGGATTTAATCATAAGCATATCAATAATCACATTAAACATATATGATCTAAACACCTCCGTTAAAAGCAGAGATTAGCAGATTGGATAAAAAAGTAAGACTCAACCTTATGATGCCTACAAGTAACCTCCTTCAATATAAAAATACAAATAGGTCAAAAGAATGAAAAACACAGATCACAGATCAAGATAAAGTAGATTAGTATCAGATGATTTTAGAGCAAAGCTACTGCCAGGGATAAAAGTTGCTTCTTAATCATAAATCGGTCAATTGGTAAGGAGACATGGCCCCCAAACACTGGTGCTCCTACTAAGAAAGCTTCAGAATAACATGAAGTGAAAACTAATGGGATGCCGCAGTGAGAAGTAGACAGACCTGAAGTTATAGTCTGAGATTTCAGCACCCCTCTCTCAATAATTGAATGAACAAGTGGACAGAAAATCAGTAAACATATAAAAGATTTAAACAAACATAATCAATTAATTTGGCCTGATTGACATGTAAAGCACGCTCCACCCAACAAAAGCAGAATACACATTCTTTTGACATGTACATAAAACAAGTCTTGATAGATTTAATAGGATTCGAGTCCTACAAAATATGCTCTCCAACCACTTGGAATTAAATGGAGACATCGATAACAGAAAAGTCTTTGAAAAACTCTCAAGTATGTAGAAACTAACTTACTTTTAAATAACCCATAAGATAAAGATAAAAGGGAAATGAGAGAATCATTTGAACTGAATGAAATGAAAACGCAGAGTATCAAAATTTTGGAAGTTCCACTAAAGCTGTGCCTTACATTAGAAAAGATGAAAGTTCTGACATTAATACTCTTCGCTGATGCCTTAAGAAACTGGGGCAGGGCACCTGTGTGGCTCAGTCATTTAAGCATCTTGATTTCAGCTCATGTCATGATCACAGTTTCGTGAGTTTAAGCCCCACGTTGAGCTCTGCACTGGCAGCATGGGGCTTGCTTGGGATTCTCTGTCTCCTCTGTCTCTGCTCCTCCCCAACTCGTGCTGTCTGTCTCTCTCAAAATAAATAAACTTTAAAAATTTTTTAAAAAAGAAAAACTGGAGGGAAAGGAGCAAATTAAATCCAAAGTAAGCAGAAGAAAGGAAATAATAAAAGATCAGAACAGCAGTCAGTGAATTAGAAAACAGAAAATAATAGCTCTAAGAGAAAATCAGTGAAATTGATAAGCCTCTGGCCAAACTGATCAGGAGGAAAAGAGAAGGCCCAAATTAGCAATAACAAAAATGAGAGCAATGACATCACTACAGATTATAAGGATAATCAGTGAATATTATGAATTCTATGGCAACAAATTTCACAACTTACATGAAATGGACAAATCCCATGAAAGATACTAATGCCCAAAACACATGCAAGATGAAAAGATAAATAGCCCTTTACCATCAGGAAAAGTGCATTTGTAGTTTAAAGCCTTGTAAAAAACAGAAACAAAAAATTCTAAGCAGATGGTTTCTGGTGATTTCTGTCAAACACTTAAAGAAGAAACATACAAACTCTAGAAAATTGAAAAGGCAGGAATACTTCCCTGTTATAAATATTGCCAGCATCTTCCTGATACCAAAACTAGATAAAAACATTACAAAAGAGAAAACTACAGACCAGTATCCCTCTTGAACAAAAATGTAGAAATTCTAAAGAAATTTTAGCAAATCATACCCAACAATGGGGTAAACAGGATAATTCATCATGACCAGGTGGTATTGATTCCAAGAATGCAAGGCTGTTTTAACATTAAGAAATTAACCAATGTAATTTATCATTTTAACAAACAGAAAAGAAAACCACATGTCTCAGTAGATGGAGGAAAATACATTTGCCGGAATTCAACATTGCTTCCCAATTTTAAAACTTTTTGCAAACAAGGCATTAAAGGTAACTTTTTAATCTGGTGAGGGGGTGTCCGTAGAAAACTAGCAGCTATACCATCATATTAAATGGTGAAAGACTAAATACTTCTTTTTAAGATTAGCTACAACGGAAGGATTTGTGCTCGGATGACTTTTTTTTCCACATTGTACCAGAAGTTCTAACCAGCATAACAAGGAGTAAAGAAAAGAAATAAAAGATACCCATATTAGAAATGAGTAAGAAAAGCCATCTTCATTTACAAAGGACATTAGTGTCTATGTAAAAAATTTGAGGGAGTCTGTAAAAAGGCTGCTGGAACTCATAAATGGATGTTAGCAAGGTTGAGATACATATATATATATACACATATATATATAAGTCAACTTTATTTCTCTACAAGTAATAAATGAGAATTAAGTACCGTTTTCATTAGCACTAAACAGAACATAGAACCAACAGGAAATTATTAGAGATCTGGCAAAAGATGTGTAGAACCTGTACAGGGAATACTATAAAATATTGCTGAGAGAAATTAAATAAGAACTAAATAGATGGAGACAGATACATTGTTCAAGGGAAGACTCAATACTATTAAGATGTCACTTCTTTCCGAATTGATCTATGCATTCAGTGCAATCAATCATAATGTAAATCCCAGATAACTTTTTTTTTATAGAAATTGACAAGCTTAACTTAAAGTTCTTATGGGAGTGCCTGGATCAAGAACAGCCAAAAGGAAGTTGGAAAAGAAAGGAAAAGAAGTTGGAGGTGTAATACCACCTGATTTCAAATTTGTTTTTACAAAGCACAGGAAATTAATGACTGTGATATTTGCTTAACTGATACAAAATAGTGTTCAGACACAGTCCCACACACTTATGGGCAGGTGGTTTTTGCCAGATGTACAAAGGCAATTCAGTGGAGGCAGAGCAGCCTTTTCAGCAATTAGCGCTGGAAGAACTGGCTATCATATGCAAAAAAAACCCACAAACCATGATCAGTACTTCATACCACATACAAAATTAACTCAATATGGATCAGAGGCCTACATACAAAACCTAAAACAATAAAACTTCTGGAAAAGAAAATAAGGGAAAGTCTTATAACCTTGGGATAGACAAAAATTACTTAGGACACCAGAGTACAATCCACAAATGAAAAATTGATAAACTGACCATCAAAATTAAAAACTTCTGGGGCGCCTGGGTGGCTTAGTCGGTTGAGCATCCGACTTTCACTTAGGTCATGATCTCGCAGTTAGTGGGTTCGGGCCCCACGTCGGGCTCTGTGCTGACTGCCAGCTCAGAGCCTGGAGCATGTTTCGGAGTCTGTATCTCCCTCTCTCTCTGGCCCTCCCCTGCTCACGCTGTCTCTCTCTCTCTCTCTCTCTCTCTCTCTCTCTCTCTCTCNTCTCTCTCTCTCTCTCTCTCTCTCTCTCTCTCTCTCTCTCTCTCTCTCCCCCCTAGAAATAAATAAAAATATTAAAAAAAAAAAATTAAAAACTTCTGCTACAGGGGAGCCTGGACCCTGCCTCCGGTTCTGTGCCTCCCTGTCTCTGCCCTTCCCCTGCTCACATTCTGTCTCTCTATCTCTCAGAAATAAACATTTAGGGCCACCTGGGTGGCTCAGTCAGAGGTTGAGGTCCAACTTCAGCTCAGGTCATGATCTCACGGTTCATGGGTTCGAGACCCGCATCGGGCTCTGTGCTGACAGCTAGCTCAGAGCCTGGAGCCTGTTTCAGATTCTGTGTCTCCCTCTCCCTCTGACCCTCCCCTGCGCATGCATGTGCTCCCTCAGTCCTCTCTCTCTCTCTCTCTCTCTCTCTCAGAAATAAATATAACAAAAAAATAAACAGTAAAAAAAATAAAACTTTATGCTGCAGAGAGAAGATATATGCAAAAGGAATTTTGTCTAGAATATGTAAAATATTCTCTCAAGTCAATAATAAGAGAACAACTCAGTAGAAAATGGGCAAAAGATTCAGAGAATCTTCTTCACCAGAGAAGATATGCACATGGCAAAGAAGTACCTGACAAGATGCTCACCGCCATTAGGCATTAAGGGAAATGCAAATTTAAACCACAGTGAGGTAACCACGACCCACCTCTTAGGGTAATTACATTCAGATGAAAAAGACCGACCATAGTGAGTGTTGGTAAGGATGCAGAGGACCGGGATCTTCATCTACAACTTGTGGAAACATAAAGTGGTCCACTCGCGTTGGCAAACACTTTGGCAGCCTCTTGAAAAGCCAAACATACCCACCATACTAGCTGGTCTTCCCTTCTTTATAAGTATTTACCCCAGAGAAAAGAAAGCACATGTCTTTACAAAGATTTGTACAAGTAAAGAAGGTGGTTTCGGTTTTGTTCATTGAAACAATACAAAACTTCCATCAGCAGTTGAAAAGATAAATACGTGGTGGTGTAATCTGTGCGTAGCCTAAGAAAGCAGTGAACTAGTGATGCATGCAACAATCTGCATTAATTTTTTTGTTATTTATTTTTGAGAGATTGCGAGCACATGCAAACAAGTCGGGGAGGGGTTGGGGTGTGGGGAGAGAATCCCAAGCCGGCTCTGCACTGTCAGCACAGGCCCGATGTGGGGCTTGAACACATGAACCGTGAGTTCAGGACCTGAGCCAAAAGCAAGAGTAGGACACTTAACTGACTGAGCCACGCCTAAACATCACAGATTAATCTTAAAATAATTATGCTGAGTAAAAGAAACTGCATGCAGAATAGTATATGCTATAATACTGTCATGTGTTTGTGTAAACTGAACAAAGCAGAAAGTGGATGGGCGGAATGGTGGCAGGAAGAAGGGATTAGGAAGAGGCACAAGGAAACGGGGGTTGAGGGATACTGTCTTGATGGCAGTGATGGTTTCAAGGGCCATGTCTAAACCTCAGATGGTTCATTTTAAACTTGCAGCTTAAGTCCATTCTGTTTCCATAAGCCTAAAGATACATGTATCTGTATGACAGAGGAACAACAGCCAGATGCAGTGTTTGGACTTTGTGTTCTGCATCAGACAAGCCAACTATATAAAAAGACGCCCTGGAAACAACTGAGGAAACTGTAGCAGGGTCTGAGTATTTGATAATGTTGATTAGTTACTGTTAATTTTGTGAGGTAAGACAGTGGCACCAGACAAAAGCCCCTGTCTGTCAGGCAGAGTGGAGATGTGGGGGAGATGATCCTGTGCTTTTGATAGGCTTTAAAGTCCTCTAGCACAGTAAAGAGGAGGGGACAGGTGAAAAATACAGGTAAAATATTGATCATCGAAGCTACATGATGGATACGTAAT
The DNA here is from genome assembly GCF_003009895.1 of Hyaena hyaena. NCBI lineage: Eukaryota > Metazoa > Chordata > Mammalia > Carnivora > Hyaenidae > Hyaena > Hyaena hyaena. The sequence continues at coordinate 1,328,233 of NW_024081062.1, read as the reverse complement.
AAAATTATTATCATTAAATTATTCCCTTTTGTTTATTTTTTTTAATTCTCCCTAAATTTTTAATGTTTCTAATTTTTTTGTGTGATCCTCAGGATATAAAATCCAGGGTCCTCCCTTCTAGCCCCACCAACCTCCTTCAGCCTCAGCATCTGCCTCTTCCCACAATTCAAGATTTGCTGGTGTGTGGTGGCCGCCTGTCCCCATGTGGCCCATTTGTACCTACTGCCCCGGGTAATTACTACTGTCCCTCTGACTATTAAAACGTTCTAATTTGTACAATAAGATATATGCTCCTCCTAGTCATAGGGAGTGATAATTTTCCATCATCTTCCCGTGCTTCACACCTCTTTATCTTTATTTGATCGTTCCTTTGTCTAGGAGTCCGCCCTCCTACCCCTGTGCTTTTTCTTATCAAATTCCTTGCCACTAGTGTTCCAAGGCTCTGCTCAGGCATCCTGTCCTCAAGCCCTTCCCTGACACCCCACCCCTGCACTGTCCCACCCACATGCATTAGGGTGCCCCCAACTTTTGCTACCACACCACCCAGGCATGCCCTGCCTTACAACATTCAGTTAAAATGTTTGACTGGTCTGTTCCTCGATTTGGTAGACTTTTCAAGATTAGGAGTGCATGGTCTTTCCACCTCTGGGTCCTGGGTGTCTACTAGCATCTGGCAGAATGTTGGATAAATCCAGCCTTTGAGATTCCGTGACTTAACCCTTTCAGACAACCCAACCCTGGAAAGATAAACGCACCTTCCTAAGATCATGGAGCATTGTAGTGGCAAGATAGAAGGAGAGCCGGTGACTGCCTCTCTTCTGCCACTCCTGGCAATGTGAAAAGCAGTTTCTGAGGCATTGGAGGTTCCTTTTGTTTACTAAGACAGCTTATACATCTAATCATCCTTGGAGCTGAATAGGAAAGCTATTAGAACAGTAGTAGTGCTCTGACCTGTGCAAGAAGTAGATTTCAATAATGCTGTAGTATTGCAAAGGTTTATTAAATACAGAATGCAGTAGTGAGTAGGACACCTGGGTGGGGTTTTTTTTTTTGTTTGTTTCTTGGGGTTTTTTTGGCTATACATGCTTTTTTCATTATTCAACCAGAATAATTCAGTAATTTGATTCAGAAGCTGAATCTGTGGGGAAAACACCAGTTTTTCTAATTTTTAATTGCTTTTTTAGAATCCATTTCCTATGATATGACATGGAGAATGTTGTAAGATAATAGGGACTTTATACATTTAATTATTTTAAAATCAAGAATATCCAAAGGGGCGCCTGGGTGGCTCAGTCGGTTGAGTGTCCACCTTCAGCTCAGGTCATGATCTCGCGGTTTGTGAATTCTTGCCCCGCTTGCACGCTCTCAAAAATATATGTAGGTTTTTTTTTTTTTTTTTTAACACTTATTCATTTTTGAGAGACAGAGACAGAGCACAAGTGGGGAAGGGGCAGAGAGAGAGGGAGACAGAATCTGAAACAGACTCCAGGCTCCGAGCTGTCAGCACAGAGCCCGACGTGGGGCTCATACCCACAAACCGTGAGGTCATGACCTGAGCTGAAGTCGGAAACTTAACTGACTGAGCCTCCCAGGTGCCCCAGACACTCAAAATAAATAAAACCTTAAAAAATAAAATAAAAAGAGAACCTCACCCAGAGAGCTTTCATATAAAGTCTGTTTCTCTTTCTTATTTTCATAGCGTCGTCTTGGAGATGCTGCCAAAAAAGCCATCAGCAAATTGACAACCAGAACAGTAAAAAAGGGTGACAAGGTATAGTAGTGAAATGACCTTAACACTATAAAAATAATAAGTACTTTTGCTCTCGATTTGGTGGGAGACAAGACACCCTTATCATCTGTGTCTCCTTTGTTAGGTGATTCCTTTTCTCCAGGAATACACCCTGCTTTATTTTAAAGTAACTTCCCCTGAACTTTTACACTTAGCCTTTCTCCTTTGGAGGCCCTCCATGCAATTTCTGACTTCCCTGGACTTTTTGGCTTCCTGCCATTATCAGCTTCCCGGGTCTACTTAACAGTTAGCCCAGCTGTGGTATTCCAGGGAGCTTTCTCCTGCCATAACCAAGGATACTTTCAGGAAGAACGCTAATTAATGGGTCCGTCGGTACACTCAGTGGCCAGGAATAAACATTCTCTTCCTGTGCTTCCTGAGACCTGGCCACACCTCTGTTGTGTCTTAGCCCTTCTCCAGTTAAACAGAGAGCTGGAGGTCCACATCTTGAGGGAATGTCATTTCACAAGGCGCTTTCTGTACAGCAGGCTAGACCGTTGAAAGGAAGCGCAAAGTGTGTCAGGGTTGAGCCCTTAGCTTAGGGGGACTGAATGAGAAAGGCAATGACCAGGGCTGTGGCTGAAAGCCACTGACCACAATTCCCCAGTCAGGTCTCAGTTACGTGGAGCCCGCTTCTGCTCTCTAAGGACAAAGTAGCAACTTGGTGTTAGACCTGACATTTGATGTACTCAAAGTTATCTAGAACAAAAAAGGTGCATCTTTAAAGACATAAATCCCAAACGGTTTTCTGCCCCACCCCCTGGCTCTACCATTTTAACAAATGGCTCTGGGAGGATCATTTCAGATGAGTCTCCGTCCTCCTTAGTTTCACTACCTTCTGGATTTCACTCATGTTTATTCCCACTGCCTTGGCACCACCACATCCAATTTTTCACTGCAGAAAATAACAGCAGCATCAGAATAGCTGCCCTCTAACCCCAGAGGAGTGTCACCCCTATGAATGTTTTCTTGGCCCGGCGGCTACATTAATCTGAAATTTCCCTGCGCTGGTGTAGCCTACCTATCCTAGTGCCCTTCAGGCTAACACCAGACAGTCCTTCCTTACTCAGAACAACACCTCTTCCTAGTTTGTACCTCATAGACCTACCAAGTGTTGTCCCACTGAGTTTCAGTTCAGGTGGCCATGACACAGCAAACAGTTTCACCTTTCCTGGCTTGGGCTCCTGGAAATGCAAACTTAGGGGAATCCATTTCCCAGTATGAAGGAAGAAGGACCAGACACCTGGCTAACTCTTCCCGACCCTTGATAAAGACCCAGTATTGAATTAGGCCATGACCATGCTCTACCCCAACTCTGCTACCAACTTCCGTCCTTGGGGCTTGTCTCTTCTGCCTGTACTTAGACATGCGGTCCAGTGACCCTTCTGATGAAGATCCACATGGTAGAAGGTGTGTAGCGACCCCCCTTTGGACCAGAACAGTGCTGCTGCGGTGGGTGGAGGGGGGAGAGGATGGTCCAAGGTGATAGTGGACTTGAATCTTGGTTTTCTGCCTTCTAAGACCCTTCACAAAGAGAAATAGTATTAACTGTTACATCGTTGTTTAAAAACAGAGTACAGTGGTTTAGATATAATTCAGGTCAATACAGGTAAAATTGATTATAACTCTTCATTTTATAATCACTTGCTTACCGTAGTTGCCACAGGAGAATTCTTAGCGGGATTGTATCTCCCCCATTTAGGTACATCTTTAGTTCTTAGCATGTAACTTTGTGCCTTTGCTTTTCATTGCAGGAAACAGACCCAGACTTTGATCACTGCGCAGTCTGCATTGAGAGCTATAAGCAGAATGATGTTGTGCGGATTCTCCCCTGCAAGTATGTCAGGTTTCTTGGCTTGTTTTTGTTTTTGTTTTTGTTTTTAATTTTTGAGAGACACAGACAGCGCAAGCAGGGGACAGTCAGAGAGAGAGGGAAACAAGGAATCCAAAGACAGGCTCCAGGCTCTGAGCTGTCAGCACAGAGCCCGACGCAGCACTCGAACCCATGAACTGTGAAATCATGACCTGAACCGAGTAGGACGCTTAACTGACTGAGCCACCCAGGCGCCCCCAAGGTTTCTTGGCTTAAAAAGGACTGATCTTAACGTGATTTCCGCGTGTCCAACTGGCTTTTGAGAGCCACCTTACCCATGGCTCTTGTGGCCAGCAGCAGGCCGTGCTGCCTCAGCACAGTCTGACTGCACAGACTTCTCTGCTTTGAGAAGCACATGGGGAAAAAACATCTGGACATATTGTAGCCTAAGGTCAAGAATTTTTGAAGTGTGTTTTTAAGTCTGTTTATTTTGAGAGACACAGAGACAGTGCAAGTCGAGTCAGGGAGGAGCAGAGAGAGAGAGAGAGAGAGAGAGAGAGAGAGAGAGAGAATTCCAAGCAGGGTCCACCCTGCCATTGCAGAGCCTAACACGGGCTGAAACCAAGAGTCAGACCCTTAACTCACTGAGCCACCCCATTGCCCCAAGGTGAAGAATTTTTAACCCTGTGACTTTTATGGGTTTCAAAAGCAGCCACTGTTCCTCTCCCTGTTAACTGCGAGCACAGCACTGGGCCATGCGATGAAGGCTCGGTGGTGCTCACTTGGTACTGGGGCCCTGAGCTCTGGGCTAGACTGATGGGGGGCTGCTCCAGGCCAGGCCCTCTGCTCTGTGCACTCGATGTTTACCGTCCTGGGAAAGGGACAGTGGTTTTCTCCCCACTGTACAGTGAAGGACAGTGATGTTCCTAGTGCACGCCAGGGCCACACAGTCCGGAAGTGGCAGAGTCCAGGTAAAGGTTGGTCTTGCACGTGGGCACTCCTCCTCTGGGGCCACATACGTCCCTCCAGGACGAGGGTGTCCACCTGTGCTGTGGCACTCTGAAAAGAGCAGATGTTCTTGGGAAGTGTGTTGGCGTCTGACACGGCACTGTCTCAGGCCAGGGTGTGTGAAACATTAAGACACACAGTTCTGGGTGTTGATTGGAAAAATACAAAATTGTCAAAAATTGAGGACTTCCTTCTCCCTTCTCTGAAAACACATGCTACTCAACCCTGACCTTCTAATAACAAGGAACATAGGAGCAAATAAAATGTCGGTAGTTGTCTCCATGAGGCTATTTTGAACCCAGAAAGATCTGTGGGTTTGTTTGTTTGTTTTTTAATCCTAGAATTTAAGAATAATTCTATATGCTGAAACAGAAAACCAGAGTCTGTCTGGAAGTCAGGTCGGTCTGGTTTACATACCAAGGATAATCTACAAAATTAACTGGAAGCTGTCCTATAGAAAATATAATTATGTAATTGTGTGATTAGATTTCCTTCAGCTGCCATCATTGGTCATTTCTGGTCTAAAACATGAGGCTGAGGGAAAGATACATCCATATACAAATAGGAAAAGACCAGTAGGTACATTATAAAGCATTATCAGCTCTTGGCTGCTTTTTAAAAATGTTTTTACATGCATAGATTTACATGCATAGATTTATACATGCATAGAATCAACAGGAAGAAGCCAAGTCTTTCCAAATTCTGTCTTCATACTTCCAGCCGTGGTCCCCCCTCCATCTGGACGTAAGCACAAAGGCCTCTAAAAGCTATTCGTGCTTGTTACTGCCACGAGGGTGTCTTCCTCAGGGGAGCCTCGGCCAAAAATGGATCACTCCAAGAACTTGCTCCATGTGCCTGCCCCCCCCCCCCCGCGCCCCCTTAAGCATTGGCTTTTTCAGCATTTTGTTCTTAGTCCTCTTTTTCCTTAACTTCATCTGGTGCTTTCCAGACCTGACCGTGTGTCGGAATCAGTGGGGAACTGAGTTCAGAAACATCATGAGGCCCAGGCATGTGGTTTTGAATAGGTGCCTGGGGGACACTGAAACTGCTGTGCTCCATCCGAGTCTGGAGCTTGGCCTGCTCTTAGCCATCCCTGTGCCTGCTCCTGCCACCAGAGGACTGCTTCTCGCCTGTTTGTGTCCGTGGCCTGCCTTTGAATATTAGAATTTTGGCAACCTTAGCAACACTTCTGTGTACCCGCAGATGAGGCACTGCTCCCTCGGTCCGTTGTCTTCCGTGCTGGGTCATTGCCTGGGCTAGACATGCCCGCTGCCTGTATATCATATCTCCCCTTTTGCCTTGGAGCAAGTTGGTGTCTTCACCTCTTACTTCTTAAGCCTCAACAAGTTGTAGCTTTTCACTAAGCTGTACCACACACGTGCTTGGCAGAACCGTTCACCTCACTGAAATGGTAACAACAGCATAATTCTCAGGTACAGTAAAAATCAACTTTGCACATTGAGCAACACTTCGTGGGACCAGAATTGACAACTTGTAACCTGGATCCAGGTTTCTGAGCCTTGGCACTGTAGACATTTGGGGCCGGCGGGGAGGGGCGGGAGAGAGGAGGCTGCCCTGTGCATTGTGGGATATTTAGCAGGATACCTGGCTCCACCCACTAGATGCCGGTCGCCCCCTCCACACAGTTGTGACGACCACAGATGTCAGCAGTTGGGAACCACGGACCTTCCAGGACAGCCTTGTCTAAGCCTCCGGTTTCCGGTGGGCTCCTCTAGAGTTCTTCCAAATTGCTTCTGGCCTTGTGCCACTACCCACATTGTTCCCTCTGCCCGGGACATCCTGCCCTTCCTCTTTGATCTGTACATCTTTGAGACCCAGCATCTCCCTTGAGCTCTCGTTGCCAGGTGGCACTGGTACCTCCCTGCCTCCCATGGGACTCCAGGTGGACCCCCGTCTGGGCCCAGGGTGCTGCCCAGAGCCCTTTTCTTTCCTAGTCAGCTCTCCTCGTTCCTCATAGCCTCACTTCCAAGTGTGTTCAGTCTCCTTTAAACACCTCAGCTCGTCCCTTTGTTCCTCGCCGTGGCCAGAGAGCTTCCCCATCACCTCCATGGAGAAGATAATGGCTGTCAGCCCGTGAAATTCTCAGCTGCCTGACGGCAAGCCTTCAGATGCACCTGCCTCCACAGCCATGCCTTTGGCATCCCCTCCTATCTGGGTGGAAGAGGACCACCTTTGTTCCAATGTGCTCTTTCCACCTGGGCCCCCATGTTCCAGTCCCTTCCCCTCCTCAGGGACCTTGCTCTGTGGACTGTCTGCCCCTGCCAGGTTTTGTTCTTTCTGTCTCTGGCATCTTGTCCTATGCAAGCACTTCTATGCCAGTTTCTTAACCCATCTCCAAATGCCGCCCTGCGGCCCCTCCTCTCGCAGCCAGACTTGGGGAAGGATCTGTGCTCTGTGTCCCTTCTTCACCTGAGTAAGGGAAGAAGAAAGCCCAGGTGCCTTTGTTTCTGTTTGTCCTTAATTTTTAACCAGCCTGAGTGCAGACTGAACTGGGACTTTCTATAGATAGCAGAGCGCTCATGGATTGCTGGCTTTTTGGTGCATGACCTTTACTTTTCCTCCTCTGTCACGTTCATTTACTGCAGACAGATGGCAGTTGGCATTGCCCTGGGGCCTCCTGCTTGTGTCCGTTGATTATAGCTGATCATCTAGGTTGTTCGCCAGCACGCCCTAGAGACTATCGCCTTATTTAGACCTCTTTGATTTAAAGGTCAGCCACAAAATGTTTTAGTGGTTAAAAATAATTTTCAGAAGTGGAGTGCACAGCTTGGATAAACGTGTGTCCAAGATGCCACTTCGGGCACCACAGTAATGTGCCCCACCTCGAGGGAGCACCTGTTTGCACGGCGTCTGCTGCCGGGCCCGGTGAGGAGCGAGTTCTCATCTCTGACCTGTAGTGATCCCGAGGCCTCTTATATTTGCCAGGGTCTTACAGGGCACCAAGAGGCTGTGGAGCTGTGAAAACAACTCCCCTTCAATGTACACGCCTCCCCCCACCCCCAGCCTTCCTTCTAATCTCTAGTTTGTGATGGTTCTGGAAGGAGGAAAGGGGGCGGGCGCCATACGCAGTGCAGTGCTGCTGGTTTTGTTCCTTTCGTGTCCCATAAATTCCGCATTCTGTACCCCAAGGTATTTCTTGCTGTTCCTCAGCATATCACCTGCCTTCCATCGCGTCCCTGTCCAACTCTCGGCCCTCAGTGCTTCTGTGTGTACTTTGACTACTCGAGTTTCTCGTAGCAGTGAGGAGGGCTTCTTCTCAAAGCCTGGCTGACCCCAGGTGCCACCCTGTGAGATGTCCATGGGTGCCCGTGGTACACCTGCAAGCTAGTCCGAGGTCACGGGTACTGGGCTTTCTGGCGCCTGAGCCCCACTCACTCGTTCTGACCATTTATCAGGCTGTCATGTGAAACGTTAATGTTACTTTGCCTGAGTATATGTTCAGTAGTTCCTTTCCTTTGCACGCCGTTGGTGCTTTTCTGAGTATTCCACGACAGCTTGTTACTTACTGCTCCGCACAGCCACACAAGGTAGGGCCTGCCTTCCCCCCCACTGCTATGCCTCTGCAGCTTGCTGGAGACACAGCAGAGTCAGGAAGGCGCACACACTGTGGCAGCAGAACACTCCCCCACTGGGAGGAAGGGAGAAGGCCACCAGGCTGAGCTTGGTGCAGCAGCGAAGCAAGAGGGTGAGGACATGGGTGATGAGGGAAGGAAGGAGCACAGGTTAGTTACTCACTGAAATTCCAGCAGCAACCCTGAGGGGGTGGGGGTCAGAGGGCCCACAGGGGAATGAGAAAGCTGCCGGGCTGTGCTCCCATGAGAGGGAACCAGGCTGAGGCACAGGAACTCATCTGTTGGGAGGTCTGACTGGGGTGGGGGTCACGAATAGAAGAGCCATGGGCTAGACACATAGTCAGAAGGAAAAGTTTTTGTTTGTTTTCAGAAAGAAAATATTTTTCTTGGATTTTGAGTTAGCTAGGAAAGGGAGACATTCTCAGTTTGTCTCTGGAGACCCAGTTAGTCTTTGTTGTCCAGTACAGTACCCAGTGGGGGGCTGGCAGGACACGTTTTACATCAACGCACCTATAAGGAAGCGGTTAAAAAGCCCAACATAAGAAAAATGCATTTAAAATTTAAGTTGGGGAACAGATAAGCGGAGAACATTCAGCTCATGCAGCCTTAAAAATTAAATATGGGATTATACCATTTTATTCTTTCTGAACAACCAGTAATAAAAAAGAAAGGCAGTAGGTTAAGAAAAACGGAAAGCAGCAGGGTGACAGGTGAAGAAAAAGGTGACAGGGACATGGAAGAGGGAGGGCAAACCACCATTTGCCCCTAGGCCTCTGCTGCTTCCTAAACCAAGGTCTCCACAAACAGCTGGCTAAAGTCAGCAGCCCCCTCCCCCCCACCAGAGGTCACAAAACGTTGGCTCTCCTGTCACCTGCCAGCCGCCCAAAGTCCATTGTAGAACTGGCCTCAAGTGCCTCTGCCAGCCACCCACCCCCACCCAACCCTAACCAAACCCTCAGAGGTCTGTAGGCCAGGGGTTAGGCAGATGCACCCTTGTAAGGGGGAGGATCTGTCACTTAGTCGACCTGAAAGCTTCTGTATCCCCAGAAAGGTTAGAAGCCTGTTCTAGCCTCTGCCAGACTGCACCAAACACTGCCATGGTTGACAGCCACTGGGGTGTAAGTCCCGGCTCTGAAAATGCCCGCCCGGGGAGTGGGGGGTGGGGGTGGGCCTGTGGGTGGGAGCACTCCTGGAGCACTCATACGAGATTAAAAGGAACAAGAAGCAGACGTGACAAGGCCTTATGTGTTCTAAATGAATTTCGGGCTCGCCTATGGTTTGGTGACTTTAACCCCTTAAGTAAAAACCTGCAGGTTTCAGTAAAAGCTTTCAGGATGATGAGGTTTTAGTTCATTGCTTTATCTGCAGGCTTCACACTAGATGGATAAATTCAGACTTCATGATCATTATTCTTACCCAAAGTAATTGAGTGCACGGTCACCAAGTGGCAGTAGGTGGGTGCATATGTATTGTTTGCATTGAAACTGTAGCCATGAATGTTTCTTCCAAATCCCAGTTAAAGCAGTGAGTTTTTAGACCTCTTTTTTTTTTATCAAAACTGCATTTTTGAATAGCTATATGTAACTATAAGCCACATATAAATTATAAATTGCAAAAGTTTTAAAGACATACCATGTTTCAATTTGATATCTTTCTTAACATTTATTTTACCCCAAGACTCCACATATAGTTGTTCCAAAGGTGCCTGAATGTGGGTCCCAGCACCTGCCTCTGTCCCTGTTTGGCCAGAAGCCTGTTTGGGGCTTCTGTGTGGCTTCATCTCAACCTCTGAGAGCTGCCATGGGGAGTACTTGAACTTGAGAAATGATTTCCACAGCTCTCTCAAAGTCTTCTCTCGCTTCCAAAAGGTGCAAGATCCCTTTCTAAGGATGTGGAACCCTCCACCACTGACTTACGGTCAGTTGCAAGGATATGAGTTTCCACTTTCCTAAGCAAGAGCAAATCACCCGTCGTCTCTCCTTCCATAATGTTTCCACTGAAAACTTCTGGCTCAGTGTTAACCTGATTCTTAAGCGCAATTCATCCCCAAAATATTCCCAACCTCCCTGCAACTTATACAGACATTTAGCATAGATTGCTTAGAAGTCTTTTTAAATGGCGTTTTAGTGGGTTGAGCATCCAGCTCTTGATTTTGGCTCAGGTCATAATCCCAAGATCATGGGATCAAGCCCCATGTCTGGCTCCTCACTGAGTATGGAGCCTGCTTGGGATTCATTCATTCATTCTCTCTCTCTCTCTCTCTCTCTCTCTCTCCCTCCCTCCATCTCCCTCTCTCTCCCTCCCTCCCTTCCTCTGTCTCTCTCCCCTGGCACCTCTCCCCTGGCGCATGCACGATCTCTCTCTCTCTCTCAAAAAAAAAAAAAAGAGACACCTGGGTGGTTTAGTCAGTTAAGCGTCTGACTCTTGGTTTTGGCTCAGGTCATGGTCCCAAGATTGTGGACTTGAGTCCTGTGTCAGGCTCCACGCTGATGGCGCAGAGCCTGCTTGGGATTCCCTCCCCCTCTCTGCCCCTCCCCCACTTTCTCTCAAAAAACAAACATTAAAAAATTTTTTTAATTTAAAAAAACAAAAATAATGTTTTAAATGACGTTTAAACTCATGGACATGAGTTCCATGAAACTAGCTCGTAGTTTTGCAGAAAACTTCATGTAACTCTTGTTTCGTATCTTCTTGAGTTTCCATTTTTCTACTTTAGCTGTTAGAGAAAATGTAACTGATTAATAATGTATAGTTTGTCTTCTTCATTCTTAATAAATATCCTAAGTTTCCTCAAATGGTGAAATAAAACGACCCAACAGCCAAATACTACTTACCAGTTCTCATCATCCAGATTGGATTTAGTTTTTCTGCCAGCCATATTTTAATACCTCCCCAATAGTTGTTTCTTGGGACTTGCCAATATGTTGGAAAAGGGGGAGAAACAGACTGACTAAAGATTCCATTTCTTCTGGTCTAATAGTTGCTTAGCATGTAATTTGTGATACAAGTCTCCCATTTTTTCCAGGCACGTTTTCCACAAATCCTGCGTGGATCCCTGGCTTAGTGAACACTGTACCTGTCCAATGTGCAAACTTAATATTTTGAAGGCCCTGGGAATTGTGGTACGTTTCTTATTTTGTTACTCCGTCTGTGTGGTGTCCTCTCCAAGTGCAAGCTAACGTAGCACAAGTGGGATGGTCATGTCTCACAAGAGAACCCTGGCTTCCAGTGCCTTTCTCCCAGGGTACCTAAAGTTCGGGCCACCGTGGGGAAGTCCCAGGAGAGATGGTACAGGACTGAGCTAGTCCACTTACAAGTGTGCTTTTCTGTTGAGTGGTAGAAATGTGCTGAAGAACCACCGTAGGAGAGAGGGATGGGGTTTTCTTGCGTTCTGCTTTTTTTTTAAGGACTGGAATATAGACTTTTGACTCTGGCCCAACAGTAATTTTTTTCTGCATTCGGCATCACATGTCATCACTTACATTCCTTCCCCTTGGATCTGGCTTTGCTCCCATGGGTGCCTTGGTCAGGTACCAGCAGTGGTAGTGGGCAGTACCAGCCCTGGGCAGGGCCTTTGGCCAGTTCCCGGTAGACAACTTCAGCTCTGGCCAGGAGGGTCAGCTCTGACTAACTGAGGACCTTGGAGACTTCCTTAAGAGAAGTATATATCCACAATGAATGCTTTTTGGAGGAAAACAAAATACTCTCTGGTCTCAAGAAAGAGTGGATGAATGATTTCCATACAGAACCAAAAGTTTAGTTTGGCCCACCAAACGAATTCCTCATTTTAGCTTTGCAGCCCAAAGCACATCCAAGCAGTCGTATTCGGAATACACTATCAGACGACAGTTAGCAGTGCAGTTGGTCAGTGATGCCCCCATGTATCTTCCCATCTGCAGTGATCATGTCTGTGACGTCGTTTAGCATAGGGTTCCTCTACCTCAGCACTGCTGACACTTTGGACCAGATAATTCCATCAGGTGGGGGCCATCCTGTGCACTGTACGGTGTCTAGCAGCCTCCCTGGCTACTTCTAAGTGCTAGTAGCACGACACACCAGCCACACAATCAGGATGTCCCAGACATTGCCAGATGTCCCCTGGGGAAAAAAGCTCACCCCCTTTTGAGGGGTTTAACATAGAGCATCTGCCATAATACCTGGCATGTGGCAGATACTTCGCGAAGGATTAACTTCCCTCCTTTCATTGCCTCTAGGTGGTTTGCTTTGTTTTGTTTTTTAAGTTCTATTTTTTGAAGTGCTAATACTTTTCCCTTCTGTTCTTAATGAACACCGTTCTAAAATCTATTACAAGCTACCATGAGTTTAAGTGTAAAGGCTATAATAAATCTCTTCTGAGTGGGTGTCATTAGAAGCGTCAGTTATTACACTGCGCTGTAACCTTTTGTACTTGGGTTCTGGGGTGATCTAGAACAGCATTCTCCTTCCCGGGAAGCCATTATTCTGGGTTTGGTCAGCTGTCACTTCTCTGTACTTGAGCTCTCAGCCATCCTTCCCAGCTCTGCTCCTGACATGCTGTCTGCTACAGGAACTGAAGGTTGCTAGGGAAACCAAGTATCCAAACTGTTACATCAGAAGACTCTCGTATCCGGATCTTAGTTGGCAGGCTTTGGCCCCAAGGCAGCTCTATAGCTCTCCTTCAGGGTTAGATGCTTAGATTATGGAACAGATCCCTTTCTCACAGTTCAAGGTCTTTTCAGGGTTGATCTGCTCCTGGTTGTGTACTTCCCTTGTCTTTAAAGGTAGGAGACATTTAAAACCTGCCTGCCAGATAAATGAGGCATTACAGAGAAGTTAATAGGATGAAAGCAGTATTTTATGTTGTCTGCTCTCCCTCAACATTGATGGAAGAGCCAAAGCGATACATTTTAATGTTTGTCAGCTGTGTAATAATGGTATTGAACAACCCTCTGCCCAGGAGCCATGTCCACCAAAGGTTATCATTTCTTCATAAAGATGACATTCCGTTTTTCTCAGTTCTACAGTGGATTTTAGTTTTCTTTTTTGCCATTTCTGAGAAGAAGTCATCTGTTTCTGTTACAGAAAAACTCTTGGGTGAGAAAGGGTAAGTGGGGAAAGAAATGAGAGGAAACCACACAAAAAAATTTCAAGTCTTTTCAACAGAGTATCAAACATTTAGAATTTTTTAAAAGATTTGTTATTCTTATAAGTACTCTTAATCTGGAAATGTTTTGCAGCCAAATTTGCCATGTACTGATAACGTAGCATTTGATATGGAAAGGCTCACCAGAACCCAAGCAGTTAACCGGAGATCAGCCCTAGGTGACCTTGCCAGTGACAACTCCCTTGGCCTGGAGCCACTGCGAACTTCGGGGATCTCACCTCTTCCTCAGGATGGGGAGCTCACTCCTAGAACGGGAGAGATCAACATTGCAGTAACAAGTAAGTGGGGCCCCGTGCCCAGGCACAAGGCGCATTTACTGCTGTCTGGTGTGCGTTGATGGCTCCGGAGCACAGTTGAGGCAGTCACCCGGTCTGGTGGGTTAGTCTGTAACCAAGAAACAGGTACTTGGAAGGGCAAGACTTTGTTTACAATAAGGAGCTTGTGTATTTGTATATAATAAATGGGAATCGCTTCCATTTGACAAGTAGTTGTTGAGAGGCTTGTCTTAGTCGCCAGTTTTTAAATGATTGCCTTGCAGATGGGCATTTTCAAGGCTCATGCCGGGATGTGACATAGGGCCTCAACTCAGTTGTGTCGTGTGACTGTGAGCGCCAGCGCGCTCTGGTCCTATACCGCTGGCAGCCAAGTGAAATGCTAGTGCAGATTTGAACACACAAATGGACCACTTGGTCCAAGGGCAACTTGAGCCGGCTGCTGCTCACTTTATTTGATGCTTCCTGTGACGTTTGGTGTCTTGGCACTTCCGTCTTTGGTGTCATGGTACACGAGGTGGGAGAAAAGACAGAGGGTAGTCTGCCTTGAAAAATGCTCTTGCTGGTTATGAACGTCGTGACTGCTGTGCCGTTGGTGGGAAGAAGAACGGTGCTCCGAGGGTTCTGATGGCCATGCCTCAGGATTGTGTGAATGGGCTGGCAGGCGTGTGTGTGGGCCGTGCGGACATTCACCATGTAACAAGCCAGCTGTCTCCTCCAGTCCCGTCCTCCACGTGATCTTTCATCTAACAGCCCTTCGCCATCTTCCTCGCCACCACTCTGGTGCTGCCTTTTCCATATGTGCTGTTGCTTGCCTATAGCTTCGAGCCCTAAAGCTGACGGGGCCCTGCTTAACTGGGGGGTCCATAGCCCAGTTAAAGCTGTTGCAAAAGATTTGCCCTTCCCATAGTGAGACTCTTGCGGTCTGTTCAAGTGAAGTACACATGTTTTTAAGCAACCAAAACTTAGGAGTAGCAAATGATTTCCCAGGTTTTGTTCTAGTTTCTGTCTGATCTTAGGGAGACTTCATTCAGTTACAAAATAAGGAAGACAGTTCTTTGATACGGCTTGACTCATTTCTTACCATTTTCCCCCGTGATGTGTTCTAACAGATTTTCATGTTTTCAGGTTTTATAGTGTAGACTTTTAAAAAACAATCTAGTAGCAATAAAGGAAACAAAGCTTCCTTGTTTCTTAAATGATTTTCTGTAAGTCCTTCATTGATCGACATTTATTGAGCACCTACTACTACATTGAGTTCTGATCCCATTATATATTATGTAGAACTGTCCTTTCAGAATCTTCCATTCTGATGATAAAAAAAATGTTACTTCATTTATCACTTCAGTCCCCATTAGCAGAATTTACACATGTGAATAAATATACTCATGTGGTTAAATGAAACCAAAGCTCCCTCTCCTTTGCCCTCAAAGCTCTGTAGTGCCATACCAGCTACAGTGTGCTCGCTCAGCACCCACCGTGCAAGGCACTGTGCTAAATACACACCGGGGTCCTGGCCACAGCAGACTGCTGGACCCCATGGGCATTGTGATGGTGTCTGCTTTGTTTGGTTACTAGCTTTTATACTGACATGCCATACATCTATGGATGCTATGTTCTGTATGCAGAACCACAGACAGCACTGAAGTTCCACAGGTTAGTCTGCTTAACGTGTACAAAGGTCTCTAAGAAGAAAAAGATAAAGAACTCTGTGTTAAGCTTCTTGATACTGATGAGCAGTCATCTCTGAGTTTTTTTAAATGCCAGTACACATTTTTCCTAACTTAAAATACACGCAGGTAAAAATGGTGGATATTGTGTGGGTTCTTAAATGTTCATTTGGACTGAAATTAAAACCTTATAAATTCACTGTACTGATGAGGAATTTGTCATCCAAGAAGCAGTGGTTGCACTGTTAACCGAAAACAAAAGAGTTTCCTAAGCATTGTAACAATACAAATCAAGATGGCCAAGAAACACTTCTAGAACAAACTCATCATCCTGGCATCCTGAAGAACAGTTCTTAACCTTTTGAAGATCACCATCTTTAAAATCCAGTGAAAGTATAACCTTTTTCTAGAAAAATCCCTATGCGCACATAGTTTTGCACATTTGTAGGATTCATGGAAACCAGACTGAGAAACCCTCACGTTATACACAGCTTTGGTGTTCCAAGTATAAATGTCTTCTCTCTGCGTTACTGTAGATACAGAGGGGGCTTTGCTGTCCCACCTTGTTAAAGTGGCCCCAGTGAGTGTATATGCTAGGAAATACCTTATAGATTAGTTCTCAGGTTGTTTTTGAGGTTCTCAGTAAATAGTGCTTTGGGAACGTTACCCTGATGATACAGACTTTGAAAAGAAGGGAAACTGTTAACTGACTTCCTGGGTCTAGAGAGAGACTAGATAAAAACCCTAGAGTTCTGTGTTTCAGAGGTTTTTCTCAACTCTTTGATGGGCCAGGTACCTTGCGAGTCACCTTCCCTTCCTACTTGTGCTCGACACAGCCAGAGCAGCCGGTACTTGCCTCCCGCCGGCGGGAGCATGAAGGGTAGTCCTTCCCAGGAGAGAGCCAGTAAGATGTCCTTTGTAAATAAAGACTGTAAGTAAACCTGTGCCTAAGAGAAAAGAAGGTAGACCCGAATGCCACAGAAGGCCAGCTCGCGGACTGCATGGAGTACCCACAGGACCTTTGGGACCTCTACTCCGTATGAGTGGCACAACCGTGCAGAAGTGACAAAATGAAGAAGGAAAGGTTATAGAAGTATGGCTGGTCCACTTTACTGTCATCTAAAGTAGCCATTTAAAACTCTGTGTCCACGTGCAATTTTACATGCATTATTCCTGCTGCACACTTTTTGGTGGCCACACTCTTCACAAACCTCAGGACCTTAACTGGAAGAAATGTTTGGGCCATGCTTTCCTTTCTCCCTTGCAGCTTTTCACCACTACTTCCACTAACCTTCTCCAGTTAGTAGCTCTCTGGCAAACCTCCTCCTGCTTCACTTCCTTGGGCCAGTCTTGGCTTACACCTCCGTTGACGTCTGCTTCGTTGCATTTGAGGGAAATGTTGACATCGATTTGACTTAAGCCTTCTCCCCAGAGTGATTTCCTCCCTTTCCTTTGTCAACAGAAGAATGGTTTATTATTGCCAGTTTTGGCCTCCTCAGTGCTCTCACACTCTGCTACATGATCATCAGAGCCACAGCTAGCTTGAATGCTAATGAGTAAGTAACAAATTATTTTTTGGATTGCATGTGCCAGATGACCCCAAGAAAATCTGTAATTTTCATAAAGATGGTGAAATTTGGCTTCCACCAGTTTCATACTGATCCTGATGAGGTCCTACCTAGCAAAATAACTTTATTTCATGACCATATATTTTTAGTCAGTAACACGGATCGGGAGGTCACCTTGCTCAGCAACAACAGCTCACTCGAGAAAAGATCTAAGGGCTTTCATTAGCCACATGCTTAGAGTGCAGCAGCGGTGTAATGCAAACGCTGGGGGAACCAGCACAGTCAGAGGGTGCAAAGAATGTCTATGTCCTGATCATTGACAGGAAAATCCCACTTTACTGTGTGCTCACCAGACTTGACGTGGATTCTTACGTACTTAGCTTTTGGTGGAACACTGGCACCCTGGCCCGCGGTCAAGGGACAGTGACTTGGATGTCTAGCCTGCAAGAAAGAAGCAATCAGGAAGAGCCACTGTTTCCAGAGTAGGAAGACTGTCAGGGGACAAAGAAAATAAGCATAAACGGTATTTCCATGGGGCAAAATGAGGACCGAAGGGGTAGGTCACAGGAAGGCAAGTTTCACCTCCGTACAGGAACATCGGTCAGGCTCCTTCCCTCATGAGCTGGTTTGCCCAGGACGAGGAGCACAGGAAGAAGCTGCATGTTACTTGGCAGGGCTGCTAGAGGTCAGAGGTTGTTCAGAGTAGGCAAAATTGGGCTAGATGACTGTTAAGGTCCATTTGGATCCAGTGATTTTCCAAGAGTAGCTTTCCACGGGGGTAAGATAAAGGGAAAGGTTTTTTTGGTTTTGTTGGTCTTTTAAATTTAGGGCATTATAAGTTATTCTTTAGTCCTTTTTTTAACCAGTATCTATGAAAACGAATCTGAGATGAGAGTAGCCCTAGGACACAGCCCAAGTAGGAACCTAAATTGGTACAGCTGAAATTCACATGCTCTCCACACTCACTTAGGTCCTGGCATTTTAACTGATTCATAACCAGCAAAGCTGGTTGATTTAATTGAACACCCATTGTCCAGCTGTAGCAACAAATGGGCAAGTAACCTCCACTTACAATGACATCATTTTATTATCTCTAACCTGATGTGTTGCCGAGACACTTGTAAGAAGGGCCCTTTGGCATCCCTGACACGTTAGGAGGATGCCATGGTGGGATGGCATTCTTCAGCCTTCAGGCAAGTAGTCACGGCCACTCATCCAACAGGCCAACCCACCTGATGCAGTTTTACTTCAGCGTAGCACAATGTGAGTTGCTCAGGCCCTGGAGTCAGACACAACCTGTATTTCCATTTTTGGAAATGGAAATCCCTGCTCTTCCATTTTTGCTTGGGAGACCTGGGCAGCTCTGTTTATCTGTGTTTATCATTATAGTCATGGAGAAAACAATAATTAATGGTAGGAGCATACCCTAGGTTGTGTGAATTCGCATATAAAGTGCTTAGCACAGTGCCTGGTACATAACAAGTGCTCAATAAATGTTAGCTTAACAGTTCCACTGAGATTCTTTCAAAGTTCTGTTAATGAGATGACCATCTGCCTTTATCATTTGGCAAATGAATTTAATTTTCTTCCATGAAACTGTAGAATCATAGGAGCCCAGTGAGCCTGTGATTCAAACCTCAGTTTGGAGGGAAAGAGTTATTTCACCTGCAGTCACCTCTTTTGCTTACTCTCATACTGACCCCATCAGAGTTGATGGGGATATAAACTCACTTCTTAAAACTTTCACAAATGAACAAAAACCAATCACAAGATATAGAGGGACTCTGGGCACTTTTAGAGAATCATGAACTGATTTAATGGTCACCTTGCTGCCACTCAGGATCTCCCAAATGCTCAGTTCATGCATCAGATATTTTAGAGAAGCCTCACTAAATGTGTTCCCTTTAGAAATCAAAGTACCTGGGGCCATAATATTTCAGTTCCACGCATAATTGCCTGCATGACTCAGTCTAAGCATAGATCTTAGATCCATGTCTTAGGCCGACCCTTTTCTCATAAGCCTTTGTAGAAGGTTGATACCGCAATTGTTCATTCAAGTATTATTTCTGTGCCTTCAGTCAGAACTACTCTGAAGGACGATTTTCATGATCCCCATTTAGAGAGAGAGAGAGAGTGTGTGTGTGTGTGTGTGTGTATGTATGTGTGTGTGCGCACGCACACATACAGGTGCATGAAAGAATGGCCACCAAAATATTAATTGTGATTATCTTAATGTAGTAAAATTGTGGGTGATGTTTTCTTTCCTATTGTGCTTTTATGTGTTGATTTTTTAATATAACATGAATTACTTAATATTTTAAAGGCCATTTTAATTGTGGAAGATAAAAGAGAGATGATAGTCACTCTTAACTCAGTGTCTCCTTCCCAAGAATGTTGCTTTATAAATTCCTATGTGATTTTAATTCCAAAGAAAAGTTTATTTTAGCAAATAAATTTATAATTACTCTTCATTAATGAATTCTTTGAAATCTATCCTATACCAAAAACTTACAGCCAAAATGGGATTGCCTTTTCAGTTTAATTGCTGTTGTAATTTTCTAGAACCTCATCCATTTGTAAGATAGTCTTCTATATAAAGAGATTCCATCTTCTCACATGTTAGTGATTTGTCTGGAAGTTGATAGTAAAATTCACCTCTATTCATAGTACCTACTATTACAGTTTACCCTTCTGACAGTGTCACACTGAACTTGTGTGTCGTGATTTCAGCAAAACTTTGACCCAGTCTAGTCACTGGAAGAAACCCTGTGGGCAAGATGAAGCCGTGTGGGCCATGTGTAATGGCAGGCATGTGCAACCCACATGGGCCCAGGCCTGGCTGCCATGCATGGATTCCTGCCCTGCTGGGGGCAAAAGCACGCCCTCCTCCCTCACCACGTTCTGCACAGTGACCCAGGGCTTACGCCATTGCCTGAACTCTGCGGTCAGACAGAACTCCACAGATTTGACGTCACCCCCCTTCTGCTGTACAAAATCCTATTTAAGTACTCAGTCGTGACTAATTGTGCTTTAATTTTTAACACTACAAATGAAACTAGTGGAGTGTTGAGGCTTCATAAATATAAACAGGATAGTAGTCAAAGAAGCAAATAAATGTAAGGCAAATATATTCATTTATATTATCTTCTCATACCTGTTTCATAATACCTCAGTGAGCAAGGGTAGTGAACTCCAGTCCCCAAAGGAGGTGTGCTGCTCTGCTCCATTATTCAGAAAACCTTGTTAAATCCCAACATTTACCAGCTTTTATCTGTACCAGACTGTTTTTCCCTCAACATAAGAAAAGATAGTGTTTTCAGTGTTGTTGGAGGAATAAGCTGTGAGATAAGGTAGATGACGCAGGAGGATCTGAGCTGAATGGGAGGTCCAGCTAAGTATCCTCCACAGCCCTTTCTCAGCTCCTGGATTCTGATTTGTAGAACCCATGCCCGAGGAGCTGCCCGGGAGTATAGCCCAGACATTCAAAATTCAAAACCATCTGAGCCGGAGGAGGTGAATGTGACGTGGTCAGTGTTGTAGAATAACTGGAGCAAGTCTAGAATCCTATAGCCCAGCCCGAGGCCAGGATGCCTGCTCTTCAGCAGGCTCGGGGTGTCCCCACCAGTACTCCTGGTGAGCTGGCTGCTCGGAGGTGCAGTGGTAGACATGTATGAGCCAGATCAGAGGAATGGATGTTTCTGTCTGTCTGACTCTCTTTTCAGTATTTCTGAATTATTCTACTCACACTGTAAGAGGAACATTGACGTATTTCAAAATAAAAGGATCTGAGAATGTAATCATCGTTGATGTCCTGGGATGTTGGCATAGAAGGGCAAAGATGAGGGCCATGTAAGGGATGTCTCCAAGTATTTGAAGGGCTCCCACAGATGAGACTAGTGCTGTTTACTGAGGGCCTCCCAAGAGCTTACTCCTGAGTGGGGCTCTTTTTCTACCCAGGCTGCCCCTGTGCCACTCACGATAGTCCCGTGATACTAACCGGCGCACACGGAGGGGGCTTACAACATAGTTCAGGAGCTCTGGAGGCATCCACAGAGGAGGGGTGGAGTGCCACCTAATACAGGGAAGAACTTCCTGCCGATTGGCAGTGCCCATCCATGACATGGGATGCCTTGAGAGCTGGTGGATTGCCAGGGCCTGCTTGTGCGGCCAGAAACCACAGGGCGGGCACTGTTCAGAGGCAGGCCATGCATCAGGCACAAGTCTGAGGTTCCTTCCAGTTCTGAGAGTTCCTCTTCAGTTGTCTGTCCTAAATGGTCCTTTCCTAGGAGGGATCAGAGCCCAGGAAGAGGTATTGTGTGCCATACTGGCCTGCTACCTCTTTTAGAACCTTGATATCAAAACTATTTCTAAAAAAAATTTTTTTTTACCACCTGCCACAAGAACTACATTTTATATTGTGACATGTATTCATTCGCACGTGTACAATTGAAACAAGTTTCACAAGCACTTCCCTGACGCAGTAATCTCTGATCTGCTTTCTGTACTGGTGGTGGTGTTAATACTGGTCATGAACTCCCACATTGATTTTACAGTCCAGTAATAGTCTGCAGCCTGCAGTTTGAGAAACATGGATCTAAAGAATTTTGGATTTCTGGTTCTCAGCCGAATACCTTTTGCTTACATTGGCACCCATCCTCAATTGTTTGTTTTTCCGTGACTGCCTTCCTTGTAGCAATGCCAGCAAAGATTTGAACTTGCCCCCAGTGTGAAAATGAATCCACCTCTTTCTCCTCTCAGCCACTCTGAGCCTGAGATATGTATACAAAATAACCTAAGCAAGGCCCAGAAGGACTGCATGACCCCTGAGAAATGCCATAGGAAGAGGGCCTGGGGTTCAAGCCCAGTATTTCTGGGCCTGCCTCTTTCCTTCACACTGCTGGTCTTTGACTGCTCCAGTGAGCCATTTAAGGCTAGAAATAATGTGGTGGAAGAGAACACAGTGGGCTTTCTAGAAATGTGATGGCACGAAGAAAGGGAAAGGCACTGGGGACCCCTGATTGGACTCCCTTGCTTTTCTCCCCCCCATAAGTACCTTTAATTTTATAGCTACATTAGCTTATAGTTTCTTAGAAGAGCAAAATAAAGTTTAAAAATCTTGACTCACCTATTGAAAGTTCTCCTAATACTTGACTTTTCTGAGGAAATTGTATAAAATAGGAATGTGATCTTAGGAGGGACTGCAGTGGACAGTCCAGTACAGAGCTCTGTGTGAGGCGGTGAGCGGCCTTCCTGTGGCACCCCACCCGCAACCCTCCCTGGGTGCCAGGCCCCGCCCTACTGTGCAGGGTGCAGTGTTCAGCCTTAGGCACCAGTTGGAGGGATGGCAGGGCCTCTCCCTGTCAAACTGACACAGGGGACCTGGTGCTTCCTGGAGAGAACCCACCAGGAACCAGGCCAGGCATAAATAGGGCACAAAGAGGACAAAGCAGAGCCGGGTCAGGGAGCGATGGGCTTGATGCACCTGCTGGGAGCGGTGGTGGCAGTAGGCTAGCCACAGAATCTGGACTGTGTCCTTGTAAACAGTAGGTGATGCTAAGGCCTTTCAGCACAGAGATGTTTCCTTACAAGTTGCTTTGGCGTGGGAGAGACTGGAGGCTGGAGGTTCAATGACTGCAGAGCCCAGGGGGGAGAGGAAAGCCAGGGACGCTGGACAGTTGTGTGGCGTCCAGAGAGGGAATAGTTCCAAGTGTGGGTCTAGAACTGAGCCGAGAGAAGAGAGAGCATGGCTGGAGACCAGATTGGGAGCCGAGGAAGGGAACCAGCTGCGAGAGGCCTCGGGAAGCTAGGGCCGGCCATCCCACAAAGCCAGGCTGCTGAGGGGCGGCGACCGCCCCAGGGCAGGCCAGGGGCTTCCCAAGACCCCGGCAGACACTGGTTTTAGGGACACCTGCGCGCACATAGTCTGGGGAAGTCCCGGGAGAGAGCCACACATCCCAGAAGTCTACACTCCGCAAATTTTATTTCACACTAAATGTAGACACTCTTGTCTGAGGTATAAAGGGGGATCCTGTTTTAAAGAGACAGCTACAGATTTCAGGACACTCAGCACTGAGAACAGGCACTCAAACCAGGAAAAGTTAAGAATTGTATGACATTTATCCCTGCATTTTTAAGCTAGATGCTGATTAGCCTGTGCTTTTCCCTGTATTCCTTTTGGGCGGACTAACACACTTCTAAGGTGACTGAGCCACTTGACCACAGATCTGAAGCTGCTGAGTTCAGGAAAATGCTAATGGCTTACTGACTTCCCCAAATGGGTGTGGGAAATGGTGGGGGACAGCCCCAGCCCACCCTTCAGTTAAGATCACTTTCTCTATTATTTTAAAATATTGGCCACTCCCTTTTAACTAATTCTTGACCTCTGTCTTTTTTTCCCCTTCTATTCTACAGGGTAGAGTGGTTTTGAAGAAGAAAAAAAAAAACTGCTTTCTGACTGATTGCCTTGAAGGAAAAAAGAACCTATTTTTGTGCATCATTTACCAATCATGCCACACAAGCGTTTATTTTTAGTACATTTTATTTTTTCATAAAATTGCTAATGCCAAAGCTTTGTATTAAAATAAATAAGTAATAAAATAAAAAGACCGTGCCGTTGAGTATTATTCACCCACCTGTGTTCGGAAGGCCGACCTGGAGATCATGTACCCCAGTCTCATTTGTGTGTGTTTCACAGAGAAAGTGTGCTCACGGCTCCCCCGCAGGACAACAGTGACACTTCTCCTATTGGCATTTCCACACTGGTGCCTCCTGGCGCCCGAATACCACCAGCGCACGAGCACGTCCTGTGTGGTACTGTCCACCAGGCATTCAGTGGAGTTACTCCCTTAGACTGGCTTCAAGGTCACCGTCCTCTCTGATAATCTCTTGCTCCATGAGAACATCAGCCCCACAACCGCAGGGACATTTAGCTGTGTCGCTTGCCTCTATATCCCCTCCACCCCCATGCCTAGTAGAGTGCTTTTTGCACATAGTAAGTGCTCAATAAATACTTGTGGGATGAAGGAACGAGTCTATGGAAAATTTTCCAAAATACACACCGATTTGTAATAAGTTATATCTGTCCAGGGTGTTTTTCTACTTAGTTTGTACAGTAACCTTTTAAAAGCAGCAAAATCTTTAAAGTTGGAGGAGAGCAGTTTTACAAGTGGAAATGAATAATTCTTTGCTGTATTGACAAGGAGAATGTTAAAGTATTTTATGTTCTGCCGAATCCTATGCTTAAAGGATTATCAGTATGCATAAACATCCTGAGCAGGGAATCCCGAACCCCTTGTGTCAGCGTACTGAGGGATGAGAGTTTACTCCCACATTCCCTTCAGAATTTGATCCCATCAGTAATGGGTTCACAAAAGCAGTCATTCTCAGATTGGTTAGAGGTTGAAGATTTTATCTTTTTTTGTTGAGATATAATTCACATGCCATAAAATTTGTCCTTTTGTGATGCAACCATCACAGCTGTCTAATTCTAGAGCATTTTCATCACCCCCCGCCCCCAAGAGAAGCCCTCTACCCATTAACAGTCACCGCTCACCCTGCCAGCCTGGAAACCGCTAATCCACTCTCTGTCTATGAATTTACCCATTCTGGACATTTCCTATAAATAGAATTGTACAGTGTGTAGCCTCTTGTCTGCCTTCTTGCATTTAGTGTAACATTTGCAAGTTCTTGGAAGTTGAATCACTACTCATCCTTTCTTTCTGGCTGAATAATATTCCATTGTATGGATGAATAGACCACATCTTGTTTGTCCTGTGATAGACATTTAGGTTGTTTCTACCTTTTGTACAGGTTTCTGAAAAGAACGAAAAGTTGTCTCGGGTCTGTCCCTGGGAGTGGAATTGCTGGGTCATATGGCAACTCTAGAACTTGTTGAAAAACTGCCAGCCTGTTATCCACAGCAGTGGATAACCCACCAGCGGTGTACAAGTGTTCTAATTTCTCTATATCCTCACTAGCACTTATTACTATTATTATTATTATTATGCTTTTTAAATATTTTAGCCATTTCTAGTGGGTACAAAATGGCATCTTGTTATTTGTATTTTGACTTGCTTTTGATTTGCATTTCCCTAATGACTGCTGGTGTCGGGCAGCTTTTCATGTGCTGGTTGACCACTTAAATGTCTTTAGAGAAAGGTCTGTTTGAGTCTTTTGCCCATTTTTTTCCCAGTTGGATTGTCTTTTTGTGGTTAAGTTGTAAGAGCTCTTTATGTATTCCAGATTATCAGGCTCTTATCATATCTGTGATTTGCAAATATTTTATCCTATTGTTCACTTTCTTAATAGTATCTTTCAAAGTATAGGTGTTTCATTTTGATGGGGTCCAATTTGTCCAGCTTTTTCTTTGGTTTGTGTTTTAGGTATCATACCTGTGAAATCACTGCCTAATTCAAGATGACAAAAATTTAACAAAAGTCTTATAGTTTAGTTCTTATATTTGGGTCTTTGACCCATTTCAAGTTAAAATTTATCTTTTGTGTGAGGTAGGGGTCCAACTTCATTCTTTCACATGTGGCTATCCATTTGTACCAGTACCATTTGTTGTAAAAAAATTATTCTTTCCCCTATGGAGTGGTCTTGGTACCCTTATCAAAAAGCAGTTAAGCATAATATATGAGTTTATGTCTGGACTCTCAGTTCTGTTCCATTGGTCTCCATTTCTGTCCTTGTGTCAGTATCACATGATAGTGATTGCTGTTGTTTTGTACGAAGTGTTTTTGTGTGTGTGGGGCGGGGGGAGTTAGTCTCCTTATTTTTTTTTAAATAGTTTATTGTCAAGTTGGTTTCCATATAACACCCAGTGCTCATTCCCACAAGTCCCCTCCTCCATGCCCATCACCCCCCTTCCCCCCCCACCCCCATCAGCCCTCAGTTTGTTCTCGGCATTCAAGAGTCTCTCATGGTTTGCCTCCCTCCCTCTCCCCCACTATTTCCCCCTTCTTCTCCCCCACGGTCCTCCGCTAAGTTCCTCCTAATCATCCTATATGTGCAAACATATGGTATCTGTCCTTCTCTGCCTGTTGTACTGTTTTAAATTGGGAAGTGTGAGTCCTCCAACTTTGTTCTTTTTCAAGGTTGTTTTGGCTCTCCAAGGCCCCTTGCATTTCCATATGAATCTTAGGATCAGTTTCTCAATCTCTGCAAAAATGCCAACTGAGATTTTGATCAGAATTACACTAAATCTGCAGATTGTTTTAGGTAGTAGTGTCATCCCACCAATATTGTCTTTTAATCCATGAAGAGAGGATGTCTTTCTATTTATTTAATTTCTATAGAAACATGATGGATTTTTGTACATTGATTTTTTTTTCTTGCAACCTTGTTGAACTCATTTACTGGCTCTAATAGTCTTTTAGTGGATGCCTTAGGATTTTCTTTATAAGAGGTCATGTCATCTGCAAATAAAGATAATTTAACATTCTTTCTGGTCTGAATGCATTTTACTTCATTATCTTGCTTAATTGTCCCTGGCTAGCCCCTCCATTAGTGGAAATGTTGAATAGAAGTGGTGCAAGCAGACAACCATGTGTTGTTCCATATCTGGGGGGGAAAGTTTTCAGACTATCACCACTGAGTTTGATGTTAGCTGTGGAATTGTCATAGATGCCCTTTATCGGGTTGAAAAAGTTCCTTTCTATTTCTAGCTTGTTGAGTGTTTTTATCATGAGTTTTGGATTTTGTCAAATGCTTTTTCTATGCCTATTGTGATAATTGTATAGGTTTTGTCCTTTTTTGCATTAATAGGATATATTACATTGATCAATTTTCATATGTTGAGCCAACCTTGCCTTCTTGGGATAAATCCCCAGGCAAGTGGTCACAATAGGATTATGTTTTTATATGTTGCAGAATTTACTTTGGTGGTATTTGCTGAGAATTTATACCTCTGTATTCTTAAGAGGTATTGATCTATAATTGTCTTGTGATCTCTTTCTCTGGCTTTAATATCTATACTGCTGACCTCATGTAATGATTTATGAAGTGTTTCCTCCTCCGCTGTTTTTTGAGAGTTTAAGAAGGATTGATGATGGGGCGCCTGGGTGGCTTAGTCGGTTAAGCATCCGACTTTCGCTTAGGTCATGATCTCGCGGTTCGTGGGTTCGAGCCCCGCGTCTGGCTCTGTGCTGACTGCCAGCTCAGAGCCTGGAGCCTATTTCAGAGTCTGTATCTCCCTCTCTCTCTGACCCTCCCCTGCTCACGCTGTCTCTCTCTCTCTCTCCTAGAAATAAATAAAAAAATATTTAAAAAAAAAAGGATTGATGATAATTTTCATTTGTTTAGTAAAACTCACCAGTGAAGCCATCTGGCTCTGAACTTTTCCTTATGGGAAGTTTTTTGATTACTGGCTCACTGTCTTTACTTGTTATGGGTCTTTTCTATTTCTGGTTAAGTCAGTTCCTACAGTCGCATCTCTGTAGGAATTTGTCCATTTCATCAGTGTTATTTTACTCATTGGCATATGAGATTGTCTGTAAGGTTCCCTTGTATCCTTTTTTATTCCTGCAATGTTGGTAGTAACATCCCCTCTTTAATATCTAATTTTAGTAACTTGAGTTTTCCTTTCTTTTTGGCCTGGTCAATCTAGCTAAAGGTTTACAAATTTTGACCTTGTCAGAGAACTTACTTTTGATTTCATTAATTTGCCTATTTCATTAATTTTTACTCAGATCTTTGTTATTTTCTGTTTCTGCTTGGTTTGGACCTAGTTTTTTCTTTCTCTTTTTTTCTCTCTTAAAGTGGAAAAACTTCAGATCTTTCTTCTTTATTAATGTAATTATTTACAGCTATAAGTTTTCATTTAAGCACAATTTTGCTCATCCATAGGATTTGGTATGTTCTGGTTTTTATATCATTTATCCCAGATTTTTTTTTCTAGTTTCCCTGTGATTTCCCTTTTGACTCATTGGTTTTTTAGGGGAGTATGTTTTTTAAATACCAGATATTTGTGAATTACCCAAATTTTCTTCTCTTAATAGATTTCTAATTTCATTACATTGTGGTTGGGAACATACTTTGTATGATTTCAGTCATTTTAAATATATTGAGGCTTATTTTATGACCTAACAAATGGTCTATCTTGGAGAATGTTCCATATTCACTTGAGAAGAATATATATTCTGCTATAGGGTGGGGTGCTCCATAGATATCTGTTAGGTCTAGTTGTTTAATAGTGTTGTTCAGATCTTCTTGTTCCTCTTTTATCTTCAATCTAGCTATTCTGTTATTGAAAGTGGAGTATTGAAGATTCCAGTGATTATTGTTGAATTGTCAGTTTCTCCCTTCAACTGTGTCAGTTTTTGCTGTATGTATTCTGGGGCTCTCTTGTTAGGTGCATGAGTAGTTAAAGGATTTCTAGAAGCTGCAGAGGTTATTTATTACATCCTATCCCTTGAGATTCACTGGCTCAGTGGCTCTTCTCATACTTTCAGCAGACTCTGTATGCTAGAGAATTTACCTGAGTGTTTGACCTTATTCTCTAGAGCAGGCTGTGTTGAGGCTGGCTTCTTCCTCAATACCTACAAAATAATTTTTTCTTTTAGTAGTATTTTCATAAATTAGTAGGAAATACTCCTCTCCACCTCACTTTATTCCAGTAAAAATTAACTTAGTTTGTTCCCTTTGCTCTCCTTCCTTTATGGTGAGATGTGATTTTCCTTAATAAGCAGGAGATGTAGGAGTGTTTAATGACAATGCTACTGTCTCTGTTAATGTGTTTTCACCCTCTTCACATTGCTTCAAGCCCTAGCAGAGGTCAAGACTTTTTGTAAATAGTAGGTGCCTTTCAGGGCCAAATACAGAATTGTTACAAGAGCTAAGAAATGAAATGAGTGAATTAACAGGATGGAGCTTTCCATCAGTCTTAGGGAAGATTTGTCATCAGCCATTGCAATTTGAACCTACCATTTTATGGCTTTGAAGTGTAACTGGCATCATTAAGTTTTTATGTTCCAACTAGTCATCATCTCTGTAACTCTGAAGGCAGTGTGTTGTGTTTGTGTGCACATGTTTGCCCATGTCATCCCCTATATGAGCTTTGGTTCCTTAGAACCAAAGTTTGAATAACGATCCAAAGGCAATTGCATATTTCTTCATAGTCCCAGCACTACCAACAGGGAAATCAGCTTTATGAATAGAAGCAGTGTATGAAGTTGAGTCATTTCTTGCTTAGTACTTTAAAAATTAGAAAATGACCAGAAATTACTCTGGAACAGGTTGCTATTTCAGTTTTAAGCCCTTCTTGGAAAACTTTGTTAATCCTTAAGACATAGGTTGTTTTTACTTTTTGTTTTCTACACATACCAAAGATAAAAAGTGTTTCTTAGGAGTTTTATTTCAAGGAAGACTCAGTGTTTATAACAGACAAAAGCGGCTAAGAATACAGTCTACAGTCCAAAGAGCATCCACAGGAAAGCAGCTCCCTAATCCTGCCTGATGGCTTCAGGCATTTATACCACTAAAACCCCATGGGATTAAATCTAATTTCTCTTCAACTGGCTAGATTGTAACTGTAGGCTTTTTAAATAGTTGAGAAAAGATCCTGACGGTTCTTTGACTTTTTATCTACAAAATATTCGATTATGTTAAATTCCTCATCAAGTCAGTTTAAGAATAGAACCTAATGGCAACAAATAGAACAGAGAATCCATTGAGATAGAAGCTACCATTCCAGATCTGTGCTGTGAAGCTGGGCTGGAGCAAACTAGCAGCTCCAGATCTCCTGGGGTGTGGC
Source organism: Hyaena hyaena (assembly GCF_003009895.1). Classification (NCBI taxonomy): domain Eukaryota; kingdom Metazoa; phylum Chordata; class Mammalia; order Carnivora; family Hyaenidae; genus Hyaena; species Hyaena hyaena. Next base: position 1,298,626 of record NW_024081062.1, on the reverse strand, counting down.
AGGCACCTGCTGAGTGGTGTACACACATGATTATCTTTATCTTGGCAATATCCCAATCAGAGAAGGGATAGTTCCTTTCCTCTTCTGCAAATGAAGAGACTCAGAGAATATCCAGAAACTTGGCCGGAGATCGCTCACCTATTACCTGGCAGAGTCAGAAAGAAACTGAGATAGCCCAGGGGCAGTGTTCCTGACCTCCGGCCACCTCCCAACCCCGAGACCGTTGGAACAGCCTTTGTGAACGTGTGCATGGTACTCACTCAAGGAATTCTAAGGTTCAGGGAAGAAGCAGGGCCGTGAACAGAGGGAATTATTTGAGGGTGAGCTAGTGCATGCACACACGTTCTCTTTCTGTATACCTGTGTGTATACACACACTCTAAAGTTGATGATTAATCACAATAATAGCCAACATCTAGTGCTTCTATATGGTAGGCACTCTCTTAAGCATTTCACACATTAACTCGTTTAATCCTTGCAACAACCCTTTTGTTAACCCCTATTTTACAGACAAGGAAACAAGTTTGGAGAACTCCAATAACTTACCAAGGTTGTGTTCTTAAACCCCATTCTGTTTTGCCCCTCAGAGAAGCTCAGCAAGTGGCAGGGCAGGTCATGGGGCATCCTGACCACGGGCCCTTTGCACAATGCTCAGTGGTAGGAAGGGCTGAGAAGTGTGACAGCTGAGGTCAAGGACACAAACAGGTGAGAGAGGTGGGGCTTTTCCAATGGGCAGCTGTATGGAGGCTCACGCATTTTGGAAAATGTGAATTTGATGCAGACTGGCACCTAAAATTTTAAATAATAGGGTCACTAAAGAGAGTAGGTAGAGGTGCCGGCTTAGCAGAACCTGCTTTAGCAAACAAGCCAGCAGGCAAGAAATAGGCTGGAAACCATAGGGCCAATGATGATGAGAAGATTCTAGAAGCCCATGGGTAAGGAGATATCTAGGGAGAATTCACCCAGCACAGGAGAGCACCTGTACCCGTACAGGAGCCCTGCACCAGTGTATCAGCAGACAGCTGGCGGCAGGAAGGTGGGGAAGGGGGGCACTGTCTTTACTAAAGTGTTGAAAAGGCAGGAAGAGGTCACAAGAGCCAGGGTGGCCACCAAACCCAAGTGCAGGCTGAGGAGAAGGAGGGGTAAAAGCACGCCCAGGTGTTGAAAAGATGCCCAGGATGGGTGTGCAGAATTGGTGGCAACAACCTGGCCAGTCACTGAGGGGGGCTCCAGGAAACTAAAGAGAAATCAGTAAATCTGCAAAACAAATATAGAGTTCCCTTACTCTTGTTTCCTTTACCTTCAAGCTTTTCATAAAAGTTCCTTTTGAGGAAAGCATATGTTGGTCTTGTCTGGTTCTCTTACCCTCAGTCTCTGCCCTCGGCCTCAAGATGGCGCCCTTTCCTGCGGAGGCCACCCCTAAGCTCAGGGTGTAGAGGCAGATGTAGGGCCCTCAGCCCGAGGTGACCCTGATCTGACCCCTCCTTTCGGAAGGCTTCTTTTCCTCATCACCACACACCGCACACCACACACGGCTGAAACAAGAGCGGCCTAGACAGGTGGAAGGTGAAGGGTCTTTCAGAATTCAAATGCATGATTTACTTTTCGTCAGACCCAGAAAGGCCAAGTTTGCAGCACCTAGCTTCTGGTGACCCGTGTATCCTAACTACAGTAGAGGGGAGCTGCATCTCAGGGGTTGGGAGGTTTATAGAGGCGAAAACGAAAGCATAGTACAAATGACATTTGAAAAATCACTCAGATGACAGCGCAGTGCCGACACGTGGGACGAGAAACCGCAAATAACTGCGGGAACGTCAGAGTCTTGTCACCTCGGGGCAGACGCTCCTGCTGCGGAGCAGCAGGCAGAGTCCCCCGCACTCTTCAAACGGCATTTACTGCTGACAGGCCTAAGTGCCCTTGGCACTCGGGCTCCCACGTGGCACTGGGCTTCGGGCTGGAGTCCGCCTCAGCTGGGAGTCCACACAGACAGCCCGGGACAGTGAGGAGGTTCACAGCCGTGGCGCACGGAGAACGGAGCTTCCGGTGGAGGCCCGGCGCTGCTACGCTCAGGGCAAAAGCGGAATCTCAGTTGCCTGTCTGCGTTGCCTCACCGACTCTGCTAGCCGGATGACGGAAACACACAAAGCAGGCAACTCCTGGGCGGTGAGACTGACGCGATCGGCACCGCGTTCCAAGCGGTTGGGCAGCTGGGCGGTGAACCTGGGCTGGCCCGCCTCCTGGCCGGGTCAGTCATGTCGCTGCCTCCAGCCGCAACGCCTTGCCCGAGGAGTACAGGTCACAGCAGCAGCCACACAGAGCCGGGAGAGTAAGAACGGGGTTCATGCGAGCGCCTGGCACTTAGTGTCCCCCAGCAATATCTGTCGCCTCCTTCCTTGTGTGAAAAGCACTGATCCCTAAAAAGCGCCTCCCGGTGGTGACAAAGGGAGAGCCTTGCGCAGGCATCCTCCAGCCCGGGGAGGGCCCCGCCGAGGTCTCGGGACTAGTGGTCTTTTGTTCGCTGTTTGGGTCCACCAGGCACCCCTGCCTTTCCCCTCCTGTTCAGCCCGCACACACTCCTCTTCCCGGAGGCTACAGAGGTCCCAGGTCCAGAGGAGAACTTCCGCAGCCTTTTGAAAAGACCTTTTGAAAAGACTCTTGGAAAGGCTGTCTTGCCTCAAGCACCAGTTCCTGTTTTAGAAGAAGAAAGCTTTATGTGAAAATTCTAGTCATTTATCACTTTCAGTAGGCTGCAGTCACCGTTAAGCCTAAGGCATAGTGATAAAACAAAGCTTCCGCCACTTAGGAGCAAATATATCTGCCTGATCTGGAGATAGGCCTGCAGCCAGAGGAGTGGGCTAGAGATGATAGCACAAGGACCCTCGGGAGGGGGCTAGGAGACACCCCGCCCCCCCCAGCCTCACTCCAAGGGAATTCTTGATGTCTCAGGATAAAGATTTGAACGTTGTCTAATTTCTTTAAGAAGGTGCAAGGTATGGTTTTGTAGATTTTACTGTAACATTAATTATAGGAACATAAGGAGGTTTCCGTAGTGAGAGTAATCCTTATAATTTGCCAGGTGCTTCAGTTATCAGGCTGGTCTGTTGCTAATAGCTCTGAGGGTTGACGGAAACTTGTCTGTCTTCACTGGTGTAATCTTTTTGAAATTTCTGGAAAAGAAAGAGAAGCAACATTGTGGGAGTTTTTTTTTTAAATCAACATTGTTACAAACACCTTTGTAAAGTCCTTGGAAAAGTTTTGAATTTTAGTTGAATTTTGAGTGCATTAGAAAAAGCATACCTTCTCACTTACTATAGCCATTTCTTACACAGCAGAAAAAGACTTGAATGGTTGGGTGCCTGGGTGGCGCAGTTGGTTAAGTGTCCAATTTCAGCTCACCGCTTCGGATTCTGTGCCTCCCTCTCTGCCTCTCTCTCTCTCAAAAAATAAATAAATATTTTTAAAAACTTCAATTGATCAATAGGGTTGCATCTAGGGAATTTGAGTTTTATTAGTTAATTAAATATATCAACTAAATGTAATTAAATGTTAATTTTTTTTTGCAGTTTGATCATAACTACCATCCAAGGTATTTACGTGTTAAAAGTATAAAATTGTAGGGCACCTCAGTGATTCAGTCAGTTAAGCATTGACTTTTGATTTTGTCTCAGGTCATGATGTCACGGTTCATGGGATGGAACCCTGAGTCAGGCTTTGCGCTGAGCATGGAGCCTGTTTGGGACTTTATCTCTCCCTCTCTCTCTACACTCATTCTCTTTCTCTCTCTCAACATACATAAATAAACATTTAAGAGATAAAACTGAAAGATGCCTTTGCTTTGGATTCCGCTTTACCTGGATTCTACCTCTAGCTTTATGATTTTGAGGTAGTTATTTCATCTCTGAGCATCCGTTTTCCTCTCTCTAAAATAAGAATAACACATCTGTCTTGCAGTATTGTTGTGAAATTATATAAGAATTAAAAAATTTTTCCCCCTTCAACCCTTTTTCTTGTACTTAAAAATCATCTTAAATTATTTCCTGAATAATATGCAAACGGTAAAAAAAAAGTCAAAATAGTACAAAAAGGTATAAGGTGAAGGTACATCTCCCTGATGTGGTCCCCGGGCTTCTCCCAGCAATCTGTGTTGCCTAGGTATTTCATGTGCACTTGCAGAGAGATTTTGTGCATATACGTGCATATTTTTTCATACACACCTTTATAATTGTTAGCATAATATACACATCATCCTTCCCCAACAAAACCTCTTCTGCACATAGTTTTAGAACAAGTTACCAATTGGTCACTGATCTTATTAAATTTCCTTTAGCCCAAAGGTTAAAAAACAAAAAAAAGATATTGTTCAGGCTTTCTGCCAAACAGAAGAGTCCCTACCTCATATCTACAGAAGAGGGCTGCAGAGGACAGTGGGAATATGGTTATCCACAGCAACAAATGAGCACCGGGTATTTTTTTCTTTTTTAATGTTTGTTTATTGTAGAGAGATAGACATACAGTGTAAGCAGGAGAGGCGCAGAGAGAGACACACACACAGAATGTGAACCAGGCTCCATGCTCCAAGCTGTCAGCAGAGAGCCTGACGTGGGGCTTGAACTCACAAACCGTGAGATCATGACCTGAGCCGAAGTCAGACACTTAACCAACTGAGCCATCCAGGCACCCCTAGCATCAGGTATTTTAAGAATAAATGTAACATCATTGAAGAAAACTTTATACCATTTAAGTCCAGAAATCTATATAGACTTCACACTGTCACAGGATGTTCTAACAGTTACATTTGTAAGCAATTAGAACTTGTGCTTTTGTGATTGCTTCCTGTCTTCATCTTAACCTTGCAAGTTTCTCCTAAATGGCTCTACTGCACAATTTTCTGTTCCCTTTTTGCAACTGCATCAATAATTCCCTTAAATTTGTCTAAAATTTCTTCTCACAAAAGCTTGCAGTTTCAAAGCATTTTGAAATGCTTTGACAGGCTTCCATTTGCTCTTTGCTAGAATGGAATCAGAAGGGGGCGCCTGGGTGGTTCAGTCTGTTAAGCGTCCGACTTCAGCTCAGGTCATGATCTTGCGGTTCATGGGTTTGAGCGCCGCATTGGGCTCTATGCTGACAGCTCAGCCTGGAGCTTGCTTCAGATTCTGTCTCCCTCTCTCTCTCTCTGCCCCTCCACTGCTCATGCTCATCCTCTGTCTCTGTCTCTGTCTCTCAAAATAAATAAACATTAAGAAATAAAAAAAAAAAAAAAAGAATGGAATCAGAAAACATGTACTTAACACCGTTTGAGACCAAGAATATAGGAAGCAATAGGTGTGCCAGAAAAGAATATTGGACCCTAGGGGCGCCTGGGTGGCTTAGTCGGTTAAGCGTCCGACTTTCGCTTAGGTCATGATCTCGCAGTTCGTGGGTTCGAACCCCGCGTCGGGCTCTGTGCTGACTGCCAGCTCAGAGCCTGGAGCCTGTTTCAGTCTGTGACTCCCTCTCTCTCTGACCCTCCCCTGCTCACACTGTCTCTCTCTCTCTCTCTCCTAGAAATAATTAAAACATTTAAAAAACAACAACAACAACAAGAATATCGGACCCTAATTTTCTTCTTGCCCAGCATTTAGAGATTATTCTGCATTGGTGCCTATGGATCTGTCTGCCTCATTCCCTTCAATATTGGCAGATGCGTTTTATATTGAATCAGTTCTCAATTGATGGACATTTCAATTGTTTTAAGTCTTTATAATCTTTACAAAGACCGTATAACTACCAAAACCAATGATACACAGAAATAGCAATTGGTGGTTAATTTCTAGCTTCTTTCCTGTTTCCTTTTTCAAGTTTATATACCATTTTTTAGTAATCTCTACACTCAGTGTGGGGCTCAACCTCATGACCAAGAGTCACATGTTCTTCCGACTGAGCCAGTCAAGCGCCCCTCTTGTCTGTTTCTTAGTGCAAAATCCCTCTTTATGTCATGCTAGGGGAGTTCTGAGTTAAAACTATCTGGACACAATTAGTGATGTGATCGGGGTAGTATGTATCCTAATCACTTCAATTCTATGGAGTATTTGCTAGCATAATATGAAAAGACAGATAAAATACATCTGAATTGTACCCATAAATTTATGGTCTAATTAGGGAAGAAAGACATAAAACAACAAATAGGACACCATAATAATCAAAGTACTGGGGCTCCTGGGTGGCTCAGTCAGTTAAGCATCTGACTTCAGCCCAGGTCATGATCTTATGGTTCATGAGTTCAAGCCCCATGTTGGCTCTGTGCTGACAGCTCAAAGCCTGGAGCCTGCTTCAAATTCTATGTCTCCCTCTCTCTCTGACCCTTTCCCACTCACTGTCTGTCTGTCTCTCTCTCTCTCAAAAATAAACATTAAAAGTTTTTGGAAAAAAAATAAAGTACTTACATTTTTCAGGGAATTATAAAATCTCTTTTATTTTTTACTGGCATTAATCAATTTAAGGATTCTGAAGAAAACTTTTGAAAGACTTTAAGCCACATGAATGGGGGCTCTGAGCCATCGATAATAAGTTGGTCACATTCTGCTTCTGGTAATGTTATACTAGCTTGTTGTAGTTCACACATCATACCAAGCACCAACAGAGAATCAGGAGAAAGCATATTTTTTAACATTCTGTCTTAAGACGTTGAAGAGCTATTAATGTGGCGAGAGTTTGAGGAGCCAAGAGCACAGAGGAAAGGGAAGTACGGTGATACGAACCCAATGTTCAACACTACTTTTCTTTTTGAGGCATTTGCCAATTCATAAACAATGGCTGAGAAGTGACCAGAATGTGGGGGTGAATGACTGAGGAGGCTCAGGTAGTCTTGTCTTATTGGACTTGTAAGACAGTAAACTTGGAGGTCAGAGCCCACCAAGAACAATGAGCCCTGTTAAGCACCCTAGGCTTTCCACCAGGATCCCCAAAAGCCTATACCCTTGAACTAGATAGAGGTTGAACCAGAATTTGACTAACCTTCTCAAAGACTGAAGCCTAACTTTGAATCTGCTTAATTTCTAATTGGATTGAAGGATATGCCCATAGCCTAAAGCTGATATGTCCCTTCCCAATAGAAAATCTTCCAGAGGAGAATACCACCAGCAACAGCCTCAGATGATCTCTGCAGTTTTCATATGTACTGTCCAACAAGCCATCAAAAATACAGATATACCAGAAGACCAAACACCCAACAAACAGGAAAAACAAAGAATAGTAGATCCATAGAAATACAAATGTCAGAAATACCATAGACTTTAAAATAACTTCAGTTATATTCAGGAAACTGATTAACAGGATGGATAATTTCAGAAATAAATGGAAGCAGCAAAAAAGGGAAAAAAAAGTAAATGGAATGTGAGGACAGAAAGTAGCAATGCCATAGATGGTTTAACATCAACTTAAATATCACTGAAGAAAGGATTTGTGAACTGGAAAACAGTTCAGGAGAAAATATTCAATCTGAAGCCCTAAAGGAAAAAGAGAAGGAAAATAACAAAAATAGGTCACAAGAGAATTTAGATGATGATGAAAAAGAATCTAACATACATGTAATTCAGGAAGGAAATTCTATGACAGGAAAGGAGATAGATTGAGGCAGAAGCAATATTTGAAGAGAATATGGCTGAGAATTTTCCAAAACTGACAAAAGACATCAAACCACAAATTCAAGGAAAACACTCCAAGATATGTCATAGTAAAACTCAAAAGAGAAAAAGAAAAAAGAAAAAACTTCAAAGCAATTAGGGGAAAAGATACATTACTTCTTTCTGATTGAGAAGAAATTCACAGAACATAAAGTTAACCACGTTAAAGTTAACTTTAAAGTGAATAATGGCACTTAGTACATTCACAGTGTTGTATAACGACCACCTCTATCCAGTTCTAAAAAGCTTTTATCACCCCAAAAAGTAAACCCCTGCCCATTAAATAGTCACTCCTCATTCCACCCTTCCCTCCAGCCCCTGGAAAATACTTATCTGTGTTCCATCTGTGGATATACCTATATAGTCCTATGTAAATGGATTCATACAAATTATGTAAACTTTCGTCTTCTTTCACTTAGCGTGATGTTTTCAAGGATCATCCACATTGTGGCATGTGCTTCATCCTTTTTATGGCTTTTTATGGCTAATAGTTCATTGTGCATATGTGTGTGTGTGTGTACATACATACACTATAATTTGTCTACTCATCCATTGATGGACATTTGAGCCGCTTCCACCTTTTGGCTGTTGTGAATAATGCTCCTCTGAACTGGTGTCCAAGAATCTGTTTGCATCTCTCTCTTCAGTTCTTTTAGGGATATCCCTGGGTTTGGAATTTCTGGGTCCTGTGGCAACCATTCCCACCAGCAGTGTACAAGGGCTCCAGTGTCTCTGCATCTTCACCAACACTTGCTATTTTCTTAAAAAAAAAAAAAAAAAAAAAGACATGTCAAGGCTCTGGCCTTGATCTCAGGGTCATGGGTTCAGAATGCATGCTGGGTTTCCTGCTGGGATCTATCCTGGGCATGAAGCCTACGTTAAAAAAAAAAAAAAAGAGAAAGTAAAAAGTTTTTAATTTTGATTGAGTCCAATTTGTCTATTTTCTCTGGTAGCTTGTGCCTTAGGTGTCATGTCTAAGAAACGGCTGCTTACTTCAAGGTCACAAAAACTTTCAACGTTAATTCTTATATTTAGGTGTTTGACCCATTTTGGGCTAATATTTGTGTATTAGTGTGAAGTAAGGGTCCAACTTCATTCTTTTACATGTGGAGATTTATTTGTCCCAGTATTGTTCATTGAAGAAATTATTCTTTCCCCCATTGAAGGGTCTTGGCACCCTTGTTAAAATCAGTTAAACATAATATATGAGCAGAGGTGCCTGAGTGGCTCAGTCTGTTGAGTGTCCAACTTCGGCTCAGGTTATGGTATTGCAGTCCCTGAGTTCGAGCCCTGCATTAGGCTCTGAGCTGTCAGAGCCTGGAGGCTGCTTCCAATTCTGTGTGTGTGTGTCTCTCTCTCTGCCCCTCCCCACCTCGCACTCTGTGTGTGTGTATGTGTGTGTGTGTGTGTGTGTATGTGTGTCTCTCTCAAAAATAAATAAACATTAAAAAAATTTTTTTAAAGACTTTAATAAATCAAAGTTACATGTTGTGATCAGGATAACAACTAAAAACAGTAGTAAAATAATCTAGCTGTCTTCCCTCTCTGCCCCTCTCCTGATTGTACTCTGTCTCTCTCTCTCTCAAAAATAAACATTAAAAAATTTTTTTAAAGATAAATAAGGAGGCAGGAATGTTGAAAGTAAAATGATAGAAAAATATAGATCATGTAAACATCAACCAAAGAAAATTGTTGTTGTATAAATATCAAACAAATGTGCCTTAAAAAGAGGGACATCTCATATGATGAAAGTTAATCCATGATGAAGAAAACCTTTCTAAATTTACATACCTATTATATATATATATGTATACATATATATATATAGGGAATATATATAAATGTAGGGAAATTTACACACATCTGTTTTTAACAAGTAATACTCATCAACGATCTAGATTTGAACAACACAATTAACAAAGATGTAATTGACATACATATATAGCGCTTATCAACTACAAGATATATATTACTTTGAAGTGCATATAAATCACTTACTAAAATAGACCATGTATTGGGTGATAAAGCAAATTTCAATAAACATATAAGAATTGAAATCATACAGAGTATGTTTTCTGACCAGTGGAACTAAGTTAAAAATCAATAATGAGAGGTGCCTGGGTGGCTCAGTCGGTTGAGCTTCCAACTTCAGCTCAGGTCATGATCTTGTAGTTCATGGATTCGAGCCCCATGTCAGGCTCTATGCTGACAGCTAGCTCAGAGCCTGGAGCCTGTTTTGGATTCTGTGTCTCCCTCTTTCTCTGACCCTCCCCTGTTCCCTCTCTCTCTCTCTCTCTCTCTCAGAAATAAATAAAAAACATAAAAGTTAAATAAAATAAAAATTAGTAATGAAATGATAATTAGAATGATCCCTAGATCAATTAGAATGATCCCTAGAACACCCTAGATGTTTGGATTCAAGTAATATACTTTTTTTTAAGATTTTATTTTTTTAAATCTCTGCACACAATGTGAGGCTCAAACCCACAACCCAAGGTCAAGAGATGTATGCTTTACCAACTGAACAGGCCGAGCATCCCTCAATTAATATATTCACAACAATAAAACTAAATTATTAAAGGGTATTTATGACTTTATGTTAGTAAATTCTGAAATTTAAATGAAATAGACAAATACCCTCAAAAAATGCAAAGTACCAAAATTGACACAAGAAGAAATAGGAAATCTGAAATCTGTATCTAGGCAAAAATTAAATCAATAGTTTAAATCTTCCCCCAGAGAAAAGCTCTAGGCTTACATGGTGTCAGTGCCGAATTTTCTCTAACGTTTCAGGAAGAAATGACACCAATCTTACACAAATTTGTCCAGAGAAGAGAAAAAGAAGAAAACTTCCCCAGACTTTCATTGAGACTAGTATATCGTTACTACCAAATGATAAAAAAGGGTATTACAAAAAAAAGGAAAATTACAGGTTAATTTCTTTTGTGATTACACATGCAAATACACTAAAAATATTAGCTCAGTGAATCTGACAATATATAAATAGGAAAAAATTGGAACCTAGTTGTATTTTTAAAAACTGCAAAGTTAGGAGACCTTGGGTGGCTTAGTTGGTTGAGCATCTGACTCTTGATTTTTGCTCAGATCATAATCTCACTGTTCATGAGTTCAAGCCCCGTGCCAAGCTCAGTGCTGACAGTACAGAACCTGTTTGGGATTCTCCCTCTCTCCCTCTCTCTCTCTCTCTGAACCCCCCCCCCCACCAAAAAATGAATAAACTTAAAAAAAATTTTTAAACTGCAAGGTTGAAAATCAGGATGATTTAACACATTAACAGAATAAAAGTGGAAAGTCATGTTTAATAGATATAAACAAAGCACTTCTTAAAATTCAACATCCATTCCTAATTTTAAAAGAACATTTAGGGCACCTGACTGGCACAGTCAGAAGAGCATATCTCAGGGTTGTGAGTTCAAGCCTCACTTTGGGTGTAGAGATTACTTAGAATCAGAAAGAAAGAAAAGGAAGGAAGGGATAGAGGAAGGTAGAGAGAGAGGGAGGGACAAAAGAAGAAAGAACATTCAGCTATCTAGAAAAAGAAGAGCACGTCCTTAATCTAATAATGTGTATTTTCAAAACTACAGCAAGTATCATATTTGATGATGAAAAATTAAAAGCTTTTCCCTGGGGCGCCTGGGTGGCTCAGTCAGTTCAGCATCCAGCTTCAGCTCAGGTCATGTTTGAGCCCAACTTAGGGCTCTGTGCTGACAGGTCAGAGCCTGGGGCCTTCTTTGGATTCTGTGTCTCCCTCTCTCCTGCACTCTCACAATCTGTCTCTCTCTCTCTCTCTCAAAAATAAACATTTAAAGAAAAAAAACCTTTCCCTAAGATTGGAAGCCAGGATACCTGTTGTAACAATCTCTCTTAATATCTATTAGCAGTGTTAGCCATTATGATAAGGCGACAAAAAATATTAAAAATGTAACAATCCAAAGGAAGAAATGAAACTGTCACTACTTACAGACATAGTAGTACATATAGAAAATCCAAAAGATTCCACAAATAAAGTCTTAAAATGGTAAGTAAGTTTAGCAGGGTTAATTTTCCTTCTGTATACCAACAATAAGCAATTAAAATGAAATTTTTAAAAAGATACCATTTACCACGGCATCAAATAAACATCAAATACTGATGAATAAATCTGAAAGAAAATGTGTAAGCCTTCTACAGAAAAAAAGCATTAAGCATCATAGAGAAAAATAAATGAAGATACCAGGTTGGCAGTATGTAAGACTCAATATTTTAAAGATGTTAATTCTCCCCAAATTGATCTATAGATTCACTGTAATTTTTTGAAGTTTATTTATTTATTTTGAGAGAGAGGGAGAGAGCATGTGTGCCAGCTGGGAAGGGACAGAGGGAGTGGGAGAGGGAGAATCCCAAGCAGGCTCTGCGTGGGGCTTGATCTCAGGATACGATATCATGACCTGATGAGCAAGAGTCCATTGCTTAGCCAACTGAGCCACCCAGGTGTCCCTAGATTCACTGCAGTTTTAATCAGATCCCAGTAGAGGGGTGTGTGTGTGTGTGTGTGTAACTTCACAAGCTTATTTATAAAATTTATGTGGAAATGAAAAAAGCCAAGAATAACAAGACAATCTTAAAGAATGACAAAGTGGGAGGACTTTTGGAACTGATATTAAGACTTTATAATGATGTGGTAATTAAGGCTGAGTTATTGATGCAAGGATGGGCAAATAGCTTAGTAGAACAGCATATAGTCCCAAAGAACCATGCATTTTATGGACACTTGATTCACATCAAAGGTAGCACCATATATCAGTAGAGATAAGAGCAGGCTTTTCAATAAATGGTCAACTGAACATCTATAAAGAAAGAAATGGATCTTGATTCCAGCTTCACAGCACACTCAAAAATTAATTTGAAATGGAGCATAGACCTAAGTGTGAAAGGCAAAACAATGAAGCTTCTAAACAATAAAATAGAATATCTTCAAAACCTTGGGATAGGCAAAGATCTCTTAAAGGGGACTCAAAAAGCCATAAAACAAAAGCTAAATTGGTCCACACTAAAAGGAAGAAATTCTGTTAGTCAAAATACATTATTTTGGAAGAAGACACCTGCACTACTTATATCTGACAATGGACATCTATTCAGAAAAAAAAAAAAAAAAGACCAACTACCTGATGGGGAAATGAGCAAAATAAACATACAAGCATTCTGCACAGCAAAGGAAACCGTCAACAAAGTGAAAGGTGACCTACTAGAGACCTCAGGAAGATGATAGAGGAGGAAGGCCCTGAGCTCACCCCTCGTGGACAGGTCCAGGCACTGACAGAACAGTTCCTCCACAGATAAAGATGTGAAAAGGTCCCACCTTTCACAGGTGGAGGGACAGAGCCTGGGTAGGGAGCCGGACTCCCAGCAGAGCAAGCCACAAGCAAGAGGAATATGACAGGCATGGAGGTCCTCCCTGAAGATTGAGGGGATCACGCCCCACATCTGGCACCCCTGGGTCTGAGGACCCACACTGGGAACATGAGCCCCCATAACATGTGGCTATGAAAATCAGTGGAGACTCGGGGACCCCTGGGACGCCAGGACACCTGGAGGGCTATATGAATTTGAGACTCTGCTCTTAAAAGGCCAGTGTGATATATGCCCTAGCCCAAGACCCAGCACAGAGGCAGCACTTTGAAAAGCACCTGGGTTATACATGAGGATTTATTAACTATTTTTAGGGCCTGTGTGGGAGGGGCAGGGATCTGCAGGAATTTTCTTTGGGAGCAGAAGTGCTATTGGGCACCATTTTTCATGCCCTCCTTAGCCTAGCTAGCCAGACACTTGTGGGCACTCATTCTGACTTCCCACCTACCTTACAAGCACCACTCATCCCCACCTGGTTTTCACCTGTAGAGCTTCCCCATCCAACCCTCCTGCCCCAGCAAGCGCCCCTCCAAGGCAGATTTCACCCCACCACATCTGGCAGGCAGCCTCAGCTCAGACTAGGTCCTCCACAAGGACCACCACCACACCACAGCTGGTGAAGACCAGTGCCCCACCACCCCCAGCAAAGCAACTCCTGCCCCAAGAAGGGGAAAAGCCAGCCCCGCCCACCAGCACTGTCCCAGCAGCTGTGGCCCCGTCACTGAGCAAGCTGCACCCGGAGCTAATCACACCCACCACACACCTACAGCAGCTACCATTGACCTCTCAGTCAGCCACACTGGGAGCCAGACCTGCCCAGCAGTGTGCCCTCAGTAGTTGCAACCAGTCATTGCAGACAGCTGGGCTAAGGACCAGCTCTGCCCACCAGTGTGCTTGCAGCAGCTGCAGCCTCCCATGGCAGGGTGAGACCAGCCTCACCCATCAGTCCACCCACAGCAGTTGCAACTCAGCCACAATAGGAGGGTGCCCACAGCCAACCCACGGACATCCCAGAAGTGCCTGGCTCTGCTGACCAAGGAGATTGCACTATTGGGCACAATGGGATGCCTTTGACACAAGACCACTACTTTCAAGACCAAGAGACTTTGGCTGACCTACCTAAGACATAGAAACAAACACAAAGAATCAAACAAAATGAGGAAACAGAGGGATATGTTAAAAAAAAAAAAAAAGGCAAAACGTCAGAAAAAGAACTAAATGAAAATTAAAGGAACTAAATAGTCATAAAGGTTACCAAACTTGGGACATGAGTTGATGAACTCAGTGAGAACTTCAACAAAGGCATATTTTTTTCATATTTATTTATTTTGAGAGAAAGAGCATGAGCAGGGGAAGAGCATAGAAATGGGGGGGGGAGGTAGAGGAGAGAGAGAGAGAGAGAGAGAGAGAGAATATCCCAAGTTAGCTCCACACTATCAGCACGGAGACAGACGTAGGACTTGAACTCAAAACCATTGAGATCATGACCCAAGCCAAAATCAAAAGTTGAAGGCTTAACCGACTGAGCCACCCAGGTGCCCCAGGCATGGAAAATATTTTTCAAGTTGTGCCTGGGTGGCTTAGTCAGTTAAGCTTCTGACTTCTGCTCAGGCCACGATCTCATGGTTCATGAGTTCAAGCCCCACATCAGACTCTGTGCTGACAACTCAGAGCCAGGAGCCTGCTTCAGATTCTGTGTCTCCTTCTATCTCTCTGCCCCTGCCCCCCCTCTCAGAAATAAATAAACATTTAAAAAACTATTTTAATAGATTTTTTAAAAGGAACCATTAAGGGGTGCCTGGGTGGCTCAGTCAATTAAGCGTCCAACTTTGACTCAGGTCATGATCTCAAGATTTGTGGGCTCAAGCCCTACATCGTGCCCTGTGCTAACAGCACAGAGCTTGCTTGGGATCCTCCCTCTCTCTCTGCCCCTCCCCTGCTTGTACTCTCTCTGTCTCTCTCAAAATAAATAAATAAAAACTTTTTAAAAAAGGAACATCAAAGCTAAAGAACATAATAACTGAAATGAAAAATACACTAGACAGAATCAACAGCAGATTAGAGGATGCAGAAAATGGACCAGTGATTTGTTTGTGGAAAGCAACCAAGCTGAAAAGCAATAATAATAAAGAATTTTTAAAAATAAGGATAAGTTAAAGAACTCTGGGACAACATCAGGCATACTAACACCCACATTATAGGGTCCCAGAAGGAGAGGGTGGGTGCAGGAAACTTACTTAAAGAAATAATAGCTGAAGACTTTTTTAATGTTTATTTTTGAGAGGGAGGGAGAGTCAAGTTGGGGAGGGGCAGATAGAGACAGAAACACAGAATCCGAAGCAGGCTTTAGGATCTGAGCTGTCAGCCCAGAACCCAACACAGGGCTCAGTCCCACAAACCGTGAAATCATGACCTGAGTCAAAGTCAGATGCTTAACCAATTGAGCCATTCAGGCTCCCCTGAAGACTTTCTTAACTTGGGAAAGGAAACAGACATCCAAGTCCAGAAAGCAGAGAGCCCCAAACAAGCTGAAGCCGCTGAGGTCCGTGACAAGACACATAATAATTAAGATGTCAAAGATTAAAGAGAGAATTTTTAAAGCCGTAAAACCAAATATTTATGTACAAGGGGTCCCCCTAAGGCCATCAGTGGAATTTTCAGTAGAACTTTTGCAGGCCAGAAGGGAGTGGCATGACATATTCAAAGTCCTGAAAGGAAAAAACACGAAACAAACAAAAAAACCCTACAACCAAGAATACTCTACTTTATTTGGCAAAATTATCATTCAGACTTGGAGGAGATTTGAAAAGTTTCCCAAACAAACAAAAGTTAAAAGAGTTGATCATCACTATACTGGCCTTACAAGAAATGTTAAAGGGACTTTTTTTTAAGCAGAAAAGAAAAAGCCAGAATTAGAAGAAAATATGAAAGGAAAAAGAGTTCACTGGTAAAAGCAAACCTATAGTAAAAGTAGTAGGTCAGTCTCTTATAATGCTAGTATGAAGATCAAAGACGGAAGTAATATAATCAATTGTATCTCCAAAAATTATTTAAGAGACACACAGAATAGAAAGATGTATAAAATGTGACATCATGTATATCAAATGTGGAGTGGAAGGGAAACATGTAGTGCTTCTAGAATGTGTTCTAACATAAGTCACTGTCAATATAGACTATTATATATAGGATATTATATAGGAACGTCATGGTAATCATAAACCAAAAACTCATAACTGTTATACAAAAAATAGAGAAAGGATTCCAAACATAACATTAAGGAAAGTCGTCAATTCACAAGGGAGGAAAGTAAAAGAAGAAGAAGAAAGGAAAAGAGAAAAATTACAAAAAGAACTAGGAAACAATTGCAAAATGGCAATAAGTAGTTACCTATCAGCAATTGCTTTAAATATAAATGGACTAAAGTCCCACTCAAAAGGTGTAGGGTGACTGAATGGATAAAAAATGAGATCCATCTATATGCTGCCTACAAGAGACTCACTTTAGACCTAGAGATTCATATAATTACATCCAGACAGAAAAATCAAGAAGGAAACAGTGGCTTTGAACAACACATCAGACCAGATGTACTTAGCGGATATATAGAGAACATCCCATCCCAACAGAGCGGATACACATTCTTTTTAAGTGCAGATGGGACATTCTTCAGGATTGATCACATGTCAAGCCACAAAACAGACTCGATAAATTTGAAAAGATTGAAATCAGGGTACCTGGGTGGCTCAATCAGTCGAGCGTCTGACTTTTGATTTCCGCTCAAGACATGATCCCAGAGTCTTGGGATCCAGTCCTGCATTGGGCTCCTCACTGCGTGTGGAGCCTCCTTGGGATCCTTTCTTAATCCCTCTCTGCCCCTCTTCCCCACTCTGTCTCTCTCAAATAAAAAAAAAAAAAATTTAAAGTTAAAAAAATAAAATTTTTACAGTTCAATAATATGGAAACAACTCAATTTTTAAAATGGGCCAGAGATCTTAGCAAAACACTTCACTAAAGAAGATACACAGCTGGCTAATAGTATTAGTGCATGAGAGGATGCCCAGTTTCAGGGAAACACAAATTAGGAGTACAAGGAGATGCTCCCATGCTCCTACTTGAATGGCCAAAGTGTAAAAGATTGACCATCTTCAGTCCTGGTGAGGATGCGGAGGACCTGGAGCTGTCGTTTCCTGTGGGGGGAACATTCAACGGTATGAGCATTTTAGAAGAGTAAGCATACAGCCACACAAGTACTCCCGTCCTGGCTATCTACCCAGGAGAAAGGAAGTGTCCTCACTAAGTGTCCTCACTTAGACTTGCACACAGATGTTCATAGCAGCTTTGTTTGTTTGTTTTCATGAGAGACAGCATGAGCCAGGGAGGGACAGAAAGAGAGCATCCCAAGCAGGCTTCACCCCCAGCTCAGAACCGGACTTGGGACTCAATCTCATGAACCATGAGATCATGACCTGAGCTGAAATCAAGAGTCAGAGGCTCAACTGACTGAGCCATCCATGCGTCCCCATAACAGCGTTAGTTATTAGAGCCAATAAATAATGATACGATTCCACTTATATATAGTTCTGGAAAGATGCAGCTTAATCTGTGTTTACCTGAGGAGAGAGGTAGGGCAGGAAAAGGAGAAGAATCCGCACAGACACCAGGGAACTTTTGGGGGGTGACAGAGATGTCACCCTCTAGAATCTGGCCATGGTTTCATGGGTGTGTGCAAACTGTGCACTTGAAATACATGCATTTTGTCGTATGTCACGTAAACCTCAGGAAAGCTGTGCAAACAAATCAGTTGTTCAGAAGAGGAAATGTAAGCATGGCTTCGTTCTGAACCCGGAAATAGTCAAACAGTGTACATGCTGAATTTTTTTATCAAAATATCATTATACTGGGGAATGGAAAGTAGGGGCAGATGTGGTAGAGAGGAGGAGAGGGTGGAAATCCTCATCCTCCATAGTGGAGGCTCAGCAGATAAAGTCTACCGCTGAGAAAAAAAAATTAGGAAGGACCAGCTCAGGCATGTTGTTCAGACACATGGAGGTAAATGCCACAAGAATCTGGTTACAGTGGCTGTCTCTGAGAGAGGGGCACCAGAGATTATGGGCCTCAGTAACACGTGTGGAATTAGCTGTCTAAGCCATGGGAGGGTATAACTCTAATATAAATTAAAACTTTTTAATGCTTTAGCAGTGCCTTAAAGCCACAACCCCCAGTTTATCCAGCTGTAGAAGGAGCTGTTGTGTGATGTGCGCGTGCGTGTACACACACACACACACACACACACACACACCAAGCTCCACCCAGAACAGGTAGAAGGTACAGAGGGAGGCCTCTGGCCTGATGTGAGGCCCTGGGCAGAACAGAAACCATATTTTTAGCTGTGGTGTTCTCAAGAACACCAGGCAGTTTTGCTTTCAAAAGCTCCAGTAGGGGCGCCTGGGTGGCTCAGTTGGTTGGGTGACTGACTTCGGCTCAGGTCATGATCTCACAGTTTGTGGGTTTGAACCCCGCGTCGGGCTCTGTGCTGACACCTAGCTCAGAGCCTGGAGCCTGTTCCAGATTCTGTGTGTGTCTCTCTCTCTGACCCTCCCCTGCTCACGCTGTCTCTTTCTCTCTCAGAAATAAATAAACATTAAAAAAATTTTTTTTAATAAAGAAAAGTTCCAGTAGTTAATCTTGTAGGGACACAAACGTTGGGATTTACATGTTTCTAATGTGCTCAAGCTGAGGGTTGCCGAATCCTTTCCATTTCTCTCATGGTAAGAGCCCCAAATGGAGATCCTTGAGAAAATGTGATGCTTTGAAGATAATCGTCTACTTTTCTCCAAGCTATGTGGGAAGTGGAGGGCTGATGACCTATTAAGTCTGTGTTTCCTGTTCTTTTTCTAGGTGGTCACTTCTTTCATCGAAACTCCTTGTCTCCTCGGAGCCTGGTGTATGAAAGTGAATTCTCCACAATCGAGCCCTCTTTGGACATGTATGATGAGAACAAAACCTGATTTTTCTAAATGGGCTCTGGGGGGTCACCTCTTTTGTGATTTGATTTCTGATCACCTTTCTTATTTTGTATTCTTCTGTCAGCGTCCATTTTGGAAGAATGGCAGGGCTTTCCAAGCACAGGTTGGGGCTCAGGGTTAAACTGCAAGGTACCCCAAGGTGCAGCTTTGACCACAGTGTTGTTGACCAGGTGACCTCGGAGCACTAAACGCCCGCCCAAAGCTGGCCTGAGAACATGGGCCCCAACAAGCTTGGCTGTTCCCAGAGAAGAGCAGGGGCCCAGGGGTCAATGTTGCATTGCAAATGTGTCTCTGAATAATTACATGCATATTCTGTGTCAGGGTGACATCGGGGTTTTTTAAATACCTTTTGTGCTCCCCACTCACAGTGCATACTTAAGCTTGCAGGTGCCACTTCTCACTGACGTGGGGCACAAGTTGCCGCTACGTGGCCTGCTCTCTATCTTCCTGTCTCTTATCCTACTTTCTGTTGAGGAGCCTCTTGCCAGAGGTTCCTGAGAGAAAGGCTTGCCTTTCATCCCTCCCCAGAGACTGACCACCACCCAGCGCACCACGGTGCAGGGGGCGGTCTTGCCCATTGCTGTCTCCAGCCTCCCTCCTGAGAGCATGACACGGGGCCGAGTGTTTTTGTGACCACTGAAACCCTGAATGCCCCGACCCCGAGGCCTGTAGACTTGTCTGCTTGGTATCTGCTGAGGGGTGAGCAGAGGTCAACCCCGCGAGGCCAGCCTGGCAGTCTTCTCTGGGTGACCTTGGGATGGCGGCCAATGGGTGTGAAGCCCTGAACAACTCTGAGTGTTTTCCTGAGAAGATCAAGCCCCCTCCTTGCTGTTAGATGTAAGATGAGCACCCTTCTTCAGTCTTACTGGTCTGACCCAGTTGCCTCCCACCAGCCTTGGCATGAAGAAGACACAGGGACTTCTAGAAAAAGACATGGTGGCCAGCATGGCGGACATCAGGGACACACGTGCTCGCCCCACACGCCTAGGGATGATGTCGAGTTAACATCACGAGAAGCATGTGTCTGAAGTAATCCCAACACAGAACCACGAGAAGCAAATCTGTAAAACAAAATTGACGCCTCCTTTTTGCTCAAGGACACACTGTAGAGTAGCCTGTTTCTCTTATGGATGGGAGCTATACAGAGATGTAAATGTGTTCAGGTCCTTCGATCCTTCTTAACGAGAATTGGAAACTTCAGCCTCCATATGCTTAGATCTGGCAGCAAACCACTCAGACCTGTGACCCCCACCCCCGACACCCTGTGATTTTTATTGACTCCGTAAAACAGAAATTCTAGGTGAACACTTGTTATTTTTCCCTGTGCATCTGGCTTCTCCTCTAAGTGTCTGTTCTCGTCACTTGTTGCTAGGACGCCTCAAAATGCAGTTGCACCCCCGAGCAAAACCCCTCAGAGAACCAGGGTAGTGACGGCCATTGGGAGCCTCACCTCAGAGTGACCAGCGGCGTTCTGTCCATAATCATTTGAGGCTGGAACAGTGCGAGACTTTTAAGGTCTTAGCAGCTTTTTCTTTTTACCTTTACCCAAGGGCTTCTGTTTGTTTTGGGGTTTTTTTTTAATTGTCTTTGTACTATAAAAATATTTTTGATAAACAGCTTCCAGAGAGCACTGTTCAGAAAGACAGGCTTGCCCTGCTGGCTTCGTGGTGAGGGAGTGAGTCTCGAGGAGATTAGAACTCAGTGTGCCAGGCACACACCCAAGCTCGTGTTTGCTTTGGCTCATCCGACAGGGAAGATGGCTCAGTTCCGCCCGGGTTGTCCGCACCACGACCTTGTTTTCCTGCACCAGAACTGGGACCCCAGCAGGGCACTTGCTTCTCATTTGTACAGTCTCACAAAAGCGTAGACATTAAATTTCACGCAAGACATTCCTTTAATGGAAAGGAATGAAGTGACCTGAGAAGAAATTAAAAACTCGGGCCCCTAAAAAAAAATCTACCTATTAAAGCACATTTGAATTTCTGGCAAATCTAGGACACGCCTTCCCTGTCAAATAACCAAGGAGGCATTTCTTGCAGGGGAATTCACTCAGAATAGTACTCTGGGTCCCGGCTCGACATCTTTTCCCTAAAAATTGAGGCCACTTTCCTGCTCAGCGACAGAACGTCCTGCCTTTGTCGGGAGGGACAGTAACTTCTGTGTGGAGGCCGTGTCCTCCGGGAATAGCAATATTTGTCCCAAATAACAGCCTCTTTGCTGGCAGTGGTGCTGGAGACTTCTCTGCGAGGCCACGCCAGGGACCCCAGAGAGCGGAGCGGGGCCCTGGGTGAGAACATCCTTCTCAACACCCCTGCCTCTGAGAAGTTGAGGTTTGGGAGCAGTTGGCCATACAGGCCTGGGTGGGGTTACAGAGAGACTCTCTTCTCCGAGATATGAGGATCTCAGTTGTTGCAAGTCTTACAGCCACAGTGGTTATTAGCCAGGAAGCTTCTGATCGTTTTTGTTGTGGGGGAGTAGGGCGGGGAGGGTTACTATTTGAAGAACAGAAGGGTTGGAGGAACCAGCTGCTTATACCACAAGCACTCTATCCCTCCCGCGGGCTGCTCTGGGCAGGCCCGGCTCCCGCCTCTTCCTCCCGGCATGGCCTCCACCTCGTGTCCCAAGTCCCAGGCCAGGCCGGGTTCAGTCCTCTCAGTATGCACCGCAGGACTTGTGGAGTGGGGTCTGGGGGAGCCGTAGCCATCACCTGGTCAGCTAGGAATTGGGCCGCTGCAGTTAAAATGCAGACACTTACGATTTGGTTATGTTGAATGTGCGAAGTGAGGAACTGCCCATAGCTGATCTGTCAGGGAGAGGGAAGAGGCCCCGGGCCAGGAAACAACAGGAAGGCCGGGCATGGCGTCACCCCTGGTGGGTGGGCAGTGTGCCAGCGCAGGGCCCCCGGCCTCGGCCCCTCAGGGGAAGACCAGCCCTACTACCAGGCGGCTGACGACACCTCACCTAGTCTAAGGAGCCTGGCTTTTGAAGGAAGACTCCATTCCCCAGCCACACTCCCCAGGCCTGGCTCAGAGGAACTTCCAAGGGGCACTTTCTGAACACCCATTTGGACTTGAGGCCACGCCTGTACTGCCAGCCGGCCTGCTGCACCCAGCAGCCCCGCTTCCAAAACACGCCGTCGCTAGGGTTTAAACAAAATAAGGTTACTGAATTTGACAGAGCGGATACTTCCTACGGGCTTTATGAACTCTTCTCGTATTTGTATTACCCCTCACACCCAGTTCTTTCCGTGATCTCCCCATTAACCTTCATGACTGAGGCTGTGGCTCTGCTGTAGGCACACAAGGAGGTGGTGGTAATGTCAGGTGGCCTTGACAAGCAGTTGCTGCTCCTAAATGTCATGGAACAAAACACTGGTTTCCAGGAAGTGAAGGTAGAAGGAAAAGGGTGGGATTACGAGGCTAGTTTCGTCACGAGACTTTTATTCCATTCTTACGATGTGCCCCACTCCGAGTTGAGGGGGCTCCTGTAATCATGAAGACCTAGGCTGTTCCAGAATACTGGCCAACTGCGCTGTGAGGCCAAACGCAATGAGGGCGAGTCACGGACAGAGGGGTTTCCCAGGGTGTGGAAGGAGGGGCACCAGGCAGCCCTGGTGAGGTGGCGGGACGGGAATGCAGGAGGAGGGAGGAGGAGCAAGAGACTGGCAAGGGAGTGGGTCTCGCTCCCGGGGCTGTGGGGAGGGCCCACATCTCAGGGAAAGGGCAGGAGCAGGGAGGGTGTGGACCAGAGAGGCACCGCAAGGCCCAGGTGCTGAGGCAGAGCACGGGGCTTCAAAGTTGGGCCCGAGCCTGGGGTCCCGCCAAAAGTGGAAGAGGAAGGTACCACCAGCATGAAGAGCATATCCAGATGGCCAGTCTCGGTGGCCGGTGGGGGCTGGTGGGACCCAGGGGGAGCTGCTGTGGGGACACTTTCCACCTGCCTCTAGAGGGAGGCCTGGAGATGTGGCTCTGGATGTCAGGCAGCCTGAGGGGAGGAAAGGGTGGTCGGAATTCCTGGGAAGCTGTGTTTGAAAGGAGCAGTTTACCTACACCTACCAAAGTAGCCCCCATGTAATCCCAGTCCCTCAGATGCCTCAAACCTCTCCCTCCTCTCCCCTTCTCCTTCTTTCTCCTCCTCTCTCGCTCCCTCCCTACACCCCCTATACCCACACACTTAGAGCAGTTAGACTCCCCAGAGAAGGTGTCCAGCCGGCCCTGGTGTTCCCTTCATTCACATGATGGTGGAAGCCAGAGTGGGGCTGAAATTGCCCAATGACATGAGAGCCAGGCTGGGGACACTGACATTTAAGGGATGAGCAGAAGGAGCACCTGTCAGCAACCAATTTACTTAAACCACTGAGTGTGACTTCCATCTTCAAGAAAGGAGGTGTTCGCGTGACCGCTCACTCCCAGAAACAGTTTAGAGTGGTCAAACTGAGCGCTCACTCCCAACGCCCGAGGAAAGGATCATTATCACAGGGTGACCATTAGGGCACCGACAGCTTCAAGTGTCTTCCCTGCTAAGGGCGGTTGTCACAAGGGAGGCGCACCTACTTGTACCTTTTCTTGTGGCCTCCTTGAGAAACCATTCCAAAGCCTAGTGGGAAAAGGATAAAAATGAGTGTATATGTTCACATCACATCCATGGATGCTTCGCAAAACTGGGAAACTAATACGTTTTAAGTCTCGTAACATCAGAGGAAATCCAGAAAGGATACAGAGGTAAGGTGCCTGTGTTGGCCGCATGGAACTGTGCTTTCCTTACTGTCCTGCAAAGCAGCAAGAAGAGCCAAGCATGGCAGAAGGGGGAAAGGTCTCCCCTCCTCCCCACCCCCGCTCTGAGACTGAGACCCTAACTAGCTGGCCTCTTCCGCGCCCCCTCTCTAGGGCTCCACTGGGGTGCTGGTGGAGTCAGGAAGGTTGCTGTCTTTCTTAGGAGTATCCTGAAAGATCCCAACTGACTGAGCCTTGACGACGAGAGCCCAGGGGGCCCTTAGTAGGCATGAGATGATAGCAGTCCCCTGTGATCTTGGAGCTGTGTCCCACCAGCCGGCCTCCAGTGACTGTGGAGGGGAAGGGGTGCCGGCAGCCTCAGCCGCTTAGAAGGACAACATGTCTACATCCGAGACTTGGCTCTCATGGTCTAACAAGGCCCCATGGGGGCCCCCAGCCCACGACCTAGGACTTGCCTGGGATTTATCCCTTCAAAGTTCACTCTAGCTCAAGCCATCGTTTTTTTGTTTTTTGTTTTTTCTGTTTTCTTCACTCTGACTTGGGGGAGAAGGAAGATACTTTGTGACAAAAACAATTTTTCAAAACTTTGAATTTCATGCAAACTTAATATTTGAGTATTATACTTTCAGAAGGATTCAGTGCTGCTGGAATCCCTCTGACCTTCGTCCTGGGCTTTCCTAGTTCCTCCTGCTGAATCTTCTACATGCATATACCACGAAAGACGGAGGTTCGAGGTGGCACCGACCCGGCCTGGCAGCCTGAAAGGAATGAGTTTCTCTGAAACAGCAGGCCCAGGGAGCGTGGCCAGGGGCCCAGAGACAGCTGCCTGAGCCCCAGTGCTCAAGCCAAGGGTTGTGTCGAGAATCAGCAGAAGCGCCTTTATAAACCACACATATTCTCCTTTGGTGGAAAAGCTGAGAGCTGGAGGAAGTCATTAGCACCCTTTTCTCTGAATCTCCTGGGACATAGCCTCGAGGAACCCCGGCCCAGACAAATGCTGGCCTGAAATGGCTCATTTCCCACCAGTCCACTGTCATCCACTTGGGTGGGCACATGTGCAGGAAAGGTCATCTGGCACGTCGGTCGGTCATCTGGCAGCCCTGGCTGGCCTTTGCCAGCTCCTTACCCCCTCCACAATCACTCTCACTCTCCAGCTGTCTTTAGGACTCCTGGCAACTGTTGAAAGCCCCAGATGATCGTTCTGAGGTATATTTTTACAAATTTAACCCAGCACAAAGTGGATCCTGACTTGTTTTCAGAATTACCCTTCATCCACAATTAAGTCCAAGTATATTTATGCTGTGTGATACTAAAGGACTATTCTAATTTTAGTGACTGGTAGGTACTGAGCCGAGATGGTGGTAAAAACGAAAGGTCGGGGTCGGGGTAAGGAGACACTAATATCCAGGCCACTTCTTTACCTTCACTCAAGTAAGCTGTTGCTAAGCAGGTTAACTGCCTGCCGACTGCCAGCATGCTTGGTGGACTAAGTCAACTAGCTGTGGCCAGTGTCTGTGTCCCCAGCACGTTTCCTGGGTGCCCAGCCTGAAATGACGCATGCCACCCTAGAGAGGGCGCTGTGTCCTACATCCCCCTGGCTTGCTGAGCCCGCTGGAGGAGGGGTGCCCTTGGCTGGTGCTTCCGGCCAGAATCTAAAGCTGAGTCGAAAGCTCCCAAGTGGTCGTGTCCCTGCCTGAGAAGACCTGACCGGTGTGATCACAGAAATAAGAAAAGGCTCCAAGCTACAAAATGCTATTTGGGGTCTGGGGAACAGCGTCACCTACTAGAATAGTCTTGTTCCTGCACAAGCGAAGGAGTTGGTCCAAACCGAAGGCTACGGATGTCACAATTGTTTTTGACCCTCAGTAGCTTTTGTACTCATATAAAATATTAAAGTTACCCCCTTCATATTTGGGTCATTCACAGAGCTCCTCTTATCCTGGGTTCCTGCTAACTATGCACAACATCTCAGAGGATGGCATACAAAACTATTTTTCTAACTGTAGCACAGGTAATTTGGGGTGGGAGGGCATGGGATATACCTAAATGTGGCAAATGACTTACCTTCCACCTTGAGGGATGAAAGGGAAACTATGCACTCGAATTTTAATTCACCAATGGATAGCTTGTGCCAGAAAGAACACATCAAATAGCCCAAAAGCAAAATTGATCATTTGCTTAATTTGGGGGCTCACTGTAGGGGGAGTTACCTTGTCTAGAACACAGATTACCTGCAAGTAGAATGTGAGCTGATTTCTTGGCAATCAGATCTTATAAGCCCTTTGAAATGTCCTGGGCAGCACAATGGCCTAGGTCCATATGGTTAATGTAAGTATAATTAAGTAGTGACATGGTATGGTATATACCTATATGCCGATAGTGTATACCTGTATGTGTGGGATTTGCTAATATAACCATTTCAATAAAAACCTACTGAAAAAGCTGCTGTGCCTGCATGGAGTGCTGTTGTTGGAACCTGTATCAGTGAGGGACCCTCTTGGCTGAAGTCGCAGAAACCCCAGCCAAAACTGGCTCAAGCAAAAGGGGAACTTAGCAGAGCTAACATGCCAGTGGTAACCTTGTGGCATGGTCTGACTCTCAGCCACGGACACCAGTTCTCATTTGCTAGCCTGCTTCCTGCAGGGAGACCGCAGGCTTGGGCTCAGGGTGGTGGGAGCCCCATCAGTGCAAGAGCTGGCCTGCCTCTTCAGGAGGTAATCCAGAGCAGAATGGGATCTCTTTGAGCCTGACTGGCTTGGTTGGAGGCCCACGGCCATCACTGAACCAACCGGTGTGTCGCAGATAGTATGCGCCCACAGCCAAGGCCAGCACGGGCTCCTGTTGTGCAGCCCCGGAGTGCAGTGGCTTCCCCTGAAAGACGGGAGCTGAGAGTTCTAAGGTGTGGTCTCCGCAAAGTCAGGGTGCTGCACAGGAAGAAGTGGATGTTGGGACAAAAGCAGCAAATGTCCACTATGGGTAGAAAAGAGTTGGTATCAAAAAGGTCTGGACATCAGTACCGTCTCTGCCACTTCCTATTAGTAGGAACTGGGCAAATAATTTCTTCTATTTGGATTTCAGTCCTATTGTCTCTAACAAAGGGATCATTAAATGCCTCACAGGGCTAACATGTGGAGATTAGATTCTAAGCAATGTAAGAAGTAAGCTTAATGTCATTAGCCAGTAACAGTCTGGTATATAGTCTATGTAAATAGCTCTTACAAATTCAACAATAAAAAGACAACCCAATTTAAAAATGGGCAAACAAGGGGCACCTGGGTAGCTCAGTCAGTTGAACATCTGACTCTTGATTTTGGCTCAGGTCATGAGTTCACAGTTGGAATCAAGCCCCACATCGGGCTCCAGGCTGACCACACAGAGCCTGCTAGGGATTCTCTCTCTTCCTCTCTTTCTTCCCCTCCCCTGCTCTCTCTTTCTTTCTTTCTCTCTCTCTCAGAATAAATGGTTAAACTTTAAAAAAGTAAAAATTAAAATGGGTAAAGGATATGAATCGACATTTCTCCAACAAAGATGCTCAAATGACCATCAAGCATATGCAAAGATGCTCAACAACCTAAGTCATTGGGGGAATGCAGATCCAAGCCACAGGAGGTACTACTTCATATCCATGAGGGTGGCTGTCATAAAAAGACCATAACAAGGGCACCTGGGGAGCTCAGTCGGTTAAGCATCCGACTTTGGCTCAGTCATGATCTCACAGTTCATGAGTTCAAGCCCCATGTTGGGCTCTGTGCTGACAACCTGGAGCCTGCTTTGGATTCTGTGTCTCCCTCTGTCTCTGCCCCTCCCCCACTCACACTCTGTCTCTGTCTCAAAAATAAATAAACATTAAAAAAATTAATAAATGTTGGGGCTCCTGGGTAGCTTAGTCGGTTAAGCGTCCGACTTTCGCTTAGGTCATGATCTCGCGGTTCGTGGGTTCGGGCCCCGCGTCGGGCTCTGTGCTGACTGCCAGCTCAGAGCCTGGAGCCTGTTTCAGTCTGTGACTCCCTCTCTCTCTGACCCTCCCCTGCTCACGCTGTCTCTCTCTCTCTCCTAGAAATAAATAAAACATTAAAAAAAATTAATAAATGTTTAAAAAGACAATAACAAATGTTGACCAGATGTGGTGAAATTGAAACCTCCACACATTGCTGGTGGGAATGTGAGGTGGGGCAGCAGTTTTGGAGAACAGTGTGGTGGTTCCTCAGAAAGTTCAACATAGGTTTCCCATAGGACCCAACAAGTCCACTCCAGAAACATGTCCAAGAGAACCAAAAACCTCTTCACACAAAAGCTTGTACACAGATGTTCACAGCAGCATTCTTAAGAGCCAAAAAGGGGAGGGGCGCCTGGGTGGCTTAGTCGGTCAAGCGTCCGACTTCGGCTCAGGTCATGATCTCACAGTTTGTGAGGTCGAGCCCCGTGTCGGGGTCTGTGCTGGCAGCTCAGCTTCAGCTTCTGTGTTTGCCTCTCTCTCTGCTCCTCCCCTGCTCATGTTCTCTCTCGCTCTCAAAAATAAATAAATATTTTAAAAATATATTTAAAAAGAGCCAAAAAGGGGAGACAACCCGAATGTCCACCTGATGAGTAGAGAAGGAAAATGGGGCATGTTTAAACAATGGAATATTATTTGTCCATAAAAAGGGGTGAAGTACAGACACATGCTACAGTGTGAACCTTGAACACACTACAGTAAGGGAAAGAAGCAAGACACAAAGGCCACATAGTGTATGAGTTCATTTATATGAAATGTCCACAATGGGCAAACCAAGAGGGACAGAAATAGATTAGTGGTTGCCAGGGGTGGAGGAGGTAGGGGAATGAGGAATGATTGCTAATACACAAGAAGTTTCTTTCTGGAGTGATGGAAATGTTCTGGAGTTAGTGGTCATGATTGCACAGCTTTGTGAATGTACTAATACTGAACTGTGCACTTTAAAAGGGTGACTTTTGGGGCACCTCGGTGGCTCGGTCAGTTAAGCGTTGGACTTCGCTCAGATCATGATCTCACAGTTTATGAGTTCAAGCCCCCGCATTGGGGTCTGTGCTGACAGCTCAGAACCCAGAGCCTGCTTCAAATTCTGTGTTTCCCTCTCTCTCTGCTCCTCCCCCGCTCACGCTCTGCCTCTGTATCTCAAAAATAAATAAACATTAAAAAAAAAAAAAGGAAAGGAATGCAAACGCTCTGAGGTGGGGCCCACCAATCTGTGTTTTAACAACCCTTGCAGGTGATTCTAATACATGCTTATGCTTGAGAACCACTGGCATGAAGGAACAAAATAACCCTTTACCTCCTCCTAGGATGTTAACAAGTACTCCAAATTCCTGAGGGTAGATTACTCCCCTGAGAGCACATTATCAGTTCAAGCTTCCAAGGTCTTAAAGAAAAATGGCCTCTGCACCTTCATGAGATATCAGGCAATATTTCAGAAGACTTTTGATCATTCTGGCTGTCAACCATGAAACTGCCTATTTTACTTCCTTCTATCATATTAGATTCTTGAATGCTGGTGACAGGAACCCAATTGGCAACCAGCTTAAGCCTCCCGAGGTGATCCCAAAGTGCCCGGATCGGTTTATCCTCCTGCGGGTTCCTGGAGGGCCCAGGCCAGCAGCATGATCCTGCAACCGAAGTGGCCCTGGACATTCTGGATTGCCCCAGACATAATTCACAGCTCCCTCTTTCACTCAAAAGGGTCGGTGTTTGTGAGGGGGTGGACCCCTACAGGCTAGCACTGGGAAAGCAGGGGTCCACATCCCCTACCCAGCGGGCGGCTGTCCATGCATATGCAGAAACCCACCAATGTCCCAGGGCCAGCCCTGTCCGCTGCCCCTAGACCACCAAGCCCCAGTGTCCCTATGTCTCAGGTGTGGGGACTGCACGTATCTCTATCGACCCTGCCAGCTTCGGGGCTCCCTGACAACCCATCCTCAGCTCCCGGAGGTTTTCCTAGTCTTGGGTCCCAGGGTCCGAATTCTGAAAATGGTGACAATCGTCTAACCCCTTCCAGACTCCCTTTGCAAAGTTATGCCCTGGGGTGCACAGCGCAATCAGCCGGACGTGTATTCGCAAATGCTATTTCTTTACATTCTCCCATCCTCGCCCCCAAACCCTGGACAGGATTTCACAGAAGCCAGGGGCCCCGCTCTCGGCACGACCAGTTTCTCTGGCCTGTGCATTCGGACATTCTGGCAGAAGCCCGTGGCCCCGGGGCTGGGCGCCGGTACTTGAGCGAGAGGGAGGCGGACACAGCCGGGCCAGGCCGGCCAGCGGCGAGGGGCGGAGAACGGGGAGAGGCGGGGGGCGGGGGGTGGGGTCCACGCGGGCGGAGGGCGGGCGGGGCCCGGGGAGCCGCGCGCGCCCGGCGGGCCCGGAGCCGGCGTTTGCTGGTCCGCGCGCCCGCCAGGGGGCGCCGCCCTCCCGGCCCGCCCGCCCCGCCCCGCCCCGCCCGCTCGGCTCCGGCGCGGCGGCGGCGACGGCGGCGGCGCTTCCGCCTGGCCGGCCTCGGCCCGGTGCGAGCGGCCCCACGATGTGGCTGGGCCCGGAGGAGGTGCTGGTGGCCAACGCGCTTTGGGTGACGGAGCGGGCCAACCCCTTCTTCGTGCTGCAGCGGCGCCGCGGCCACGGCAAGGGCGGCGGCCTCACGGGTGAGAGGCGCGCGGCGGCCGGGCCTGTAGACGCGGCCGTGGGGCCGGGCGGGGAGGGCGCCCCTGCGGCGGGGGCCGGGCCGGGGCGGGGGCGCAAGGGTAGGGCGGGGAGTCGGGTCTGGGAGGCGAAGCGGGGGCCCGGGGGCGAGAGGTGGGGATGGGGCCTCCGGGCGGGTGGGCGCGCGGTGAAGATGGGCCTAGGGCGGGGGAAGGAGGCAAACCGGCTGGCGTTGGGAGGCTAGTCGGTGACTTGGGCCAACCCCAGGCGGCCAGCCTTCGTCTGGCCGTGGGCTCTGCCCGGACGCGGTGCCCGTGAGCTTCCCGGGGCTTAGCTCAGGCGTGTGCAGCCTCCTGGAGTGAGATTTCACAGCTGAAAGTCAGCGACATCTCCTGGTCCTCTGCGTCTGCCTCAGTTTCCCCCAGTACGTCAGAGGGGCCAAGTGACAGAAGCACACGTTTTCTTTTGCCTCTTTCCTTCCACCCAGATTTGCCCTTTTAGCGAGATCAGAGGTCCCCCCGAGCTGCTGCCGGCCTCAGCCCCCATCCCTCCAGCTTTCCGCCCACCTTTCTTGCTTGGTGGTGCCCTGGAGCTGCGGACGGAGGCTTTGCCTAATTACCAGTGTGGGCTGTTCCCGCCAGCCAGCCAGGATGCCCCTTTGTCCATCTGGGCAGCACCGCTAATGGTGGGCAGGCAGCTCCAGGAGTTGTGTGGCAAGTGAGACCCAGGGAAAGTGCACTGGGCCTTCCCCCTACGGGTGTTGTGCGCGGCCTCTCGTGCTGCAAGCCTGTGTGGGCCCTGCCAGCGCGGCCCTGGGGCAGGCTCAGGGCTGGACCAGTGTCTATGCTTCCAGGCGGCCCGTTGCTGGCATATCAGACTGCAGGCCCAGTGTTGCCACATCTTACAAGTATCAACAGAACTTAATGTGAAACATCCTCATTTTAAACATTAGCAGCGAATACAGTCCCGTGAGATGCCCTTCCCACACACCTCCTCTGCCACTCTTTCCTGGCCCATCCCTCCTAATATGGAAGAGACTGTACCCATTCCTTTTTATTTTTATGTTTACTTATTTTGAGACAGAGAGAGCGTGCGTGCATGCTCGAGCATGGAAGGGGCAAAGAGGGTAACAGAGGGTCTGAAGCAGGCTCTATGCTGGCAGAGCCTGATGTGGGGCTTGAACTCCCAAACCTTGAGATCATGAACTGAACCAAAGTCAGAGGCGTAACCGACTGAGCCACGCAGGTGCCCCGAGACTGTACCATTTCTAAGAAAACTGTGTTCCTTTCAGGCCTTAGGCTGCCTCCCAGCGGCCTCGGGAATCACAGGAGCTGGTGTGGCCCTGTGTCCCGGACTGGGATGTTCAGGGGATGCTAGACAGCAGCGCCTCTGGAAAGTCTGAACAGTGGACAACATCAGAAGCCCGTGTAGGAAAGTGAAGCCTGGTGCTCTGTACCTTGTGTTGGACCAGTGTACCAGCATGGCTGATTTGGCCAGTGTGCTTCCAGCACTGGATCTGTGCATCCAAAGATCATCTCAGAGAGCAGGTGGGACCCTCTGGCTCCGCCTTCCTCGGCCCAGAAGGCCCTTTCCATGTCACTCCTCTCTCTCTGTCCCCCACGACAGAGCTCCGCACCCCAGCTGGGAATCACTCCTTCAACTCCCTGTTCAGCTAGGTTTGATGAGTCCTGCTGTGGCCTCTGTCCTGGCCTTCCTTGTGCTGTCATAGACATCCTGGCCTCCTGAACCCTGTCTCCCCTAGGGAGGAACAGTTAGTGATGTGGTTTTGTTCAGGCTGGCCTTTAAAAATAGATGCCAGCCCTGGCGCACGTGGGTGGCTCAGTTGGTTAAGCGTCTGACTTCAGCTCAGCTCATGATCTTACAGTTCGTGGTTCTCTGCTATCAGCACAGAGCCCGCTTTGGATCCTCTGTCCCCACTTCTCTGCCCCTCCCCTGCTCTCTCCATCTCAGAAATAAATAAACATTTTTAAAAATTTAAAAAAAACAACAACAGATGCCAGCCTGAAATCTGCATTGAAGAGTCTGAGTGCAACGAAATGTTCTGCCCATAAAAAAGCTTTCAGGTCTTAAAACACGGATATGCCAACAGTATAAGGATTAAAATAAAATCTCCATGGCCAGAAGAGAAACCCTAGCAGAAACCAGGGGGAAAAAAGTTTATTCCAAATCCCGATAAAGCTTGAATATGCCACTTAAACTGCAATTTAGAGAGAGATGGTTTAGAACATCTCAATAAAACAAGCGAGAGATTACAGACTCCTAAATTGGATGTGGGTGATGAGTATCTTCTTTTGTAATCAGTAATTTTATTCGTTAAAGATTTAGGAGGGAAAAAATAGTTAAAAATGGAATACAACACAAAAGTGTTAAAGTCAAATGAAGGAATCATTCTGACATGGACAGGAAAACGGTAACAAAATGTTTTCAGGTCATACTGAAAGCAGGAAAGCAGCACTTCTTTCAGAGGGAAAACTAAATTCCAAAAAGGAACAGTAAACAGATTTTCAGGTAGCTTGATCATTCAGTTAACGAAGAGAAGTGAATCAGACACAGGGGTCAAAGGTGTTTCTTCTGATTTGTCAGGGCAATAGCAACATTGACAAGGGATATACCTGATGAGAAGGGAAATCTGAAATGCCCTAAAATGATTCAGTTCAGAGATGGAAACAACTGGATCAGTGTTTTCCCAGATTGGAGGACAGTTCTAAAAAATTACCATGTCCCCTCAGTCATGACTTCTGAAGCCACAGGAACCTCCTTACACTTCCCAGAATAAAAATGTGTGATTACTTGGCAGAGGAAAGACTACATTATCTTCCTTTTGTTGATAATGGAAAGTGATATTACAAAGTCATTGTCTTATATTTTAAAAAGCCATCAGAGTATGTGGCCAAAACCGTCAGGGGAAGAAACTGTTATCTTAAGAGATGTGTCTGCCAGTTAATAAAACACATTGTACTATTTGTCTAGATTTTGTGATATCCACAGTATTGTTTTTGTTTTTGAGACTGTTGTACTTTCTCGGTCTAAAGAAATGCTTGTTTTTAAACCTAATTTTGTATCTTTCCTAAAGAGACCCTCCCAGAATTGTTTAAGCTTATAAAAAGGGCCCCCTAGGGCATCTTGGTGGCTCAGTTGGTTAAGCCTCCGACTTCGGCTCAGGTCGTGATCTCACGGTTTCTGAGTTCTAGCCCCATGTTAGGCTCTGTGCTGACAGCTCAGAGCCTGGAGCCTGCTTCGGATTCTGTGTCTTCCTCTCTCTCTGCCCCTCCCTCTCCCTCCCTCTCTCTCTCTCTGTCTCTCTCTCTTCCTCAAAATAAACATTAAAAAAGATTTTTGGGGGGGCGCGGCTGAGTGGCTCAGTTGGTTAAGCATCCGACTTCAGCTTAGATCATGATTTCGTGGTTTGTGGGTTCCAGCCCCACATCGGGTTCTGTGCAGACAGCTCAGAGCCTGGAGCCTGTTTCAGATTCTGTGTCTCCCTCTCTCTCTGTCCCTCCCCCGCTAATGCTCTCTCTGTCTCAAAAATAATTAAACTATAAAAAAATTTTTTTAATTAAAAAAAAAAAGATTTTTTAAAATAAAAAATAAATGAAAAGGCCCCCCTAAATCCTGAGTCTGTCCCTGCTTGCAAGGATTTGTGAGTCAGGGAAAGAAGCAGAAGTCTTCCAGGAAGACATGGGAGGGGATTTTTTGATAGGGATCAGATTCAGCCAAAGGCCTTTGAGGAAAAAGAAGTCACTTGGTGGACGGGGGTGATGCCAGATGTGTCATTGCCTCGTGGCATTGAGGGCAGTGCTGCCGTTCTGGCTGCCTCTGGGGCTCCACTGCCCGTGTGGCTCTCCCTCACCCTCACTCTCTGTCCTGCTCCCAGGTCTTCTCGTGGGCACCCTGGACGTGGTGTTGGACTCCAGTGCCCGCGTGGCCCCTTACCGAATCCTGCACCAGACCCAGGACTCACAGGTCTACTGGACAGTGGCATGTGGTAGGTGCCTTGAATCACACGGGATGTTGGACAGGGCCCATCCTGGATGAGCAGGGGGGCGGGGGGGGGGGTGGCACCAGCAGGGAGGGGACCCAGCCTGGCCTGGATATTGCCTCCAGAGAAGCTGGTGCTACCTCGTTCAGACCCCACAGCCCAGGCAGGCATCCAGCTTAGGAGGGCAGCGCAGAGGTTCACAGGTGCCCTGTAGTGCCTTGGGACTCTTTGCAGACGTGGTGGGAATGCGCATGTGCAGAGCAGTGAAAAATGGGAGTCGTTGGACACACAGGTTCCCAGCCGAGGGGGATACAAGAACAAGGAGTGCTTCTGTCTTCTTGTGTCAGCTGTCAAACTGTAAACCAGGGTCCTTTCTGTAGTCTCAGTGCCTTACTTTGGACAGTTTTGTGTTTTTTTGGTGACTTTGTTTCAAATGGGGAAATGGACACCTGGGTGGCTCCATTGGTTGAGCATCCGACTCTTGGTTTCGGCTCAGGTCATGGTCTCACAGTTCCTGGGATCAAGCCCTGCTTGGGATTCTCTCTTTCTCCCTCTCTCACCGCCCCTCCCCCCCACACATGCACTCTCTCATGCTCTCGCTCAAAATAAATAAACTTCAAAAATAAATAAATCAGGGCGCCTGGGTGGCTCAGTCAGTGAAGTGTCCAACTTCAGCTCAGGTCATGATCTCACAGTTTTTGGCTTTGAACCCTGTATCAGGCTCTACGCTGACAGCTCGGAGCCTGGAGCCTGCTTCAGATTTTGTGTCTCCTTCACTCTCTGCCCCTCCCCTGCTCGTGCTCTGTCTCTCTCTCTCAAAAATAAATAAACAAAAAAATTTAATAAATAAATACTCTACATATAAATAAAGTGGCCCCAAATGTAATGCCAAGGTGCTGGCTGCGTTCCTAAGCACAGGAAAGTGTGATGTGCCTCATGAAGAAAGTATGTGTGTTAGAGAAGCTTCCTTCAGGGGCGGGCACACAGAGCTGCTAGCCAGGTGTTCCACATCAGGGAATAATGTATGTTAAATAGGGTGCTTTCAAACAGAGAGCCACATAAAACAAAGTCATATATTGATCATTTGATGAAAATGTTGTGACCACAGGTTGACAGGAGCTTAGCCTTCCCTGTGGCTCCCCTGGGATCAGTCTTGTCCCAGGAGACTTTACAGAATGGACCTGCTGTGAATAACGGGACCAGCGGTAGCCGTCCCCCCGGGAGGAGACATGCTCAGCCCTCGCTAGAGTCTGGGAGGAGGTCCCCTTTCCATGGGTGCCAGCCCGGCGGAGGTCACTGGGATGCATTAACGGTCAAAGCCAGCACACAGACAGCACTTGAGCGGGCCAGGCACTTATGTGAACTTCCCAAAAACTCCGGAAGGTGGAACTTTGTTTTTTGGGTTTTTTTTTTTTTCCTGTATTTTGAAGATGAGGAAACTGGCCCCGCAGGGATTAGGAGTCCTGAGAGAGGATGAGAGCGTTCACAGCTGAGACCTCTTCTTCAAAGGTCATCTTCCTCCCTGGCACCTGAACAGGGGTGCCCTTTTCCCCTGTGCAGGAATCAACAAAGGCTTCGAAGTCTGGGATTGCCCAAGGCCAGGTGGGGGCCTGGTGGGACCCCTGCTCTCCTGGTTCCAGAGTCTGCCGAGAGAGGGGCTTCCTATGAGGTGGGGCCCAGGGAGGTTGTCCTGTGCCTAGGCTGCAAGGAGACATAGCACTCTACAGTGGGCCCTTGGGGAGGCCCCTGGGGGTCTCAGTCGGTTAAGTATCTGACTCTTGATTTTGGTTCGGGTCATGGTTTCTTGGTTCGTGGGTTTCAGCCCTGAATCAGGCTCCGTGCTGAGGATGCCGGGCCTGACCGGGACTCTCTCCTTCTGTCTGCCCCTCCCCCATTTGTGTGCACTTGTGCATGTGTGCATGCTCTCGCTTTCTCAAATAAATAAAACTTTTAAAATAATAAATTAATTAATTAACTAATTTTAAAAATGGGCCCTTGGAGCACCTGGTTGGCACAGTCAGTTAAGCGTCTGACTTCGGCTCAGGTCATGGTCTCTCAGTTTGTTAGTTCAAGCCCCATATCGGGCTCTGCACTGACAGCTCAGAGCCTGGAGCCTGTTTTGAATTATGTGTCTCCTTCTCTCTCTGCCCCTCCCCTGCTCATGCACTCTCGCTCTCTCTCTCTCTCTCTCTCTCAAAAATAAATACTTCAAAACTTTTTTTAATAAAATTAAATGAGCTCTCGAGATTTCCCCCTGTCTCAGCGATGTTCTTTCTCAGCAGATGAGGAGGAGACAGTCCGTGGCAGTGAGAAGAAGCCATGCCTGTGGCAGTGTGGGAACCAGCAGGGCCTGGTGCTGGGGAGCCTTAGTCCTTAGCCTCAGGCCACACACACTGACCTCCCATTTCTGCCACCTCCCCCAGGCCTGCACTGGCCTCTGCTGTGCCTCCCTCCTTCCCCTTCAGCTCTGCAAAAGCAGGCATGCTCTTGCTGACGCCTGCCCAGTGATCCTGGCTCCTTGACCTGCCATTAAAGGACTTTCAGGGCCAGGCTGCCTCCACTTCCATCCTCCCCTCATCTCACAACTGGCCTTCAGCCAGACCAGGCACACCTGCCCTGGCCAATGCATCGTGTCCCCCCACATCCACCCAACCTTCCACTCTGTTGAGAACCCGCCCAGTGGCAGCTCCTGTGGAAAACCAGATTCCCCAGATCCAGGTATCCACCTTTCCTTCTTGTTCTTCTGCACTCGCCGTGTCTTTATGAGCACTTTTATGCTGGGGGCTCACTGGCTCCCCACTAGACCAGGGTAGAGTCTGAGCAGCCAGGCAGCCTGGGCCAGGACCATGGTTTGGTTACATCTCCGCTGTGTGACACTGGGCAACTTACTTAACCTTTCTGTGCGTCACCTCCATCATATAAAACAAAAATAATGGTACTGTCTTCAGGGTTCTCTAAGAAGTAAATAAGATATCCCATGAGAAGTTCTGAAAACAGAAGTAGCACTTAATAATAATTAGCTATTCTTGTTACTCTCTGAATGTAACATAAAGATGGCATAGCTTGTGTTTACTTGGTGCTAAATGAAGATTGAGTTACTACTAACTAATATTTTTTTTGAATGCACATGTAAATATTTATACTCAAAGTGCAGACAGATCCACACAGGCAGTGTTGACAACATTCCTTCTGTTGGGGGTTGCCAGGAACATGTGCATGAAAGACAATGGCACTAGAACTGTATCACTTGCAAATTTAACTTCCAAATTCAAATGTGGATCCTTGGCAAAAAAAGAGAGAGAGAGAGATCCTTCTTCTACCAACTAGGCATTGGCCTCTGTGCACCAGGGAAAGGAGGCCACAAAAGAAGCCCAAAGGCAAAACGGGGTGGGAAAAGGGAAATTGTGCGATAATGCAGGAGTAATTTAAAAAAAATTTTTTTTTAGCATTTATTTTTGAGACAGAAAGAGATAGCATGAGTGGGGGAGGGGCAGAGAGAGAGAGGGAGAGAGCATCTGAAGCAGGCTCTAGGCCCTGAGCTTTCAACACAGAGCCTGATGGTGGGGCTCGGAATCACGAACTGCGAGATCATGGCCTGAGTGAAGTCGGATGCTTAACCAACAGAGCCAGCCAGGCACCCCCGTGCAGGAGTAATTTTGATTGCTGTTGTGATTCACTGACAGTTGTTGGGTTGAATCACCTTCACATGGGCATCCTCACACCAGCCCAGGGGGGAGGGGAAGGGTCTTAACTCAGTATTGATTGTTAGAGTAGTGAACTCCTTGGGTAAATGTAAAGGAGCAATCAACCTTCACCAACACTACCAGAGCCACAGCAAGGTGCCTGGGACAGAGGAGATGCTAGGGACCAACTCGGCCTGGCCAGGGCAGCATCAGGATTGAGTCTTCAGCTGCTGCAAGGGTGTTGCTAGGTAAGGAAGGATGGGGTGACAGGCACCCCAGCAAAAATGTCTATGCAGCCACCCTGGCCTTGGGTCTTTACTCAGGCTCCCTCCGTGCCTAATCTGTGGGCCTTACTGCAGGCACTCACAGTCCATAAACTGTTCAACCCAGATCAGCTGAGAAGGGTGCAGGGCTTTTATTCTTCTGGTGTTCATTCGTTCAGAAAACAGTTCCTGAGGGGTGCCTGGGGGGCTCAGTCAGTTAGGCGTCCAACCCTTGGTTGGTTTCAGCTCAGGTCATGATCTCATGGTTTGCGAGTTCAAGCCCCGAGTCAGGCTCCGCACTGACAGTGCAGAGCCTTCTTGGGATTCTCTCCCTCTCTCTCTGCCCCTTCCCCGCAAGGGGGAAGTTCGTGAATGCAAACCCCCTGCCAGGCACAGGCAAAATCCAAGAGAATTCAGGGGAAGCCAGGCAAGGCAGAGACTCCTTTCATCCCTTTGCTTCTCCTCCCAATTCTCTCCGCCAGGAGGAAGTTGGGGGGGGGGGGGGTAGACAGAGAAAACAGCTGTCCTGCCCTTTGGGAATGGCGTTAAAACTACCTCTCTAAGTTTTTCCATTACCACTGGAGCTGCTGTGCCCTCCAGGACCCTCCCTGAGGAGGGCAGGGACCGCCTCCTAGGCAGGGCTGACACTGAGGGCCAGCCAGGAGCTGCAGGGGTCAGATGGGGGTTCCCGAAGGGGGCAGGACCAGGGCTGGGGTGTGAGCAGGGTTGGGGAGGAGGAGCTTGCAGGCAAAGGCCTGGGTGGGCGCCTCTGGCTTCAGAGAGAGCAGATGAGAGCCTCTGGCTTGCCCTGCACAAGGCTGGCCGGCCGGGAGCCTGGTGTCCTGCAGGCAGCTCCCTCGGGCTGCTGTCTGTGCACACCTGAGTCCTCCTGAAACTGCAGGCACTCACGCCAAGTCTGAGTGTCCAGTCAGTCACCTGTATATCAAAGACCACATGAAGTCCTTTTATCTAGAAGGGAAACCTTTACAACTAAGCAAACCCGCAGAGCTATAGACCTATTTCTGGAAGGGCACGTAGGAAGCTAGTGGTCACTCTTCCTTGGTGCTGGGGGAGATGGAAGCTTTATCATCCACATGACTACGATTCTGCCTGAACCGTTTTTCATGTTCATGACTATTGTTATATATGTAAAGTTGTGGGGTTTTTTTAATGTTTATTTATTTTTGAGA
Organism: Hyaena hyaena; assembly: GCF_003009895.1. Lineage (NCBI taxonomy): Eukaryota > Metazoa > Chordata > Mammalia > Carnivora > Hyaenidae > Hyaena > Hyaena hyaena. Next base: position 1,259,019 of record NW_024081062.1, on the reverse strand, counting down.
GAGAGAGGGAGAGAGAGACAGAGTGTAAGCAGGGGAGGGGCAGAGAGAGAGGGAGACACAGAATCCGAAGCAAGCTCCAGGCTCCGAGCTGTCAGCACAGAGCCTGATGCACGAGATCATGACCTGAGCCAAAGTCAGGCACTTAACTGACTGAGTCACCCAGGCGCCCTTATACACGAAGATTAAGAAGGAAAAGAGTAAGCAGCCTGAAGATTGGAGTCTTTTGGATATAGCAAATTAGGTCTTCTGTTTTAGTCTCTGAATTTATGTGTAAGGCCTGGTGATTTTATGATTTTCCTCCTCTTTACTCCACCAAACCTCCCCTAGGTTCTTCCCGGAAAGAGATCACAAAGCACTGGGAATGGCTGGAAAATAACTTACTCCAGACGCTGTCCATCTTTGACAATGAGGAAGATATCACCACCTTCGTCAAGGGCAAGATTCACGTAAGGTTCACCTTCTGCTACTGGCTCCTGCTCCCTGCTGCAGGCTGGCAGGATTCGTCTGTGTCATCTTATTGAACCTTCAGACAGTGTGGTGTGGGTCTTCTCTCTCTTTACCAGAAATGGAAGGCAAGCGGGGTGCCTGGGTGGCTTAATTGGTTAAGCGTCTGACTTTCTCTTAGGTCATAATCTCGCGGTTCGTGGGTTCGAGCCCCGCGTCTGGCTCTGTGCTGACTGCCAGCTCAGAGCCTGGAGCCTATTTCAGAGTCTGTGTCTCCCTCTCTGACCCTCCCCTGCTCACACTGTCTCTCTCTCTCTCTCCTAGAAATAAATAAAAATATTTAAAAAAAAAAAAAAAGAAATGGAAGGCAAGCGTTCACTCCCCCTCTCTCAGTCTCAAAAGGGGCGTTTGAACTCCTGGCCGTGCAGGTCCCCACTTCTCCCAGCCAGCCACAGGAGTCTGACCCAGCTTAGCTGGGAGTTCCCATTCCCCGGAGAGGAGCAGCTCTGATGGCCAGTGCCTTAGCCACCGTAACAGGAAAAAGCTGGAAGTGAGAGAATAGCCAGAGGCATGTCTCGTTTATAAGACGAACAGTACTTAAAAATGTGTGCACCCTCTGACCCAGCGATTCCCGTCCTTGGAATTTACCCAACGGTGTCATCATACGTGCAGAATGACACATTCTCTGCAGCACTGTCAGCAAAAAGACTGGAAATGGCGCCTTGCAGCCTGTGGTGGGGGGGAAGCAGCTGCTACCTGTTACGCAGAGTGACAGTGGCGCTGTTTGCTAGGGTAGCACTTATGAGTACCATGCTGAGTACCTTATGTCAGGGGCTAAGTCGTGTATGGTGTACTTAGTGGAATATGCGTAAAGACTGATGCAATGATACAGCATTGTGGTTATGATATAGCATAGGTTGTTTCCCCTCCTGGGGGGACAGTAAGGAGCATCTACCCGAGCGCATACTTGTGTGTGTCTTCTTTTTGTTCAGTTATTTTGCCTTCAATTAGATTTCTTAGGCGCTCTGATCGGGTCAAAGTTTTGCGGTGCAAAGTTGCTTTGGGCAAGCCCCTGATTTCATTATGCCAGAACTTTCTAGACCTGGGCAGATGACACCAAGCGTTCCTCGGCTCTTCTCCGTGTGCTTTGGGGTTCATAGTAAGACCTACATTGCCCTGGGGCCAGTGAACAAGAGTCCTGATTTCCCTGGGGCCACGGGAACCCCTGGGCCGGCCAGGAGTCAGTTTCCTTGTCCTCCTCTAGGGCATCATCGCAGAAGAGAACAAGAACCTGCAGCCCCAGGGAGATGAGGACCCTGGGAAGTTCAAGGAGGCTGAGCTGAAGATGCGGAAGCAGTTCGGGATGCCGGAGGGGGAGAAGCTGGTCAACTACTACTCCTGCAGCTACTGGAAAGGCCGTGTGCCCCGGCAGGGCTGGCTCTACCTGACTGTCAACCACCTGTGCTTCTACTCGTTCTTGCTGGGGAAGGAAGGTAACCACGGTGGGCAGGCCCTCGTCCTCAGTTTCTCTCCCCACCGACCCCGCCCCAGACCACCAGGGTTCTTGAGTGTCCGAAACCCAGTGCACCTCAACGCTCTCGGCAGGGAGGCCCAGACTTGAGCTAGGCCTGCCCCTGGCTCTTGAGGGCCCTCCATCCTGCCTGCATCCACCAACGTGGTTCCTCATAGAGTGACTGTGGGGGGGCTCCCTTCTCTCCTTTAAGTGGAATATCTAAGGGCACCTGCCATCCCTGAGTGGCCCCGGGTTATGGGGTGCCTTGGTGCGCAGGACCCTGCCTGTCTTGGGACACGAGGCTGGTGCCCTCTGCTGCTACATCACCCTGAGAAGGAGCTCCCAGCAAGGAACCCAGCAAGGCCTCGCCCCACCAGCCATGCACCTGCCACACGCTCTCGCCTGCCCTTCTCCCCTCTCCACCCTGTCCCCCGACCTTCTCACCAGGCAGGGGTCAGCGTGCCCTCTGGCAGCACACTCCCACTAGGTAGGCTTCTCCAGGCCAGGGTCTCAGCTCACTTCCCCATGTTTGTCTGTGTCACCCTTCGATCATTTGTGGGCACATACTCACCCCGGATATTCTCGGGGCTGGTCCCTCCATGTAGGGCACCTGTCCCAGCACAGCCAGGCTCAGGCACAGGGGACACACAGTCAGTGATGCCCTCGGGGAGCGGCTGTCCCAGTGGGTGCTCGTGCTGCCCAGCCCCGCAGCCCATCTGACCCACTGGCGTGTCTGTCCCCGCTGGCGTGCAGTGAGCCTGGTGGTGCAGTGGGTGGACGTCACGAGGCTGGAGAAGAATGCCACACTGCTCTTCCCCGAGAGCATCCGTGTGGACACCCGCGACCAGGAGCTCTTCTTCTCCATGTTCCTCAACATCGGGGAGACCTTCAAGCTCATGGAGCAGCTGGCCAACCTTGCTATGCGGCAGCTGCTGGACAGCGAGGGCTTCCTGGAGGACAAGGCACTGCCCAGGCCCTCCCGGCCCCACAGGAACATCTCGGCTCTGAAGCGGTGAGCGGCTGCCCCGGGGTGGGGGGGACCCGCCCCCCTCTTGGGGTATGCATGGGACAGGAGGACACCATGAAGTTCGCAGAGGTGCCATCCAAAAGTAGCTACTGCCTAACCACAAAGAGTTACTTCTCGAAGCCCTGTGAGGCAGAGGGGCTCACCTGCAGTAATAGTGGCTGTGCCCCTTCCCTGGAGCACTTTCATCTGTGTTCCTCGATTGTAGCTGCAAACCCACAAGGCTGGCCGGGACCTCAGGGGTCCCCGGATTCACACTCGTGTACCAAGACCTCATCCCCACCAGGCAGTTTCCTGGGGTGCCCCCAGAGGCCATGGCCTCGGCCCAGACCCTGGGGTGTACCTTCAGGACGAGCATGGCCATCCAAGGATTTCACTCTCCCTGTGTAAGTGATGGGGTTGCTCCTAGAACCTTCCAGAAAGGAAATGAGCAGGGCCAGGACTTGGCACCGTCCATCAGGGTGTGCCTGCCAGGCCCTGCTCCCACTGCTGGCAGCCCCCATGGAGCTGGGGAGAGACATGTGTCCAAGGAAAGAGCCACCAAAGAGACCAGGACCGGGGTGCCAGGCGGCCACCTTGCACGGCGTGCCCTTGTATTCATCAACAGGGCGTCTTGGGGAGTCCCCCTCTGGGGGTCTGGGTGGGGCTGGGTCTTCCCTGGCAGAAGTAGCAGCCTCCGGGCAGAGGCATGCAGGGCGGGTGCAGGGAACCCCAGGCACTGGGGCCCTGTCCATCTTCAGCACTGACCAAGGGATGTGTCAAGCCCTGTCAAGCTCTGGGTGTGTTCCAGAGCCCTCGGGGCCCAAGGACGTGCTGTTTGCTGTGTGCATGTCCTCTGCTGGTTACACAGATGTCTCACAGCACCCGGCCATCTGCTGTGTGTGCTTTACTGAACTCCAAGACCCCTGGGGCACAACTGCAAAGAATCCAAGGCCGTGTGAGGCCCCGCCGTGGGCATATTGCATCCTCACTCTCCTGCCCTTTCCTCCCTCCCCCACCTTGGTTTTCCAGAGACCTGGACGCCCGGGCCAAGAACGAGTGCTACCGGGCCACGTTCCGGCTGCCCAGGGACGAGCGCCTGGATGGCCACACAGGCTGTACGCTGTGGACCCCGTTCAACAAACTGCACATCCCTGGCCAGATGTTCATCTCCGGGAACTACATCTGCTTCGCCAGCAAAGAGGAGGACGCGTGCCACCTCATCATACCCCTCCGGGAGGTGAGCCCCTGGCACCCATGCCGGCTCCGTGGCACCCAGTGGCAGGGCTGTGGAGGGCACAGAGCGAGTCAGCGGCTTCCCTGAGCCCCTCCATGTGGCTAGGCTCCCTCAGGGACCCCCACACGTGCTGGGCAGCAGGGCGGGGTTTGGCATCTAGGAGTGCTCACTGGGACATGAGGTAACTTCAGGGAAGTCCTGTGCCTCCCTGGTCACACCCCAGTGGCCTCCGGAGGGTGAGTGTCCCCGAGTCCTGCCTTCCCAGCCCTACAGTGGACTTGAGTAAAGTCCTGCCTTGGCTGGGCTTGGAGGACTCTGACACCTCACCAGCTCTACCATGTCACTCTCAGAGGCCATCTCACTGTTCCCCTCCCGACACTTGCCTTGGCTGTGACTCGGGCTCCAGCAGGGCCAGGAGGCCACTGTCACCTGTCTGGGACGGGAATAGTCCCGCCTGTCGGAGGTATCTTTTTCCATTTCTTAGGTAAGGCCATTTGTCCTGTGCTGCCGGAAAGGGTGTGGACCGTGAGGGAGGGCCCCTGCCCCGATGGAAAGTGCTGACCCCAAGGTCACAGCGGGTCCCCAGGCCTCCTCTTCCTCGTGGCCCAGCAGAACAGACAACTCTATGAAGAACAACTGCATGAAGCCCAGTGAGGTTCCTCAGTTATAACCTAAATCACAGTATCTTGATTTTATTAAAAACCGAAAACAGTGAGACCTGCCTGCATTTGTACAAAGCACTTGAACCGTAGGTGTAGCTGTGAGTGGGAGCGGGGAGTTCTATGTGCTGCCTCGTTTCCCCCAAGGGAAGTCAGAGGCACAGGACTCGAAAGAGCCACAGACCCCGAAGCTCCAGGCTAAGGGCTCAGGTGTCCCCTAACCGCATGTTCCCTTTTTGCGCTGGGCCCGTGAGTCTGTCCTGGGCACTGTGCTTTACCTGGCCCTGAGGCCTGGGGGCGGGTGCAGAGGTCTCCTTAGGCCTCAGCTCTGTTTCTCCCTATGATCCTACCTTTTTTTTTTTTTAAGTTTTACTCATTTATTTTGAGAGATAGAGACAGAATCCCAAGTAGGTTCCGCTGACAGCACAGAGCCCAAGGTGGGGCTCAAACTCATGAACCCTGAGATCATGTCCTGAGGGAAACTGAGAATTAGATTCCTAACAAACTGAGCCACCCAGACGCCCCTGATCTGCCATTTCTGACGGCAGAGGGCTCTGGCTGAGGCGGGGGCGGGCCTAACTCTGCAGCTAGTCGGACGGAGCCGACTGCTGATCCTCCTTGTGCCCGCCAGGGGGCCTCACGGGGCCTTCCACTCAGTGAGCTGCGCACCCAGCGGGCTCTTGACTGCACTCACCCCACAAACATGCTCTTCCTGTTGCAGACTTGGGAAGCAGCATTCCATCTGTTCTTCTGTCCGTCCGTCTGCTTAGCTGAGAAGCGGGAGCCGTCCTTGCTCCTGACCTTGTCTTGTTCCCACATCCCAACCATAGCGTGTCCCTTTCTCCCCACAGCCACCGCCTCAGGAGGGTGCTGCCTGCACTGAGCCCTGTCAGCCCCTCCTCCCACAGCATGTCAGTGCCCTGCCCCCGCTCCTGCAGCATCTCCTGTGATTAGCAGAGTCCCCAGCTGCCTGCTGTGACCTATGGGAACTTCAGTGAGCGTTCACTCCTTCTTAGGTCGTAGCTTATATGCATGCAGGTGTGTGCACACACACAAACACACACTCATACGCATCTGCACACACCCTCATCCACATATCCATGCACACACACTCACCCACATACACACACATGCACATACCCTCATCCACATATACACACATCTCACTTACCCACATATACACACATGTACACACATCTCACATACCACATATACACACACTCATCCACATACCCATGCACACACACCCACATATACACACATGCACACACCCTCATCCATATATACACACATGCACACACACTCACCCACATGTACACACCTTACACTCATCCACATATACACACACGCACACACTCACCCACATGTGCACACATCTCACACACCCTCATCCACATATACACACATTTCACACCCACATATACACACATCTCACACACCCACATGTATACACATCTCACACTCATCCACATATCCATGCACACACATTCGTCCACATATATACACACCACACACACTTACCCACAAACACATGCATGTGCACATTCCTACACGTACATACACTCACACGCTCACACGCCCTGCTCCTGCTCACTCTTGCCCCAGTTTCTCCAGCCTTTCCTTGTTTGTCAGGCTAGTCCCGTCCCGTCCTCACACACATGCAGAGTTCAATGGGAACTCTGCCCCAACCTCTGCCCCAGTTCCTTCCTGACTCTACCAGGTCTCAACCTCACATGCTGCCTCCGGGAGGTGCCTGCTCACCCGTGAGGACTCTGCTTCACCTATGTGTCCATAGTCCACCCCTAGGCTGCAGGCTCTGCAGAGGCATCCCTTGAAAGCCCATTCTGCACCCTCTGCACCTGTGATGCTCTGTCCACATGCCTCAGGGTCAGAGCCAGACCCAGGACACACCTGTCGGCAAGTGCTGTGGGACCTGGCACTTAGGATGGCGGGCACGCAGGGCCGTTCACTGTGCTTTAGAGTATGGGAGTAACCGACAGCGTTGGGAAATCGAATAGACCAGCAGCTGGGCTGCGCACCTTCCATTCTGTGTCGTCTTCCTTATGATGGCCCTGCAAGGCCGACATGCTGCCCCCCGCACCAACAGGGGGAAACGGGGCTTGGACGTGCACGGAACTTGTTCGCACTCACAAGCAGCAGAGTCCACATGTGAAGGCCCTGGGGCCCAGAGAATTCCCCCGACCCCTCCCAGCGCCCTGGCCAGGAGAGAACCACCGCGTCTCCCATGTGCAAACCGTTCAGCTTTACGTCCCATGACACAGGTGCCTAACAGGTCAGGGCTTTTTTTTGCCTTCTCAGGTGACTATTGTGGAAAAAGCTGACAGCTCCAGTGTCCTGCCCAGCCCTCTGTCCATTAGCACCAAGAGCAAAATGACTTTCCTGTTCGCCAACCTAAAAGACCGCGATTTCTTAGTTCAGAGGATCTCTGACTTCCTCCAGAAGATGCCATCCAAGCAGCCGGGCGGCAGCGGAGGTGGGAGGAAAGCCAGCACCGTGGGGCCGGCCCCAGAGGTGAGAGGGCCCCGTGGGAGCCGCGGCTGGGGGGCAGGGCCTCCATGCTGGCTGACCGTACGGTGCCTGCCATGGCCTCAGGTGGGAGGGTGCAGGATGGAGAGCCGAATCCAGTGCCCATCTCGGTACTCCAGCCACACGCTGCCTGACCTCACAGGCCTCTCTGCACCCTGCCACGTCCCCCAGTCCTCCTGAGCATCACCCGCCTGCCCCAAGTCCCATTCCACGTAAGAACCTCTGGCTCGGCCAGCCAACCTCATCTCCATCCATGAGGAACTTGTGCAACACCGTCGAGGCCTATCCAGCTTGGGTTTATTTACTGGTATTTCTCCTGTCAATCTTCCAGGGAATTTTACAGGGAGACACCTCCTTTTTATTTATTTTTATTTTTCTAAGTTTATTTATTTATTTTGAGAGAGATTGTGAGTGAGGGAGAGGCAGACAGGGTGAGAGAGAGGATCTCAAGCAGGCTCCATGCTGCCAGCACAGAGCCCGAAGCGGGGCTCAAACTCACAAACCACAAGATCATGACCTGAACCAAAATCAAGAGCCACCCAGGTGCCCCAAGACCTCCTTTATAAACACTTAACTTCAATATCAATATTACACCAGCAAAATTAACAATAATTCGTTAATATCAAAGACAGTGGAGGGGCACCGGGGTGGCTCAGTTGGTTAAGCGTCCCAACTTAGGCTCAGGTCATGATCTCATGATCCATGGGTTCGGGCCCCATCTCAGGCTCACTGCTATCAGCGCAGAGCCTGCTTCAGATCCTCTGTCCCCCTCTTTCTCTGTCCCTTCCCCACTGGCACTCTCTCAAAAATAAACATTAAAAAAAAAAAGGCAGTTGACCCTTGAACAATGCAAAGGTTGGGGCACCCACCCCTCACACAGTCAAAAATCCACGTATAACCTTTGACTCCTCAGAAACCTAACTACTAACAGCCGACTGTTGACTGGAAGCCTTACTGATAACATAAACAATTGATTAACATATGTTTTGTATGTTACATGTATTATATACCGTATTCATACAATAACGTATGAGAAAAGGAAGTGTCATTAAGATCATAAGGAGGGGCGCCTGGCTGGCTGAGTCACTGGAGTGTGCGACTCTTGATCTCGGGGTTGTGAGTTTGAGCCCCACGTTGGGTATAGATATTACTTAAAAGTAAAACATTTAAAAAAAAAAAAAAGAGGAGGAGGAGAGAGAGGAGGGGAAGAAGGATACATTTACAATACCATATTTATCCGAAAGATTCACGTGTGACTGAGGCTGCACAGTTGGAACTCATGTTGCTCTGTGGCCCACTGCACTTATATTCACGCTTCCCCAAATGCAGGTATGCTTTTTACCATTTGATCGTTTGCATTGAAGTACACATAGGTCACATGTGATCAGTTGATACGTCTCTTAAATTCCTTTTTGTAGATTTCTGCTCCATCTCTCATTTTTCTCGCGGTATTTTGTTGAAGGAATTAGGTCGTTTGTGCTTTCCCTGATGTGTCCCTTTGTCCCCTATCTTCTGTCAGTTGGTAGTTGGATAGTGAGATCCAGATCAGATTCAGGTTCAGTTGTTTGTGTGTTTAGGGGGTAGCTAGCTCTACTTGTAAGTGGGATGGTTGAGGAGCCACGTACTTCCACCAAGGGCTATGTTCAACACCTGGTCTTCAGGTTAGGTGCCGTTCTCAGTCACTGTGGAGTGCTGCATAGATCCGGTAACTCGCCAGGGATTGCAAGATGGCAGCACTCTCCTACTGCCATTCCTTCTGTTTGTTCCCTGGAATACTTCCATTGGAGAGGAGCCCCTTCATCAGCTACATAGTTACCCGAGTTACAGTTCGCAGAGGAAAAGCAGAGTAAATATAGCCTTGCTTTTATTCACCAGTTGTTCAAATGAGGTTCCCCAGCCTCCCCCAAATGTGAGCACCTCATTTGTTATGTCTGTTTTGTAGTGTAATTATGGACTTACAGATTTGAGCACCTTGATACATTTCAATCTATGACAATTATTATCCTCAGTCCATCTGTGACCAGAGAGAGCCCACTGAGGTTGGCATTTGCGCCCTTTTGACACAACCTGGCCATATTTGCTTGCTTCCTGGTATGACAAGATATGTGCACTCTGGGTCAACCTGAGTTTGTGAAAACACTTTAAGACTAGAAGAATGCACTTAAAAATCCACATATCTGGCTTTTCTGGAAAAATCTGCAGCGCTAGCATGACAGGGCTCACATTCCCACCAGGTAGCATTAGAATTGAGCGGTGGCACATGGCCTCCAGCTCCCCAGGGCCCCATCTGATCTGGCCCACAGAGGCCTTTAAATTTTTCACTCTCATAACTGCTGGAGACCCACTCCAGCCAGTCCAGGGGTCCCTGAAGGATGGACGGTGTCGGTGAGAGAGAGTGAGAGAGCCCTGAGATTCTTCCTGATCACGAGGCAGGCATCTCTGCACTGTCAGTTTTAGTTTCTTTATATATACGTCAAACGTTAACATGGCATCAGAAAATGGAATTTTTACAATGGATAGTTCTTTGTGATAAGATGTTTTAGAAAGTGTACAGAAACAGGTTTTACAGAAGTATTCTTGCAGAACTACCCCAATTATAGTGAAGTTGAGTAACTAAGAAAATGTGAAAAACAGGATAACAATCACATTTTAATAACGCTAAGATTAAGTCATAGGTTAAGTTGTAGATACTCTTGTTCATCCTCATCACAGCTGCTAGTGTAAGGGCAGGTGTTTGTAGAATGTAAGGGACTGCTATACACCACCAGTTAGCACAGGTGTATGTAGTAACTTATGTTCTGCACTTACCTGTTCCTTCTCTCTAAGTTAGGCTCTTTGTCTCCAGGCAAGACTTAATTGTGCAGTTATATGCTTTATGGCACCTGAGAGCCAACCATACCTTTAAAGAGTTTAGCTCGTTTCTAATACATAGAATAGCCTCTTCGAGTGCATTTACCTTTGTGTCTAGTTTTATGATATCTTGAATAGCTAGGGCATGAGAGACAGTTTTGGTTAGTTGATTCACATGTTGAGCTGTATGAATCTCTCGGACTAACGCAACGGTAGAAACAGAATTGTACACATAAAGGTCAGTCTTTTATGAGTAGAAGTCATTAGCCTGTTTATAGCTCAAGGGAAGTATTGGGGGAAACAGGACCTGCTGGAGACATAATGTCTGTTCCCATAACCAAAAGAAGTTCCCAGAGTAAGTCCCTTCACAAGGTGCAATCATCATACCAGGGCCAGAATAAGGGGATAAGTCACTCTCGATACCAGTCAACAAGGTACCTTGGGGGTTGATGCTCAAGCAGAAATAATTGAGTGGGGGTGGATATCGGTCATCATCTGATGGCAAGACACCACGCAAACTTGCTTAACCTCACCAGGAGCTTTCTCTACTAGTGGGCTCAGAATGGCTTCCAACACATAGCCGATGCTCAGGAAGTTATTAGGCAGATATGGAATGGATGGGAAAGGGCCAGACAGAATCTGTTCATTGGACACATTCAGAAAGGTTTCTTAGAGGAAGTTGGGCTTGATCTGGGATTTCAAGAGAAGAGTGAGTTTAGGCTGGGTGAAATGGGACATGAGCAGAAATGTTGAGCTGCCTTCATGAGACCCAGCACCACAAAGGACAGGGCCTGCCGAGCCAGAGTAAGCATGGACCCTTGGCCCCTTCTAAATGCTCATTGTTCACCCAGCACATTTTTATTGCATTTCCATCAAGTGCCAGGTGCTATTCTAGGCACTAGGAATGGAGCAGTGAACAGATTAGACAGAGTTTATATTCTAGTGAGAGAAACAGAAACAAACATCTAAGATATGGCAGGTGGTGTTAAGAGCTATGAATAAAAATAAAGCAGGGGAAAAGGATCAGGGGAAAGGAAGGGCTCCAGTCATGCGACATTTAAGCAGAAGCTTGAGAGAAGTAAGGGAACAAGCCATCAAGTATCTGGAGAAAGGGTGTTAGAGGCTGAGGAAATAGCAGGTGCAAAGACCAGGAGGTGGGGTCGAATGTGGCACAGGCTACGGAGACGAGTGAAGACCAGTGTGAAAGGTGAGGTTAGAGAGGAGGCAGGAAGCCAGAGCATGGAAGCCTGCAGGCCTTGTAAGCATGTTAGGTTTGACTCAGTGAGACGGGAAGCTGTCGGAGGTCCTGACCAGAGGAGGTCACAGTCTGTGCATGCTTTAGTAGAATTACTCTGGTCCAGAGGCGCCTGGGTGGCTCAGTTGGTTAAGCGTCCAACTTCGGCTCAGGTCATGATCTCACGGTTCGTGGGTTCAAGCCCCGCATCAGGCTCTGTGCTGACTGCCAGCTCAGAGCCTGGAGCCTGCTTCCGATTCTGTGTCTCCCTCTCTCTCTCTGACCCACCACTGCTCACGCTGTCTGTCTCTCAGAAATAAAACAATAAAAAAAATTTAAAAAAAAATTACTCTGGTCCATCGTGTTAGGAACGGCTTAGAGGTGCAGCTGCTCAGCACAGAAGCCACATGTGGCTCTTGAGCCCTTAAAATGACTCTAGTCCAAATAGAAATGTGGCATGAGCATAAGCTAGACCCCAGAGGTTGAAGATTTGCAATGACAGGAGATCTCAGTAACTTTTTCTATGAATTCTGTGTTGGAATAATCATATATTGGCTACATTGGATGAAATAAAATACATTACTAACACTCATCTCACCAATTTCTCTCACAATTTTATTTTATTTATTTATTTTTTTGTTTATTTATTTATTTTTTACAAATAGTTTATTGTCATGTTGGTTTCCATATAACACCCAGTGCTCATCCCCACAAGTGCCCTCCTCCATGCCCATTTCCCCCCTCCCCCCCCACACCCATCAGTCCTCAGTTTGTTCTCAGTATTCAAGAGTCTTTCATGGTTTGCCTCTCTCCCTCTCCCCCACTATTTCCCCCTTTCTTCTCCCCCTTGGTCCTCCGTTAAGTTCCTCCTAATCCTCCTATACGTGCAAATATATGGTATTTGTCCTTCTCTGCCTGACTTATTTCGCTCAGCATAACACCCTCAAGGTCCAACCATGTTGCTACACATGGCCAGATTTCATTTCTTCTCATTGCCATGTAGTATTCCATCATATAGATAAACCACATCTTCTTGATCCATTCATCCGTTGATGGACACAGACTCTTTCCATGTTTTGGCTATTGTTGAGAGTGCTGGTATGAACATTGGGGTACATGTGCTCCTATGCATCAGCACTCCTGTATCCCTTGGGTAAATTCCTAGCAGTTATTGCTGGGTCATAGGGGAGTTCTATTGTTAACTTTTTGAGGAACCTCCACACTGTTTTCCAGAGGGGCTGTACCAGTTTACATTGCCACCAACAGTGTAGGAGGGTGGCCTTTTCTCCACATCCTCGCCAGCATCTAGAGTTCTCTGATTTGCTCATTTTAGCCACTCTGACTGGCGTGAGGTGGTATCTCAGTGTGGTTTTGATTTGTATTTCCCTGATGAGGGATGCTGAGCATCATTTCATGTGTCTGTTGCCATCTGGATATCCTCTTTGGAGAAGTGTCTGTTCATATCTTCTGCCCATTTCTTCACTGGGTTGTTTGTTTTTCGGGTGTGGAATTTGGTAAGCTCCTTATAGATTTTGGATATTAACCCTTTACCTGATATGTCATTTGCAACTATCTTTTCCCATTCCGTTGGTTGCCTATTAGTTTTATGGATTGTTTCCTTTGCGGTGCAGAAGCTTTTAATCTTGATAAGGTCCCAACAGTTTTGTTGTTTTTTTTAATTTTTTTTAAATGTTTTATTTATTTCTAGGAGAGAGAGAGAAAGACAGAGTGAGCAGGGGAGGGTCAGAGAGAGGGGGAGTCACAGACTCTGAAACAGGCTCCAGGCTCTGAGCTGGCAGTCAGCACAGAGCCCGACGCTGGGCTCAAACCCACAAACCACGAGATCATGACCTAAGCGAAAGTCGGACACTTAACCGACTAAGCCACCCAGGCACCCCCCAACAGTTTATTCTTGCTCTTGATTCTTTTGCTTTTGGGGATGTGTCAAGCAAGAGGTTGCTGCGGTGGAGGTCAAGGAGGTTGTTTCCTGCTTTCTCTTCTCGGGTTTTGATGGTTTCCTGTCTCACGTTCAGGTCCTTTATTCATTTTGAGTTTATTTTTGTGTATGGTGTGAGAAAATGATCTAGTTTCATTCTTCTGCATGTTGCTGTCCAGTTCTCCCAACACCATCTGTTAAAGAGGCTGTCTTTTCTCCATTGGATACTCTTTCCTGCTTTGTCAAAGATTAGTTGGCTGTACACTTTTGGGTCCACTTCTGAGTTCTCAATTCTGTTCCATTGGTCTATGTGTCTGTTTTTGTGCCAATACCATACTGTCTTGATGATGACAGCTTTGTAGTAGAGGCTAAAGTCTGGGATGCTGATACCTCCTGTTTTGGTTTTATTCTTTAGTATTACTTTGGCTATTTGGGGTCTTTTGTGGTTCCATACAAATTTTTGGATAGTTTGTTCTAGTTTTGAGAAGTATGCTGGTGCAATTTTGATTGGGATTGCATTGAATGTGTAGATTGCTTTGAGTAGTAATGACATTTTAACTATATTTATTCTTCCAGTCCATGAGCATGGAATGTTTTTCCATTTCTCTGTGTCTTTTTCAATTTCCTTCATAAGTTTTCTATAGTTTTCATCATACAGATCTCTTATATCCTTGGTTAGGTTTATTCCTAGGTATTTTATGGGTTTTTTGTGCAATTGTGAATGGGATCAGTTTCTTGATTTCTCTTTCTGTTGCTTCATTGTTGATGTATAAAAATGCAACCGATTTCCGTACGTTGATTTTGTACCCTGCAACTTGGCTGAATTCTTGGATCAGTTCTAGTAGGCTTCTGGTGGAGTCTCTTGGGTTTTCTATGTAGAGTATCATGTCATCTGTGAAAAGTGGAAATTTGACTTCTTCTTTGCCGATTTTGATGTCTTTGGTTTCCTTTTGTTGTCTGATGGCTGATGCTAGGACTTCCAGCACTATGTTAAACAACAGTGGTGAGAGTGGACATCCCTATCATGTTCCTGATCTCAGGGGAAAGCTCTCAGTTTTTCCCCGTTGAGGATGATGTTAGCTGAGAGCTTCTCATAGATGGCTTTTATGATGTTTAGGTAAGTTCCTTCTATCCTGACTTTCTCGAGGGTCTTTATTAAGAAAGGATGTTGTATTTTGTCAAATGCTTTTTCTGCATCTATTGACAGGATCATATGGTTTTTATCTTTTCTTTTGTTGATGTGATGTATCACATTGATTGATTTGCTAATATTGAACCAGCCCTGTAACCCAGGAATGAATCCCACTTTCTCTCACAATTTTAATGTGGCTCCTAGGCTGCATTAAGTTACACATGCTGCTCTCATTCTGTGTCTCCTGGACAGTGTTGAACTAGGAACTGGTGAAAATAGAAGCAGAGTTGGAAGGCTGTTACAGTAGTCAGGACATGGGACAATAGAGCTGTGGTCGAGGGAGGTAGCCGTGGAGCTGGTAAAAGAATGTCAAACTCAGGATATACTTTTTTTTAATTGTGGTAAAAGACACATAACCTAAAATTCACTATCTTAACCATTAAAAAAATTGTTTCTAATGTTTATATTTGAGAGAGAGAGAGAGAGAGCACACAAGCTGAGCAGGGGCAGAGATAGAGGGAGACACCTTATCCAAAGCAGGCTCCAGGCTCTGAGCTGTCCGCACACAGCCTGACGTGAGGCTTGAACTCTTGAACTGTGAGATCATGACCTGAACCAAAGTCGGCATTTAACCAACTGAGCCACCCAGGCACCCCTTAATAATTTTTTTAAGCTTATTTACTTTGAGAGAGACAAAGACCATGTGAGTTAGGGAAGAGCAGAAAGAGAGAATCCCAACGAGGCTCCAAGCTGTCAGTGCAGAGCCTGACACAGGGTGTGAACTCACAAACCTGTGAAGTCATGACCTGAGCTGAAGTCGGACGCTTAACTGATTGAGACAGCCTGGCGCCCCACCATCTTAACCATTTTTAAGTGTACAGTTCAGTGGCGTGAAGTACATTCACATTTTGTGCAACCACCACCACCACCCCCGTCCGTCCATCAACTCTTTCCATGTTGCAGAGCTGAAACACTCCCTCCCGATCCCCCTGCCCCGCCACGTCTGGGAACCACCACCCCCCTTTCTGTTCCTAAGAACTTGACTACCCTAGGTGCCTCTTTTAAGAGGTCCTTTTGTGGCGCCTGGGTGACTCAGTCAGTTAAGCCTCCGACTTTGGCTCAGGTCATGATCTCACGGTTTGTGGGTTTGAGCCCTGCATCAGGCTCTGTGCTGACAGCTCAGAGCCTGGAGCCTGCTTCAGATTCTGTGTCTCCCCCTCTCTCTGACCCTCCCCTGCTCTCTCTCTCTCTCTCTCTCTCTCAGAAATAAATAAAAACATTTTAAAAAATTAAACCAAAAAAAAAAAAAGAGGTCCTTTTGTGAGTGGCTGATCTTATTAGTATAATGTCCTCAAGGTTCATCCTCCTGGTAGCACGTGTTAGAATTTCCTTCCTTTTTAAGTCTGAATAATATCCTATTGTATGTTTACACCATGGTTGTTTAGCCATTCATCTTTTGATGGACACTTGGTTTCCTTCCCCCCTTTGGCTATTGTGTAATGCTGCTATGAATGTGGGTGTGCAAATATTTCTTCAAGACCTGCTTTCAGTTCATACGGATATACCCAGAAGTGGAGTTGCTGGGAAGAAGTCAAATACTCAATGTTTAATATTTTGAGGACTTGCCCAACCTTCTTCCGCAGTGGCCGCACCATTTTACATCCCCCCCAGCAGTGCCCAAGGGCTCCAGTTTCTTCCCCATCCGTGCCAGCACCTGTTATTTCCCAGGTTTTCTAATGGATGTGAAGTGGTCTGTCATTGAGCTTTGGGTTTGCATTTCCCCAGTGATTAGCGATATTGAGCATCTTTTCATGTCTTATTGGCTATTCAAGCCCTTCACCTTTTTTTAAAATTGGGTTGTTTGTGCTCAAGTTTGAGAAGTTCTCTATATATTCTGGATATCAACCCATCAGATACATAATTTGCAAACATTTTCTCTCATTTCATGGGTTGTTCTCTCATTTTGATGATTGGGCCCTTTGATGCACAGAAGTTCTAAATTTTTACGTAATCCAGTTTATCTATTTTTCATTTATTTCTTATGCTTTTGATGTCATATCCAAAAAATAATTGCCAATCCAACATCATGAAGTTTTTCCTCTATGTTCTAAGAGTTTTTTGGCTTAGATCTTGCATTAAGGTCTGTGCTCCATTTTTTAGTGAATTTTCATATATGGTGTGAGTTAAGGGTCCAACTTCATCATTTCGCATGTGAATATCCAGTTCTCAGCACCATTTGTGATAAAAACTTATCTGTTCCCCATTGAACAGTCTTGACGCCCTTGTCTAAAATCATTTGACCATATATTTAAGGGTTCAATTCTGGGCTCTCAGTTCTGTTCCATTAATCTATATGTCTTTATGCCAATACCATACTGTTTTAACTATTGCTTGATAGTAAAAATTTTTTTAATTTTTAATTTTTTTAGGTTTTATTTATTTCAGAGAGAGAGAGAGAGACAGCGTGAGCAGGAGAGGGTCAGTGAGAGAGGGAGACACGGAATCTGAAACAGGCTCCAGGCTCTGAACTGGCTGAGCCTGATGTGGGGCTCGAACCCACCAACCGCAAGATCATGACCTGAGCCGAAGTTGGACACTCCGACTGAGCCACCCAGGCGCCCCAATAGTAAATTTTTTAAAATATTTATTTATTTTGAGAGAGGGGAGGTGCACAAGCAGAGAGAGAGGGAGAGAGAGGATCCCAAGGAGGCTCTGCACTGTCAACACAGGGCCTGACCTGGGACTCTATCCCACAACCATGATATCATGACCTGAGCTGATATCAAGAGTCAGATGCTTAACCAGCTGAGCTACCCAGACACCCCTGCTTTGTAGTAAATTTTTAAGTCAGGAAGTGTGAGATTCCCAACTTCATTTTCTTTGGCTGTTATTTTGGCTATTTGTGGTCCTGCCCTTGAGATTCCATATGAATTTTAATAGTGTTTTTTTTTTTGTTGGTTTTTTTTTTGCAAAAAAGTCATTGGGGTGTTGACGGGGACTGCAGTGAATCTATAGATCACTTTGAGGAATATTGACATCTTAACAATCTTACGTCTCCCAATCCACAACCACAAAATTTCTTTGTTTATTTTCTGCCTTCTTTAATTTCTTTCAGCAACATTCTGTAGTTTTCAGCCAACAAGTCTTTCACCTCCTTGATTAGGTTTATCCCTAAGCACTTTATTCTTTTCCATACTGTCATAAATGGAATTGTTTTCTTGATTTCCTTTTTGGATTGTTCAGTGTTAGTATATCAGATATGTTTTGGAAGTAGATGTGAGGTTGAGTGTTGGGTTTGATACTGGGTATGGGAGAAAGAGAGGGGTTTACAAAGAAATGATGCCATGGTGTTGACTGTGCAGCTTAGAGAATAAAACCACCATTTAATGACGTGGGGAAGATGCAGGAAGAACAGAGTAGGAAGAATTCAGTTTGGGATGTATGACGTTTGAAGTCAAACATAACAAGCACTAAGAACAGACTACTGGAGAGGCAAACAGAGGTCATGGTGGCCTTGATGAGAGTTGCTCAGTGGAAAGTAGGAAGAAAAGCCTGACTGGAGTGGCCTTTAACTGGGACAAGGTGGCAGGAGCAGGGTCACTTTTAAATCTCACCAAATTTCCTCAGGAAAAGGCCCAGACCAACTTTAAGAGTGAAAGTTTTGTTTTCCACAAAAGCAGGTGGAAGGGTATCTCACAGACCACAGACTACAAGTAGGTGGGTCCAGACCACCAACTGTACATTATTCTAACCGGATGTAGAGCCAGTAGCTGTGCTGAGGCAGTAAAGGGAAGAGAAAAGGGGTTCTGACAGTCTAAGAGCCAGGGAACCCCGAAATCACTGCAAAACACCTCCCCACACCTCCGAGAGACTACTCACTGGACAGAAGCCTTGGCAAGTCACTCTGGGATACACTCGGACGTGGGGAGACCTCGCAGGCTCCTGGTTTACAGAGAAGCAAACAAAACCTAACACGAGAACGCACTACAGGCTGAGGGTAGATCAGATCACCCAGGGCGGCCCACTCCCCTGAGATCTGAAACACCAGCCACAGCTCCCAAAAGGAAAGAGCCCTCACTGAGGAAAACCAGACCTGGGACTGAGCAGGGCAGGAACCTGGGAGTAAAACAGAGAGAAGCTTCTGATACTAGAGGAGATGGGTCAGGAAGTCCTGAGGAGAGGGGCTTCCCCTGAGAGCAGAGGATGGGCCCCCCCAACTGCTCAGTGCAGAAAGCTACCCCGACCCACATCTCCCCGACATCCTCCTCAAAGTACAGAGGAATCTATATCATTTAATCACAAGCAACAGAAGATGGTGATTGCACTCTATACAAAGGTGTCATAGGGAGAAAATGAACCAAATAACTGTCCAGAGATACTGAAACCACATCAGAACAGTATCCCTCCAAAGCAGTTGAAAACTGTACTCTAATGTTTCAATATGATCCAAAAATAATTAGAAAAATGGCAGAAACTACAGAAGAATGGTATAAATAGAACTTTTAGAAAGCACAGAAACGAAGTGACAAGTCATAAGAAAAGAGTTGACAGACTTCAGAAAATAATTAGAAAAAAAACCTACAGAAATATTTCAGAAACAAGTATCACATACAGAAATGACAGGGGTGCCTGGGTGGCTCAGTCAGTTAAGCGTCTGACTCATAAGGTCAGCTCAGGTCTTGAGTTCAAGGCCTGCATCAGGCTCCATGCTGGGTGCGGAGCCTACTTAAAAAAAGAAAAGGAAGAGAAATAAGTATCACACAAGGAGACTGCAACAGTGAATAGATCTCAAGGGATAAGGGAGGGTTGAGGTTGGATAAGGGTCAGAGGAGGGCAAAACAAGTGAAGGAAGAGAAAAAATAGCCAAGAACCGTCGTAAAGAATTCAGGCAAAGAAGATCAAACTTATGTATAATGTAGCTCCCTGGAACGGAAAACCAGAGAGCTTAGAATAACAACTGATAGAAAACTACCAGTCACAATAACTTTTCTGAGTATAAAAAGACTTGAACATGCACAATGGAAGGACCTGTTATATGTCTGGGAAAACCAGTACACAATAGTCAATGTTGTTACAGAATGTGGTAAAAACTAAATATTTGAGGGGCGCCTGGGTGGCTCAGTTGATTAAGCTCCTGACTTCAGCTCGAGTCATGATCTCACAGCTCATAAGTTCAAGCCCCACGTTAGGCTCTGTGCAGACAGCTCAGAGCCTGGAGCCTGCTTTAGATTCTGTGTCTCCCTCCCTTTCTCTCTACCCCTCCCCTACTCACACTCTGTCTCTGTCTCTGTCTTTCTCTTTCTCTCTCTCACAAATAAACGTTAAAAAAGCTAAAGATTTGAAAAAATTGGGAGGACAACCAGTCCAAAAAGACAAAGTCATTTATGAAGGAATAAAATCAGACTGGGATCAGACTTTTATTTATTTATTTTTTAATGTCTATTTATTTTGAGATAGAGAAAAAGCATGAGCAGGGGAGAGGCAGAGAGAGAGAGAGAAAGAAAGAGAATCCCAAGCAGGCTCCACCCTGTCAGTGCAGAGCACAATGCAAGGCTCGATCTCACGAACCGCAAGATCATGACCTGAGCCAAAATCAAGAGTCAGAAGGGTGCTTAACCGACCAAGCCACCCAGTTGCCCGTGAGATCAGACTCTCAGAAAACAATGTTTTATACAAACAGTGACATTTTAAAGATATACAATGTTTAATAAAAATTATGCCCCAAGGATTTTATATCTGGCAAACTGAGGTTCAAGCAGCGAGTAAAGAATATGTAGGGATTTAAGAAATCTACCAACTCTTGAGGAATCTAATGAAGAACAACAAACAGATAACCCAGAGAAGTTTGGAGAAACTTTGGCTGAAGGTCTGGTGGGCACATTGAATGTATTTGTAGAAACGAGACCAACGAATGAGGATGAAGCTGACAGACCCTGTGTATGTTTTCTATGCTCTGACAAGAGAATGCAATGAAACACACAGGATAAGAAGGCCTGGAAAGTAGAATAAGCTCACCGCTTGCCTTGTTAACCAAGAGTGAAAGTAAATCAGTGTATGGTGGCAGAGAAAGAGGGGAGGGAGCAGAGGAAAGGGTTACTCGCTAATTTCAGTATTGCCCATAGTAGGGAATTGATGCTGTCTAGAAAGAAAGGACCAGGGTACTAAAGATATTATTATAAAGGTAGCTATTAGAACTTTATAAAGGAACACTTTCTAGAAAAACAACAACAACAACCTGAGGGGGAAAGGATACAGGGAGTTTAAACAATTCTTTTGAGAATTTTGTATAAAGGTCAGCCGAGAATAACAGAGGTCACTTTTCAGTTGGAGCGTAACACATATACTCTAAAAAGCGCACTGATCGTTAAGTGGGCAGCTCAGTGTGCGAGCACCGCCAGTTAAAGCACATAGGAGGGTCTATGGGGCCCACTCCGGCTTGATCCAGTCAGTGGAGGGGGCAGTTACCTGGAGAAAGGTCCAGGAGGTGGAAGGGCGAGATTCGGAGCCAGAATGGAGGGGGCCAGGGCTGGCCTGCGAGACCACAGATGCAGGGAGGCTGGCCGGGGGCCGTGGCTGTGACGGGCCTCCTGTTGCTCCTGCTCGCTCTCTTAAACAGGAGGCCAGAGGTTTGAGATTCGGTTCAGCAGAAAGTGAGGTGGGCAGCTGCCTCTGGAGCTTTGCACTGGAGGGATGTGTGAGGTGGTCAGCTGCAGGAAGGGGAGGGACTGGCCTGGGAAAATGCAGGACTCCAGGTGGCACGGCCCGGGAGCTCGCTGCCTCGCCGGTGGCTGTCACACAGGGCGGTTATTGCCAAGGCCACATCCTGGAGTCTGTCTCCTTTTCCAATACTGAGGGTTTGATCCTCTGAGGTGCTCTGTGGCCTGCAAGTCCATCCGTAGTCCTGGTCCCTTTGGGGAGCCTCAGGCGGGAGGCAGAGTCTCTGTGTTAGGGCTCTGTCAGTCTGGACTGGGGTTGTGCCCCGTGGATTGAGCAATCTGTCGTGAAAGTTTATTTCTGAAGTTCTTTTTCTTTTTTTAAGTTTATTTCTTTTGAGAGAGACAGAAACAGTGCCAGTGGGGGAGGGGCGGAGAGAGAGGAAGAGAGAGAGAATCCCAAGCAGGCTCTGTGCTGCCAGCATGGAGCCCGATGTGGGGCTCAAACCCATGAAGCCATGAGATCATGACTTGAGCCGAAACCAAGAGTCGGACACTTAGCTGACTGTGCCACCCAGGCGCCCCTATTTCTGAATTTCTGACATCAGCCAGGGGCAGAGGGATGCACTGTGGATGGGAACCTAGCAGAGTTCTCTTCTTTTTTTTTTTTTATTTTTTTTTCCTTTTTTCCCTTTTTATGAAAACCAGCATCTCTGTGGTAAAAATGGACACACACCAGGCCATATGTATCCAGAGAGTACAGTTTGGAGAGTTTAGTGTATATTCCCTGTGAAACCGTCACCACAGCCAGGAAGAGGGTTTTCTGACAGGGAACACAGACAGTGAGTTACTGCAGGAAGCTGTCCAGCACCCCCGCCCCTGCCACTTGGTGGATGATACTGTGGCGGTGGGGGTGGGGGGCGGTCACAGACGACAGGACCCTGACTGGAGCATGACATGCAGAGAGGGAGCTTACTGGCCCACAAGCCAAGAGGGCCATGCAGTCAGCCGCCTGTCCCCAGAGAGGCCTCTCCCCACCGGACTGGGCTTTCTGCCAAGAGGGCATTGTTCCTGGGTGGTGTGTGGACCAGGATGCTGGCAGCAACCCCTGCATCCTCCTTGGCTCCTCCTGACATTCCCTGCGGTCACCACGGCATTTCCTCAGTGGCACCTGGGTGACGCAGCACCTTCAACCTGGCCTGAGCCCGGGGCCAGGAAATGCTGATTAGTTCAGGGGCATCACCCCAGTTCTCGGTGGGGCCCAGACTGGAGAGAGATATGCCCCCCACAAAGAAATGGGGAGCTGCTGTTGGCAGGAGGGGAGCCAGTGGCACATGTCCACCTAAGAGCAGTGTTCCCACCCACAGGTGCTCAGGGTGGAAGCTGAGGAGAAAATAGACAAGACCACCTGCCCCCTGGGCCAGGGGACAAGACAAGCACAGGCCATTACGGGAGCTCACCTGGAAGTCAGGTCCCTGCAGGCTGAGCAGCAGACAAGCAGGGGCAGATGTAAAGTGTCACCCGCACTGCGCCTGAAGGGCCACAGCTGCCAGTGCTTCCTGAGAAGGGTTTGCCGGGGGAGGGGTTCCAGAAAACCAGGGGAAGGACCCTGGAGGTTAGGGCCTCCCTGCAGACCTCCACCCCTGATGCCTCCCTTCCCTGCTGCCAGCCCCACATCGCCCCCCACCCTGGGACATTCCCAGAACCACACCAGGGTCCATTTCTCTTGCCCTTTGACTGTCTGTGCGGTGGGAAAGTGGGTTCCCAGGCTCCTCTGTGGAGGAGGCCCTCTTCTAACACAAGGCCCTGTTCCTGGTTAGCCCCTGCGGGGGGGTGTACCCTGTGGAGGCAGGGACCCGTCCTCCCACACACCCAGTCCTAGTGTGCTGGAAGCCACTGCATACTGGTGAGGAGGACCCAGTCTCGAGCTGGTGTAAGTGTCCAGAGCAAAGAGGTAGTGTGGCCGCTGAAGGCTGCACCACACACTGGACACGTGGACCAGAGGAAGACAGAAACAGGGAGCTTTGAGGGAGACAACCAGCCCTCTGGAAGCCCTTTCTTCCTTGAGGGCCCCTTCAGGGCACAGTAGACAGGTCACCCGAGGGACAGACGACAGGAGAGGGCTCCTTCCCTCACTCGGCAGTCATGAAGGGCACACGTGGGAGGGATGACCTCAATCAGGACTCTGTCGATCTGGAAAGGGCAGGAGGTCAGGACTGTGCTGGCCCCCCTGGCCCCGATGTCGCCCTGCCTCTGCTCCACTTTCCCTGTGGGACTCCTTGCCTGGGCTCTGTGGGGCCCGCTGCACTTTCTGACAGTCACACCCTGGGCTGATCTCTAGCCAGGGTCCATGTGCTCAAAAGTGGGGCAGCATTACTATGACTGCTGCCTGGAGCCAGTCTGGGCAGATGAACTTGTCCCTTCAGAGGTCAGCAGGGTCTGTCCCCCAGAGGCTGCAGTGAGGAAGGTGCCCCAGGGAGCAACGAGCACCGCCAGGCAGGCCCAGGAGGGGCATGCAGGGGCTCCGGGCCCTGGCCTCACCGAGAGAAGGCCTGGCAGCATGGGCCTTAGGACCCATCCCCGAAGCGAGCAGCCACTGTGAGAGGGCTTGGTGAGGCAAGGACGACGCAGGTGTCACGCTGGGTCATGGCCGAGACCTGGGGACGTGGCCTCCTGCTTGGCCAGACCTGGTGCTTCCCTGCCCATGCTTTTCAGCCACCAGCACTCATGGCTGACATGCAAGCCAGAGGCCCCACAAGGGGCTCACTCACCAGTGCCTTCCCTTCTGCGTTGTGTTTTTCAGCCTTGCCCTTCTCCTCCAGAGGCATCAGGTCCCGCCAGCCCGTCCACAGCCCTTGGCGGCCGCCAGAGCTCCAGCGTGCAGGATGCACCGACCTCTTCCCAGGGTCTACTCAGGCTCTTCCAGAGAAACTCGCCCATGGAGGACCTGGGGGCCAAGGGGGTGAGCGGGAGCACGGACTCCACTGCAGCACAGGACCCAGGCCTGGGATGAGGCCAGGGACATCCTGTGAGCCACGGGGCACAGCCCCTCACCGCAGGCCCTAGGACTCCGCAGGGAGGTTCGTTCCCTGACGCCTGGGGCTGGTGCTGTGCGAAGCTCGGCCTGGACCCTCGGCATTCTTACCAGGAGCCCCTGCAAGTCTGCACTCTAGATGGAGGAGGGCCTTACCCAGGCCTCAGCCCCCTGGCTAGCTGGCGCTCACACGCCCTGTCTGCTTCTCCCCCAGGCCAAGGAGAAGATGAAAGAGGAGTCGTGGAACATTCACTTCTTTGAGTACGGGCGCGGAATGTGCATGTACCGCACGGCCAAGACGCGGGAGCTGGTGCTGAAAGGCATCCCCGAGAGCCTCCGGGGAGAGCTGTGGCTCCTCTTCTCCGGTGAGGTGCCCCGGCTTCGGCCCAGACCCCCCAGGGCCCCTGCAGACAGCTCCATTCAGTCAGCCAGAGGGAGCTGCTAGCCCTTTACAAGCCTAAAATGGGGCTCTCAGCTGTGAGGAGAGCCACCCTGGGGAGCAGACACCAAGGGCAGGGCTCTATCTCCAGTGCTCTCCCACTTGCAGTGAGAGGCAGGCAGACCCCCTGAGGCTCCTTTCCTGGGGACAGGCCCCGACCGAATGCACACTCCTTGGCCACTTGGACGGCTTCATGAGAATGCCATTTAAACTCTGGTGGGGGCAACCCCTCCCAGGAGCAGTCACAAGGGAACCTTTGTCTCCACCTCTTAACAGACCCCAGAGTCCCACTTGTGTTCTGTGGTGCTCTGACATCTCTGGCCTGCCCTGTCACTGCCCACACTGTCCTGGGAGGGAAGGGGAGGAGGAGGAGGAGGAGAGAGAGAGACAGCTGCCAGCTGTATCTCCACAGGGGCCTGGAATGAGATGGTGACTCACCCTGGCTACTACGAGGAGCTGGTAGAGAAGTCCATGGGGAAGTACAGCCTGGCCACGGAGGAGATTGAGCGAGATCTCCACCGCTCCATGCCTGAGCACCCTGCCTTCCAGAACGAGCTCGGGATCGCTGCTCTCCGGCGGGTGCTGACCGCCTACGCTTTCCGAAACCCCACCATCGGCTACTGCCAGGTAAAGGGGGTTGGCCGGGCCCAGAGACCACATCCCCCACCAGCAGCTCCCACAAGCAGAGCCCTGGTGCCCTGGGCCGCAGCGATGGCCTCACACACTGTGACTGCCCCCCGACCCCCCGGGGAGAGCCCGATCAAAGATAGAGGTATAATTAGAAACAATATGAATTGCTCGCTCTCCGGCGTGCCCTGGCATTTGACTGTTTAGTGTGTGTGGTAAAACGTACACAACATGTCAAACGTACGCTTCAGTGGCATGAAGTGTGTCATTGTGTGACCGTCCCCACCGCCCATCTCCAAACTCTTCTCATCTTGCAAAACGGAAGCCCTGTGCCCCTGAAACGATACCCCTGGCAGCCCCGTTCTTCCTTCTGCCTCGATGGATTTGCCTGCTCCATGAACCTCATCTGGGTGGAATCACACACTATTTGTCATTCTGTGGCTGGCTTCGTAAACGCAGAGTCCTCAAGGTTCATCTGCGCTATGTCACGTGTCCAAAACTTCCTTTTGGAGCCTGAATACTGTTCCGTTCTATGTATATACCGTACTTGGTCTGTCCGTCCGTCTGTACATGGGCGCTGGGTTTGCTTCTGCCTCCTGTCTCTGGTGAATAACGCGGCTGTGAGCATGCGTGTGCAGTGTCTCTTCCTGCCCCTGCTTTCGTTCCTTTTGCGCGTCTACCCAGAAGTGAACTTGCTGGATCATACGGTCATCCTGCCTTTAATTTTTTAGGGATTGCCGTGGTGTTTCCCACAGCAGCTGCACCACTTTACCTCCCATCAGCAGTGCACGAGGCTTCCAGTCACCCCATATCCTCCCCAAACTCATTTTCTGGTCTTTTGTTAAGAGCCCTCCCTCTGGCATGAGTGAGGTAGCATCTCAGTGTGGCTTTGATTTGCATTTCTGGCAGCATTTGACTTTACGTGCAGGGGACATTTTTCTGGCCTGGTCACATGGCTTTCTGTTTCCCTGAGGCTGCCATCTGGGATCTCAGAGAAAGCACGACCTCCTCAAAAGTCACTTTCTGTAAATCCAGTGCTCTGCATGACACATCGCCAGTGCAGGGAAAGTCAGGCTGTGGCTTCAAGAATTCTTAAGATAATCGCCACCACCCCAGTGTTTTCCTTACAAGCCTGGCTATCAGCTCGGGCTGTGTGCGGTCCCCGTTTGTCCCTGGCCACCCTGCGGCCATGTAGCTGTCACGTGCGGCCCACTTACCCATCTGCCTGGCCTCACGTCACACCTCCGACACCAGAAGCCACTCTGAAGAAGTAGCGCCTCACACTCATAGCTTCCTCCTCCACCTGCCACGTGCCCACTGGCCTGACTTGAGGGACTTGGCGGCTGGTTTTTGTCAAACCGATTTCCTGCAAATTGCCTTTTGGCAAGATGCATGGAGGTGGGTGGGATAGTTCGTCCTTGTGGGACTTGCTTGTAGGGTGAGGCCATGCAGGCCCATGGAGGGGTGGGGGAATGGGGCAGTTTTATATGGTGGCCAGCTCCGGGAGCCCCCCTTGCTGTCCCTGTGCCCACAGGCCATGAACATCGTCACCTCAGTGCTCCTGCTCTACGGCAGTGAGGAGGAGGCCTTCTGGCTGCTGGTGGCCCTCTGTGAGCGCATGCTGCCCGACTACTACAACACCAGGGTGGTGGGTGAGTGCCTGCAGCCTGGAGCTTCCCGCGGGGCTGGTGGCTCCCTGTGCCAGGCTCTCCACTGAGCACCCAGCACGGTGTGGCCTCACAGACGTGCAGTGGCTGCGGACGGTCACGGCCCCCTTTCTATGGATGAGGAGGCTAGAAAGCGGGGACCCAAACACAGACCCCACCGTGCCGCCCAGGCTTTACACATTGCCCTAGGAGGGGCTGGCAATGAGAAGCTATGACACAGTCCGTGGTTCTTAAAGGAGAGCCTGAGGCCTAAATTCTCATCCATCCAGCTCTTCCTAAGCCTTTTTTTTTTTTAAGTTTATTTTTATTTATTTTTGAGAGAGAGCAAGCAGAGTAGGGGCAGAAAGATTGGGAGAGAGAATCCCAAGCAGGCTCCGCTTTGTCAGTGCAGAGTCCGATGCAGGGTTCAAACTCACGAATCATGAGATCATGACCTGAGCCAAAATCAAGAGTTGGACACTTAACCAACTGAGCTGCCCAGGCGCCCCGTAAGCCTTAGTATTGTACAAAATTTCCAGTATCACACCCAGAGCATGCGGTGCACCCCCATGCACCTACAAACCCAGCTTCAACTACTATGAGCTACAGCCAGTAGGATCGGTGCTATTAAATGGAAACGCACTGGCAAATGTAGTTAATTACGTATATAATTAAGTCTGTTCTAAGATGTTTTGGTTTTGGGGGTGTCCCCTCTTGGGGGTCAATTACAATCGCGTCTGTTCACAAGCTTCAGGGCAGGACACACAGAAGACTCCCCCCTACCCCCCTTCCCCCCCCCCCGCCCAGGCCCGTTTACTTCTGACACTTCTAGAAGGAAGAAATTTGTATTTCCCCAATAGAAAATCCAACTATAGTGGAAGGAATTATTCTTTTCACACGGTGGTTTGGAAGCTGCAGAAAGGAACCCCGCAGGGTGTGTTTCTTTCTTATTTTCTCCACCGTACCCCCTGCAGCCCCCCGTGTAAGCGGAGCTGCCCAGTGATCACACGGCTTCCCACGCCTCACCCTGGGGCCCCCACGAGGACCTACCTGAGCCAGGGGTACGGGCTTGCCATCCAAACCCCTTCACCCTCTCTCTAGGGGCCCTGGTGGACCAAGGCATCTTTGAAGAGCTGACGAGAGACTTCCTGCCCCAGCTCTCCGAGAAGATGCAGGACCTGGGGGTGATTTCCAGCATCTCGCTCTCCTGGTTCCTGACTCTCTTCCTCAGCGTCATGCCCTTTGAGAGCGCCGTGGTTATTGTTGACTGCTTCTTCTATGAGGGCATCAAGGTGATCCTGCAGGTGGCCTTGGCCATCCTGGATGCCAACATGGAGCAGCTGCTGGGCTGCAGCGACGAGGGCGAGGCCATGACCGTCCTGGGCAGGTGACCGAGCCGGGCTCCCTCCTCCTGCCGGGTTGCTGGCCGGCACCCCCATGGATGGCAGAGCCCGACCCCTCGGCAGCCCTGGGCGCAACTTACTCGGCATTCAGTGACGAACCTACCAAGCACACCCCAGGTGGCAGGGAACAGCCTCCTTTCTGGTGGGAGACAAAATGGCACTGGGCAGTGCTAGCTCTGGGAGCAGATAAAATGGGTGGTGGACCAGAGCACGCTGGCCTGGGGGAGCTGGGGGGCAGAGGGCAGCTGCCACAGCATGGCCTCCAGCCTCCAGCAAAGGCTGGGCATCTGCTCTTCTCTCAACACAGTCCCGATGGCGCCTTCCCTGGCTCACCAACCTAACTCCTGTCACGTCACCAGGCCCTGCCCTGGCCTCACACTGGCCTGGGCCCTGAGCTCTGTATAGTCCTGCTGGCCACGTGCATACATTTACCCAGCCTGGAACACTCCCAGCCACCCAGGTGTGCCAAGGACGCTGCCACCTGCCCACTGAGGCAGCTCAGGAGCATGTCATCCCTCCAGCCGGGACAGACCTTTCTCCTAGTGTGCAGGGGAGACCATGCAGGGGACCCCCAGAGGACAGCCTGGCTTCCCAGAGTTAGTGCTCAGGCCCCATGAGAAGGGAAGCCTCTCTGCCACCTCCAGAGGGATCCCTGATTTGCCAGGATGTCCTCTGGGGCATGGCTCTCGCCTTCACTGCTGCAGAGTCGTCAGCCCATCTGCCTTCCTGGAGGCTGCCCCGTCCTCAGCACACTCACTTATTAATTGGGAGTCTAGGCAAACGAGGTCCCTCCACATCACTTAGTAGGTAGGACATCCCTGTTGCCTGGAGGTGGTCCAGCCTTCTGTCCTTTAATCCTTGCAGATACCTGGACAATGTGGTCAATAAGCAGAGTGTTTCTCCTCCTATCCCCCACCTCCATGCCCTGCTGACTAGTGGAGATGACCCTCCTGCAGAGGTGGACATCTTCGACCTCCTGAAGGTGTCGTATGAGGTCAGCACCCTCCGGGGCCATCTGGCCAGCCTACCCCCCCCCTCCCCGGGCATGTGGGAGTGTGGGTGTGGGCAGCTGTGGTCGGTGGCAGATGTCTGCTCCGTGGCCCTGCCTCATCTCACCGAATCACCTTTGGCTGGTAGAAATTCAGCAGCTTGAGGGCCGACGACATTGAACAGATGCGGTTTAAGCAGAGGCTGAAAGTGATCCAGTCCCTGGAGGATACGGCCAAGAGGAGCGTGGTACGGACGAGGCTGGGCTCCAGTAGCCACAGGTGGCTGGCAGAGGTGGGGATGGTCCAGGTGGGCTGCTCCCACAGGGCCAGGTGCAGGGCCCTTGTATGGGTCTGGATTCCAGGAGTGAAGGTGCAAATCTGGGGAGGTGAGAGGGCAGGCCGCTGTTCTGTGGTGACAATGTTCTGCTCCCAGATTGACCCCCGCAGAGCTCTGATACCTCAGGGCCTAAAGGCCAAGTGTCGCCCTACTGTAGGCTGAGCCCTCCAGCCTGGCTTTGCCCCCGCCCCTGGGTAGCGACACTCAGCCACCCTCCACCCGCCCAGCCCGCTGTGCCTCCCTACAAGCCCTTGTCCTCCCCAGCTCTGGGGAGAGAATTTACTGGGAGTTTCTGGGACACCTGCCCAAAAGCCAGGACCAGAGTCTTTGCAGAGATTCAGATAGCAGTCACTAAATGACTGCCCCTCACCCTGTGTACCTCACGGGCGCTGGGACAGACAGGTCTCCCTCCCCTGCCTCATGCTCACCAAGGAGCTTGGACGTAGACTGAGTAACAGGATGGGTGACCAGGGTATGCGTGTGTCCCACACCTTCTTTCCTGAATGGGCTGCCATTGCGTGCTTGGCGAGCTGGCAATATTAAGAGGGTATCCTGTGTCTTAACCTTCATCCACGTGGGAATTCTCTCAAAGAACTAGAATTTGAGAATCCATCAGTACATCCTGTTTCTCTTTCCTTCTAGGTCCGAGCTATACCTGGGGACATTGGTTTCTCAATTGAAGAACTGGAGGACCTTTACATGGTGTTTAAGGTGACGGCCTAGAGCAAGGGCAGGACCAATACTCCATTCCAGTCCCCTAAATGTGTCCTCCATGCGGCAGCCTCCTGCCAAAAGAGACATTGATTTAAAAACACTCTCAGATACAGTTACCACAAACCTCACATGGTGGAATTTAATTCTCTGTGGAGTTTAGGCAGGACGCTTTCTTAAAGTGTCCAAAAGTCCACTCTCGTCAGCTTACACAAGAGGGAAAGCATCGGCTCATGTTACTGGAAAGTCTAGGAATTTTACCACTTCAGGCATGGCTGGATCCAGGAGCTTAAATAGGCAGGTTTAAGAATGGCAGGATTGTTCTCAGAAGCTCCAGAGTCATCCTGTTCTCTTGTGAAAAAAGCCTTTTCTTTGCAAGTAGTTTTAGCAGAAAGTCCAGGGTTAATTGTTGGACTCAAGCCAGGTGCTGTGGCTACAGGAGGGTATTTACTGTTGAGCCAAAACTAGGCCATGAGGCCTAGGATGGGACAGGAGGGGCTCTCCAAAAAAATTTCAGGTGCTGTTAACAGAAGAAGGGGAAAAGTTGTGAAGAGCAGGCAGAAATGGCACAGTCCATACTGTTGTCGTTGGTTCCTGTCTGCCTCTCTGGCGTAGCACCCAGGGTGGCCACCGTGCTGAGCCTTCCGGTCAGAACAGTCTGGTCAGTGCTGCCTCTCACCCGCTGTGTCTCAGCTCCTGTACCTGTAAACAAGTGGCTGGGAGTACCAATGTGGGAGGCTCTCTGAGATACCGCGTCAGGCCTAGTGCTCCCCACCCTGGTGCCCTTCAGGCGCAGACAGAGGAGGGAGGACTCACTGGCCAGCCCGGCGATCCTAACCACCCAGGCTCTGGGAGGCCAGGCCATCTCACCAGCCTGTGCCCTCTACAGGCCAAGCACCTGGCAAGTCAGTACTGGGGGAGCGGCCGCCCCACGGCTGTGCGTCGGGACCCCAGCCTGCCGTACCTGGAGCAGTACCGCATCGACGCAGGCCAGTTCCGGGAGCTCTTCGCCAGCCTGACACCCTGGGCCTGCGGCTCCCACACACCTGTACTGGCGGGGCGCATGTTCCGGCTCCTGGACGAAAACAAGGACTCTCTGATCAACTTCAAGGAGTTTGTGACAGGGATGAGTGAGTGGCTCCAAGGCCCTTCCTCAAGAAGCCCCCAGATGCCCCCCAGCCAGTCTTCCCCCTGCAGCAAGACCCTTGATACGGAAAGGACAGTTTTCCCACTGGGAACATGTAGGGGTCCCCACCCCTCCCTCAGGCCAGGGCTGCACAGGCTGGGTCTGCAGACTCTGACAAGGGCGAAGCACAGGGACAGTGGGAGGCCTGGGGCTTGCTCCAGGGACGTCTCCAGGAGGGAGTCGGGGTATGAGGAGGGACCCACCGGAACCCACCAGAAGGGGAGGTGCTTGAGCGTGGACCGGCCTTGGGGCTCTGGTGCCCTGTAGCCAGCATGCCTCCTCACCAGCCTTCCTCCACAGGCGGGATGTACCATGGGGACATGACAGAGAAGCTCAAGGCACTCTACAAGCTGCACCTGCCCCCAGGTGAGCCTCCTCTCCCACTCACCAGCGAGGGCCTCTCGTATAAGAGCGGGGGCCTCAGTGTCCCAGGGCACACTGGGGGCGCTTACGGGGGCTTAGGCTTCGTAGAGGTTCCACACCCTGACAGAGGGGGAGGAGGAGGCCAGAGCACTGGGGCAGGGCCATAACCTGGGAAGCACTGTCTCAGAGGACTCAGTCCACAGGCAAGGGCCCAGGTGAGACACAGGGTAGCTCCTATCTGTCCCCAGAAGATCAGCCAAGGCCCTCAGAATAGCCTGGGTAGCCCTGCTGCACAGCCATGAGCAGGACCTGCTCTCCCTTGCCTTCTCTAGGCCGGGCCCTAGCCTGACAGAGATGCTGACAGACCACAGGTGAAGGGTCCCCAGCAGCCAGTCCTGAGCCAGGCCGGATCCCATAGTCTCTGGGGTCCCGCTGTGCAGGCAGAGCTCACCCAGCTCAGCAAGGGTAGCCATGTGGAGAGTTCTCCAAGATGGGGATACTGAGACTCTAGCCCTGGGCCCTCTGTCCTGGGGTGGAGCTGCCTTGGGTCCCTGCTGTTGTCCATTACCCGCCTGGGGAGTCCGTGGCCCACACCTACCACCTCCCTGAAGTGCCACCTGCTCAGTCCCTGTCATTACATCCCCGTCCATACAGTGGGGAGAATGAGCCTCCCCTCGCCCAAGAACCATGTGGATCGGAAACCCAGGGGACTGCTTACTCACAAAGTAGTGATGCTGACGTGGACCGATGCCCGAGACGCATCAATGGAGAAGAGCAAGTCACTCATGCGTGGCCAGACCCTGCATATGTGTCTGCAGGGTCCTGGCATGACACCATCAGGGCAGGAGGAGAGCTGGCCGTCCTCCCGACTCCCAGCTGCACTGACTGGGGTTTTAGATGGGATACACGGGGATGTTTTCAAACACCATGTACAAGTCAGGAACAATAATGGGATCAGTGGTCGCCATTAGCGCTACGACCACACCCCACATCTTGGGCACCTCATGCCCTGCGGGGAGCCAGGCCTCTGTCCAGGACCCGGGAGGTTTGCTTTGGCGAGTGCTATTGTTTTCTCCTGCCCTCACTTGCCTGTCTCTTTGAGCGCAGCCCTGAGCCCAGAGGAGGCCGAGTCAGCCCTAGAAGCGACCCATTACTTCACTGAGGGCAGCTCCTCAGAAGGTGAGTGCTGCTGGCCCTGGGCTATGGCCTTGGGGCTCATAGCTGTGCAGTCTTGCTGTGGGGCTCACACAGGCGGCCTGCAGCCCTCGGTGGGCTCAGGGCACGCGCTGTGTTGGGTGGGTCCCCAGGGGTGTTCTCACTCCTGTTTCTCTTGTCTCTGCCTTCCTGAACCTTGGCCTCCCTTCTTCTCTCCTCCACCTCTCCTCCGCTGTCCCTTCCAGCATCTCCTCTGGCCTCAGATCTGGAACTTTTCCCGCCCTGGGAGGCTCAAGGTCAGTCCCTGGGGGTCAAGGGCACCCGCTTTGTGCTGAGCTGTGTCTTCCTAACACTGCACTGCATGGTCAGGAGGCCTGGACACGCTTGGTCCCACTGAGGAAGACCCAGAACAAAGCTGCTGCTTACTGGGAGTTGAGGGGGGTCTCCGTGCTTGTCGAGGGCACACAGTGCGGTGGGCAGTGTGCAGACACCAGGGCCACAGCCACATCACGCCACAGCCATGTGCAGAAACTATTCCTTCCGTCATCACATTCATAGGGAAAGTACAGATGCCATCATCACAACAGCGTGAAACGGACCCACAGAGGTAGAGGAAGGTGGTGGATGCTTTTCTCGTGCTCTACATAACTTTTCGTTAGGGACAAATACATCCGTTGAGTGCCTTTTTGAAGTCATTCCTGTTGCTACAGTTAGAGTCCACTCTGGGGGCGTCAGGTCCAGGGTGAAGGGGGCATTCTGGGCTTGGGATTTGGCAGTGGAGCTGGTAGTAGGAAACTGATTTGCAAAACCGACCGAAACCCCATCCTGTAAGTTCCCGTGGGAGATAATCCACATCAAGGGTAATACACACCCAAGAGAAATTAAAAACAGTGGTTATCAAGATGCCCAGGGCAGTCCTGCTGGCCGTGTCAAAAAGCTTAATTTGAACTAGAAATGAAGCTTGAGGACCTGGATTTCAAATACACAAACTGAAGAAGCAGATGTGTCTTCTGTTAGAATCTGGGAGAATCTTTAGGCTTTTCCCAGACACTTCCAGTTAAGGCCAGGGATTGGGGGTTCAGAGCCCTGTCCTCAGACTCCACGTAGGCCCAGGCAGTGGGTCTCCATTCCGCAGTGAGAAACCTGAGCCCAGAGAGGTGCGCCCTTCCCCACCACCACACAGCACTGGGATGCTGCCGCCTGCCAGTAGGTCCCCAGCAGCTGTGCCACCCACAGGTCTGGGACAGCTGGACAGCCTGCTGCTCCCCACATTCATGGCCCATAGGAAGCATGGCACGAGCCAACTCCAGCAAGTGTGTCACTTTAAGAAATATGGCACAAGGGGCTCCTGGGTGGCTCAGCTGAGCCTCTGACCTCGGCTCTGGTCCTCCTCTTACAGTTCATGAGTTTGAGCCTCGCATCAGGCTCGCTGCTGTCAGCTTGTAAGGGCAGAGCCCACTTTGGATCCTCTGTCCCACTCTCTGCTCCTTCCCCGCTTGCACTCTCCCTAAAAGAAATAAATATTTTTTAAAAAAATAAAGAAAGAAGGACACCTGGGTGGCTCAGTCGGTTAAGCATCTGACTTCGGCTCAGGTCATGATCTCACAGTTTGTGAGTTCAAGCCCCACATCGGGCTCTGTGCTGACAGCTCAGAGCATGGAGCCTGCTTCAGATTCTGTGTCTCCCTCTCTCTCTGCCCCTCCCCTCCCCTGCTCAGGCTCTGTCTCTCACTGTCAGTAATAAATGTTAAAAAAATTAAAAAAAGAAAGGAAGGAAGACAACGCCAGGCAAAGAATTCATGTCCATAAAATTCCTCCTCAGCCAGTGTGGTGGTTGGTCGCAGGTGGAACTGATAATCAGGACTGCTCTCAGTTGGAACTTCTTCAACTGAAACTACAGAAATTAGTTCTCGGGCTTTATCTCCATAACGTGCTTCACTGTTCACTTAAACACCTTGTGTAGAGACCTGTATTCCTTTGGTAGAGAGGAAGGAGAGTTTGGGGGTGCATTGGTTCAGCAGGAGAACGGACCAGTCTGCTCACAGCCCTCAGTGGTCCATAGTCATAACTCCAGAACATTCTCCACGTACTTGTTCTTTTCTGGTTGTCCAGAAGCACTACGGCAGGAGGAACAGGAGGGAGGTGGAAGTGAGGACGTCCAAGACAAAAGAGGAGGTACGTGCTGGCCAGTGCTCACCAGTGCCGTGCAGATCCCAGGGTCGGTGGGGTCTGGGTGCCCCTCCCTGCGGGACAGGCCCCCATCCAGGAAAACGGTCAACTCATGCCTTTCTTTGGAAATGCATGAACGCTCTACCCATTAGCTGTGAGGGGAGGCCATTCTCTCGTCAGCCCCAGGTCTGACTGTCGCGTAGCTGTGAACACCCCTCCCCCTGCTGTCACCACCTCCCTCTGGGGCGCCCGCTATCTGCCAGGATCCCTCTAGACCTGCCCAGCCCCTTTCCTCCTCCTGCCTCCACGGGCTTCCGTCCCCATCTCAAGGAATACAGGTTGAGGCCCTCTTCAGCCCAGGCCAAACCTTTTGTAGCAGAATAACTCAGGGAGAGACCTGGGTATTCCGGAATGTCCTTCTGATCACCACTTCTGCAAGTACTGGAGTGTTTTGTAAAGGGGCCCAGGGAACCCCATGCCAGATGACACCAAATCCGCCTGCTACCTGCTGCCAGCCCCCAGCTCTTTCTCGCATTTGACAGATTTGTTTTCTCTTCACAGAGGAGAAGGGGACCAGCCCTCCAGACTATCGGCACTACCTTCGCATGTGGGCCAAAGAGAAGGAAGTTCAGAAGGAGACGATTAAAGATCTCCCCAAGATGAACCAGGTAGGCCCGTTCAGAGCCCACAACAGACATTTCCAAGGCTGGACCCCACCCTACCTCCCAGCACCCACTGTGTAGGGTGGAAATTCTCCTGCCAACCTCCCTCACCTGCTAGTCAGACAGTAGTTAGGGACAATTCCAGAAGGATAGGAGGCCAGTTGTTGCAGGGCCTTGTCCTGGGTGGTGTTTCCTGGCAATGGCTTGCTCACATTTGATCGGCGTCCATGTACCAGAAAGGCAGTAGGGAAGGTTAGCCTCTGACACGCAGGGACTCACACACCCCCACCTACAAGACAGCCTCACGGCACCGCTGCTTCTCTCAGGCCCCTCTCAGGTGCCGGGCACATGCAGCCCTGCTCCACCCGCAGCCCGCTGTCCCTCTGCT
This sequence comes from Hyaena hyaena, assembly GCF_003009895.1. NCBI lineage: Eukaryota > Metazoa > Chordata > Mammalia > Carnivora > Hyaenidae > Hyaena > Hyaena hyaena. Next base: position 1,222,703 of record NW_024081062.1, on the reverse strand, counting down.
GGTCTCTGGGTTGGGAACCGGCATCTTGCCATGGGGTCGCAGCCGGGGCCGCACACATCCAACCAAAGTCTATTCCTGGGCTGCAGCCTGACCACGGCCCTGCTCTTCCCGGAGGGGCACACTGCGATCTAGGTGGTCTCTCACCCGCAGCCTGAAGAACAGGTGCCCCATGGAGTGAGGCGCTATCCCATCCCTGGAGGCCCAGATGGGTGGTATCAGCGCCACCTGGAGTCAGACCTCCCCAGCCCCTCACCTGACCCAGACGGTGCTTGCCTTGTCCCCACCCGCTACTCTGATCAAAGATATAAAAAACTCAAAGCAACTCTAAAACACACTGAAGAAGTCCTGGTAGCCACTGGGTTTGGACAGTCACGGTAAAAATCGGACTGTCTATGCTAGCAGAGTGGAGGTAGGGCCAGGGAAGGACTCCCAGTCCCTCCCTGAGCTGAAAGAAAGGCAGCCAGAAGAGAAAGCTCTTCGAAGGCTGTGTGATACTGGTCATGTCACTTTCCCTTTCTGAGCCTCAGTGTCCCAGTCTGTGAAATGGGCGTGACCAGGCCCAGGGATGGAGACAACTAACAAGACAGCACAGCATGGGCAGTCTGGCGCCCCCGAGGCCAGCCCAGCCCATCCTTGACCATCTCCCGACCCTTTTCTGTGCCTTCCTGAAAAGGAGCAGTTCATCGAGCTGTGCAAGACGCTGTACAACATGTTCAGCGAGGACCCCATGGAGCAGGACTTGTACCACGCCATTGCCACGGTGGCGAGCCTCCTACTCCGCATCGGTGAGGTGGGGAAGAAGTTTTCCATGCAGCCAGGCAGGAAGCCCCAGGATAGTGCTCCGGAGGACGATGAGATGCCCGCCCCGGCCCCCTCCCAGGACCCGGCCCCGCCGGAGCTTCAGCCTCCAGCCGCGGGTGACCCCCAGGCCAAAGCTGGGGGAGACACCCACCTTGGGAAAGCTCCACAGGAAAGCCAGGTGGTGGGCGAAGGGGGCGGCGGCGAGGGCCGGGGCTCCCCCCCCCAGCTTCTGTCCGACGACGAAACCAAAGACGACATGTCCATGTCCTCCTACTCGGTGGTCAGCACAGGCTCCCTGCAGTGTGAGGACCTGGCTGATGACGACACGGTGCTGGTGGGCGGGGAGTCCCAAAGTCCCCCAGCCACCGCCCGCTGTGGGGGCACCGTGGACACCGACTGGTGCATCTCCTTCGAGCAGATCTTGGCCTCCATCCTGACGGAGTCCGTTCTGGTGAACTTCTTTGAGAAGAGGGCGGATATTAGACTCAAGATCAAGGACCAAAAGAAGGTGGAGAGACAGTTCAGCACCTCCAGTGACCTCGAACAGTCTGGAGTTTCAGGCTGACGGGTGCCTGGCCTCTCCTCCCTTCCCCCTCCTCCCTCCTGTTCTCTTTTCTCCGTAAGAACACACCCCTCCTGTTCTCCCCAGGTGCAGTGAGTTGTAATCAGGAAAAAAAGGCTCCACATCCACAGTTGGGCCCAGAGAGAGGTCCCCAGCCCCCTCTTCCTGCCTGCCGGGTGGGACCCACCTCGGTCCCCATGTTGTGTCAGAGGTTGTCTGTCCTGGCCTGCTCGCCCAATGCCTCTCTGCGCCCCATGCTGTGGCCAGGCCACACCATGCCCTCCACCCCTGGGGAGGCTGGGGGGTCCCAAAGCTGTGTACTTGGAGGGGGGTGTCACCAGGCAGGAGGTCATGTGCCTGTCGTGCATCAAAGTGGTGGGAACTTCAAGATGCTCCCTAGGAGCTCCTGAGCCTGAGACCCTGCTGAGGGAAAGTATCTCCCACGCTGGGGCGAGTGCTGCACTGGCGTCACTCTGAATGCTCTTTCAGCTTGTCAGCCTCACCATTAACCTTAAAAGCACATCCCTCAGGTCCTGATATATTTCTGTGTATTCATTTCAGTTGGCTGAAAATCACACTGTGCTCAATGCCTTAATAAATCCCTGAAAGAACTCAATACCATACTGTGTACAGAGACTTCATGTGGCCTCAGCTACTGCTTGGGCTCCTGGCTTCTTGCCAGGCAGGCAAAGGGCCAGGCCGTGTTCCAGAGGCTCTGGGCACTGAGACAACCCCCCCCCCCCTCCCGGGGACAGGGGTTCAAGGCCCCCAGGGAGTTTGGGGACACAGAAGGTGCTGATGCAGGCCCATCAGGACCTGAGCTGACCTGGTCCAACAGGGTACGCCCCAGGCTCTGTAGGTATAAGCAGCCTGGGTCCAGTGGGTATAGGTGTGTGCGTGGGTCTGGGCTGCAGCAAGCACTTGGGTTCAGGAAGCTGTGGGGCCACAGGTGACGGGCCGAGCCATGAGTACCTCCTAGCTTTGCAGCAAGAGCTGATCATCAGTGTCTGGCGTCTGCTCTCTCCTACATGGAGCCCCTCTTCTACTGAAAGATACATCTGTGGCTGTTTTGTTTTTTTTTTATTTAATAGTTTTATTGAGGCACAATTTACATACCATAAAATTCACTTGTTTTCAAGTTATAAATCAATGATTTTTAGTAAATTTACAGAGTTGTGAACTATCATCACAATGCAATTTTAGAGTATTTCTATCACCCCAAAAAGGCCCCTCCTACCCATGTGCAGCCAGTCCCTGTTCCCACCCCCAGCTCCAGGCTACCACTAATCTACTTTCTATCTATAGTTTTATGGCTGGTATTTTAAATAACAGTCTCTGGGATTTTACCTTGTTCACAACTGCTGGGTCACACATCTCAATAAATGCAGCAAAACATCAAGAAAAATGAATAATTGTTTGCTTTCTTAACAAGAAAAGGTCATTAGTCAATGTCATTTTCTTTCTAGTATTTACACAAACAGGCCACATGCTTTGCCGTAAAGTAATTTTAAAGGGCTCCTACCACAAAGACGGTATTCTTGGCCATAATGAAATTAGGTAAAGATATACATAAAAATCCCACACAAGTTTGCAGTTTAAAGTGTTAAATTAATTGTAATCAATTAGAAAGATTGAAATGACATGAAATTTGGGTAAATGTTTTATACCATGTAGAAGTCTAAATGTGAGAATATACTAAAGAAGTTAAAAAGAATATAAAACAGGAATCTAGACTTTCATATGATAAAAGAATATATAAAAATGTACAATAGTACTTTCATCCATTAATCATTCAACCTGTGATGATATTCAACATATTTAACAACCAGAGCAGTTAACACTAAAAAATATATGAATAATACAAATAAAGCTTTAAAAACATTTTTATCCTGTAAGCAAACATAATTATATATTTTTAAACTGCTTACCAAGTCATGTACCAAACCAAGTCACTTTTATAATTCCCAAGAAAATTAGTTTTTTTAATGTTTAATTTTATTTAATGTTTTTTTATAAAAAATTTTTAATGTTTATTTTTGAGAGAGACAGAGTGTGAGCAGGGGAGGGCTGAGAGAGAATCTGAGAATCTGAGACACAGAATCTGAAGCGGGCTCCAGGTTCTGAGCTCAGCACAGGGCGCAATGCAGGGCTCGAACTCACGAATATTGAGACCATGACCTGAGCCGAAGTTGGCCGTGCAACCAACTGAGCCACCCAGGCGCCCCTTAATGTTTATTTTTTAATGTTTATTTAATGTTTACATACAGGCACATGTAAGCAGGAGGAGGGGCAGAGAGAGAGAATCCCAAGCAGACAGCTTGAAGCCCTACAGAGTTCAATCTCAAGAACCATGAGATCATGACCTGAACCAAATCCAAGAGTCAGACACTTAACTGAGCCACCCAAGGCACCCCAATATGTATATGACTTTTTAAAAAAGATTACGTTTATAACAGAAGGGAGGAAAACATACAGAAAAGTAGAAAAACAATTTTTCCTAGTTTTACAATTATTCAGTATTTTTGTGTTTGGGTTTTTTTTTTTTAGTGTTTATTTATTTTGAGACTGAGTGTGAGTGGAAGAGGGGCAGAGAGAAAGAGAATCCCAAGCAGACAGCTTGAAGCTCACGCGAGGCCCCATCTCAGCAACCGTGAAATCACTACCTGAGCCAAAATCAAGAGTCAGACTTTCAACCGACTGAGCCACCCAAGGGCCCCTGTGTTTATTTTTTTCTTTTTCAAAGGTGAGCCTGTACCTTATGTGAAATTTTTACTCTGCTGTTTTCATCAAGCATAAAACATTCTTTTCAGATGCCTTCTGCTCTCAGCCACAGAAACTCAGACACATGGGAATAAAGACCACACAAATGAGAATAGGACTATTTACCCAGAGCTTGCAACAGAAAAGGAGTCAGCCATCATCACCCGACAGAGACTCAAAGGTAGAGGAGTGGGAAAGCCTTATAAGTGAAAACAAGGAAAGGCTTCAGCTGTGCTCTGATGAGAGGCTGTGGGCAGGGAAGGGAAGCTGGCTAACTAGAAGGAAGTCTTTTGTGTTGCTGTGAGGAGCATGATTGGCCTCAGGTTCTTCCAGAGATGAGAGGCAAAACGCAAAATATAGGGAAATTGGTAGTCATTGACCAAGTCGTGTATGCTCTAGAGGTCGTAGATTGGTTTTGGAGGTTGAGGGGTTGCTGCTATAGAAGTGGTCGTATGTGGTCTGGTCACAATCCATTTGTAAATTCAGCCTCTCAAACACAGTATTTGTAAACAAATTTGGTGTTTTTTTTCTGACGTGGTTTTGTGCAAAACTTGGAAAACCTAAAATTTTTAAACAATTTTAAATCATACACAACCGTAAGCCCCCACCCTTGGAAATAAATAATGCCTGGTGTTACCGAGCCGAAGTTATGTACTCTTGTAACTTCTTTGCCTCCCATCGATACACATTGCCAGCATTTTCATGGCAAACTCAGACTCTCGGTAATGGACCAGCATGACGGTCCTTGCTGAGTTACCGTAGGCAACCGTTCTTTAGCACGTTTATTTCCATTTTTTTCTGAACACTAATGCATAAATAATAAATCTGGGTGAGTCAGTTGTTTTCTTAGTGCAGAGGTAACTGCCAGATGGTTTTCCTAACAGTTTTTTAATTTTACCCTTCTACCAGAATCCTGTTCCTCTCACCACATCCTTGTCAAGATAGGGTGTTTTAATTTTAGTAAGATGGCTTGTTATCGGCACGTGGAACATCTTGACGGTCTGGCGTTAGGTCCCTGTGCGGTTGAGACAGAAGGGGTGTGTTACTGGGCCCTGCTACCCCACCTTCCAAAATGGATCTCAGTGGGGCTTTCTTTCTTGGGGACTGCAGGAGGGGCTGGTTTCGTTTACGGCGGCCTCTCGTCTCTCTCCCTCTCCGGTAAGCATGGGGCTGGTGAACTGCCTGCTTTCTCGGCCCTCTGGGCTCAGTCTCAAAGATGACCTGGCCTCCTCTGCCCAGAAGTCCTGAAAACTTCAACCACTAGCCCCAAGAGGTGGGTGGGAGCGGAGCGGCGCCCTCCCACTCCCAGTCTGAGACTAGCAGCAGCAGAGGGAATGGTGAGGGCAAAGGCCAGACCCGGAGCAGCGGCTGGAGGCCTTGCCGTTGCAACTTCAATCTTCCCAGCGCGGCCAAGCAGAGATGCGGACTCAGGAAGACAGGAGCCGGTCCGGTTGAGATAGCACGTCGGTGACCAGGTGGACGCAAATCCCAAACAACTCCCCACCCCACTGAGCAGTAGTGGCCTGAGCCCTTGCAGTCACGTGCATCCCGGCCGACCGCCGAGACGATCCGCGGGCTAGAGAGGCCCGAAGGCGTGGTGGGGGCGGAGCTGGGGCCGACCGAAGCGCCGGCGCCTGCGCATGCGTACGCGAGGCGGCGCCGTGGGGAGGGGGGGATGTCTAGAGGACCCTGAACATGTAGGGGGAGCGTAGTTGAGCCTGTCAAGGGAGCTGGACGCATGCGCAGTGGCGAAAGCGGCTGCAATGGCGGCGCCTCAGCGGTTTCGCGTGCTGCGGTGCTGCAGTTGCCGCCTCTTCCAGGCGCACCAGGTGGGGTGGGCACCGGCATCCCCCTCCTCCGGGCGCGGGGAAGGCGTGCGGGACTTGGCGAGGCCGCGAGGTGCCTGGCTTGCTTCCCGTGGCTTGCTCTCCGGCGCGGGCGCCGTCTCCCGCTGTTGCTTGGGTCTCCCCGAGGCCCGGACACGTGACGATGACTGGCTTTGAGAACTGGGTTTTGACATCTCTTCATAACGTGTTTGTGGGCTTTTTTTGTTAGTTTTCGGCATGGCTGTTGTAAAAGATTCGTAGAGGCCAAGGGCGATGGTTTCTGCGGAGCGGCCGCGTGACTTCTTGCTGATAGTTGGGAAAGCGAGGTTGAGCATAGCCTCTTTTTTGTAGAGCTTAGCTCCCAAAGTGCCTCTTTCTTAATTTAAATACTAGGGAGATGACCGATTTTAAAACTGAGACAGGAACGGGCATCCCCTGCTGTCACTGCTTGGCCCTATCGATGTCACCATCCGCATTCCCGACCCCTGTTTCCCAGAGTGTAAACAACCTGCGTATGAATATTTTAAACAGGATAATCGATATTTCTAAAATGTACTGCTTCCCAAGCTTTCAAGTTGCAATTTAGGGGATGTCACTTAACCTCTTTTTTCCTGGATAGTATTTCCTCTTCCTGCTTGATGTCACCTAACACTGCTGTCAAACAAGCCTATCTGCTTCTGATAGTCCTCTCTTACCCCTTAGTTATCTGCTAATCTACTGTGACCTGAAAAAGGGTAACATCAAACTTCTTCAAAATGTATGTTTAAAAACCCGATGCTGAGTATACACCTGTAATCTCGCTGAGACTGTAGGGGCTATTCGGGGACTCAGAAATTGTTTTTACTTCATTTTTTGGACTATGTTTTAGGAATTGAGATTAAATAGAAATCATTTCCATTTTTAAATTATTAAACATATATACTGTAGTACACACCCATGGTCATTTTCAACTATGAAAAGTGATTTGAAACTAAAGGGGGAAAAGAGTTAACAATTTAATTGCAGGTATGACCATTTCACACATCCCTTTTAATTTAAACAGCCTCTAGATTAGATGTCTTATCATTATTTTACAGAGATGAGAATACAGCAGTCCAGAGAACCCAAATGGTCTAATAAATGACAGATGCAGGGCTATCTGATTGCAAAGATCCTGTTAACCATACTGATAACCATATCTGTTAACCATACTGTCTCCGGACCCCCAGAGCCAGCCAGTTGCGGTGTATGCTTCCAGACATTTTTTTTTAAAGTCCATTTCTTACTTGCAGATGTACCCATAGAAAACATTTTTATGGTGTTTGAGGATCAGTCCTGGAGAATTAAATGAATTGTAGGACATACCCACATAAATGTGTAGGAGATGCTGCTTGACCTCCTTAGAATCCTATTGGGTATTTGACCAAAAAACCCAGTGGTTTTTGTATCAGGATCAGACTTACATTAATTTTTATGAATCAACCCAGGCATGTTTTTGTTGTTAAGCAAAACATCTACGCCATTCCATTTTTTCAAACAACTTTGGTGCCTTTTGATAACATTTTCTTTGTTGCTGTTATAAATGGACTCTTCTGTTACCTTTTCTAACTAGATAAATGCTTATATAAAGACTCTATTAACTTTTCAAGCTGTATTAACTTTGTACTTCTCCTCATCATATTAGGTTGTTTTTGGTGGTTTTTCATTTGATTTTCTTGAGTTTTCAGGTAAAAAAGGAAATCATATCTATAAATAATGATAATATTTTCCTCTCCAATTTTCATTACCTCTTACTACTTTTTCTTTTCCAATTGTTTGTAGAAAATAACAATGGTAAATAGTAGTAGGGATTCTTGGCTTGTTCTTGATTTTCATGGGAGAGCTGGTAGTGATTCTACAGTTTTAGCGCTAAATGTAAGGTATTTTATCCTGTTAAGAGAGAACCCATCTAGTTAGATTTATCAGGAATTGAAATTAAATGTTGTGGAATTATTTTTGAGAACCACAGGTAGTAGAGATCTAACTAGACTGTTTCATATGGATGGCCATTTTTCCTAGCACCATTTACTAAATAGTCTGTTTTTTCCTCACTCCTAAAATGCCACCTTTATAACGTGCTGGCTTTTTATACATATATGTTGGTCTGTTCTTACACTTTTATTCTTTTCCACTCATTTTTTCAGATCACTATTTTTGATTCAGTTCCACCTGTTTTAAATAATTATCTAAGCCACATTTCTGAAATTTCATTGTAGGAGAAGAAGAGTCTCAAGTGGACATGCAAAGCTTGTGGAGAGAAGCAGTCATTTTTGCGGGTGAGTCCTGAGAAACAGGGTAGCTAATACCCATGCGAGAGAGCAGGGGCCCCAGCCCTGCAGTAGCGTGGAGTCCCAGCATCCCAGTATTGGGACCGAGGTCACTAGTGCAGAACTTCTGCTCCCGAAGTTCCTGTTCCTTCAGGAAGTGAAATGGATGGAGCAGTGCAGGGAAAGTTAACCTTCATTTGTTTATTCAGTCAGCAAGTATTTATTGAGTACTTTCTGTGTGAAGGCACAGGAGAGACAAGGGAAGGTTAAAAAAAAAAAAAAAAAGCTTTGTCGTTCTTGTCCTCACAGATCTACTCATGTGGGAGAGGAAGAGAAACGGATGCACACACACTGGTCATTTGAAACTAGATTGAGCACAATGCAGGGAAAATGCAGGGGCCTGTGAAATGATCAGGCAGTCATAGGCAACCGGTCGGGTGCGTGTGGTGCGTGCGGGGTGTGGGCGCCTGTGGGCTCAGGAAGGGGAGGCCATCAGGAGACAGGAGGAGGCAGGGGGGAACTCAGGGTAAAAGCTCTTATTTAGGCCATTGCAGATCTCTTCAAGTGGATACCAGTTGCTTGACCGCATCCCTTTCTGCTTTTTTTAATGTTTATTTTTGAGGGAGAGAGCACACATAGAGAGAGCAAGAGCATGAGCCACTAGCAAGGGAGGGGCAGAGAGAGAGAATCCCAAGCAGGCTTCATACTGTCAGTGCAGAGCCCGACAACCATGAAATCATGAGCTGAGCAGAAATCAAGAGTTGGATGCTTGGGGCGCCTGGGTGGCTCAGTCGGTTAAGCATCCAGCTTCGGCTCAGGTCATGATCTCACAGTTTGTGGGTTCGAGCCCCGGGTCCAGCTTTGTGCTGACAGCTCAGAGCCTGGAGCCTGTTTCAGATTCTGTGTCTCCCTCTCTCCCTGACCCTCCCCTGTTCATGCTGTCTCTCTCTCAGAAATAAATAAAAAACATTTAAAAAAAAGAGTTGGATGCTTAACCAAGTGAGCCACCCAGGCACCCATCCACCTCATCTCTTTAATACCACACACCATCCGGCATCTTTTGCCTCATTGAGCCCCTTGTATACCTTCTCTGACCCTTGATGCCACCTCTCCACCCTCAGCTCCTTATTCTCCTCCTTCAGCCATAAGGGCCTTCCTTTATGACCTTGAAACAATTCAGATGTGCTGCACTCTTAGAGCCTTTGTGCTCATTGTTGGGACTTCGTCTAGCTCTTCTCACTATCCTGATCAGATATTCTGAGTATCTTTATGTGAGTATTGCTTATCTCATGGAAGTTCCCTGAGAGCAGAAGCTTTGCCTGTTTTATTTACTGATACACCCTCTGCACATAGCACAGTACCTGGCATGGAATAAGTGCTCACTGGATAAATATTTGTTGAATTGATAAGTGACCAATCCCACATTGATTGGCATTTAGGTTAATCTTCATTTTCATTGTTAACAGCGATGTTTCAGTGGAACTTCTTACAAAGAACCTCTTCCTTCACTAGACCAATTACTTCCTTAGGACAAATTCATAGAAGTTTAAATTTTAGTTTCAAAGGTTATCTTTTGACCAAGGCTCTTTTAGTTACAAATAATAGAATTAAAAAACACTTCAGAATGGCCTCAGCAATATAGAAGGAAAAAAAATGTCCTGGCAAAGTAATGGGGTATCCTGGGGAATGCAGGGGACAGGGTTCTTCCCTGACCCCTTGAAGAACCAGCACCAAGAATTGAAAAACTGCTGACAATGCCGGCATCTTTTCCTCCCCTTCTGCTCCCCACACCCAGCTTCTCCCCACATCCTCCTTCCCCATATAGTTCACAGTAACACAGTCTACCCACAGACCATCGACTCTCACTTCAAGCCAACTAGAATAGCTGAGTCCCAGTTAATAAGTGGGGAGAGGTGATCCGATTGGCCCATTTGACCCAGATGTCCCTTTTGGGTCCAGCTGGCTGGCATGATAGAAGTGGGGCCCACCCATCAGGTCACTGGTCAGCAATACAGCTGCTGAGGCCCACCCCAAGATTGGGTCTCAGAAGGCAAGGGGCTGGTTCATAAGCTAATGACTGCTGCTTGTTTTTAATGTGAGCACATATTTCTAAATTCTCCTTGAAGAGGCTCCACCTTCCTCCCAAGTGCATGCATGTGCAATGGTGTGTGGCTTGTGTTAGACTAGGCCACAGTGACAAATAAATAACAAAATTGTGGTAGCTTAACACAGTAGAAGTTGTTTCTCTCGGGGCGCCTGGGTGGCTCAGTCGGTTAACCATCCGACTTGAGCTCAGGTCATGATCTCACGGTTCGTGGCTTCAAGCCCCGCGTCGGGCTCTGTGCTGACTGCCAGCTCGGAGCCTGGAGCCTGTTTCAGTCTGTGACTCCCTCTCTCTCTGACCCTCCCCTGCTCACGCTGTCTCTCTCTCCTAGAAATAAATAAACTATAAAAAAAAAAAAAAAAAGAATACTGTAAAAATACTGTGCTGACTGCCAGCTCAGAGCCTGGAGTCTGTCTTCAGATTCTGTATCTCCTTCTCTCTCTGCCCCTTCCCTGTTCACACTGTCTCTCTCTCTCTCTCTCTGTCAAAAATAAATAAACAATGTTTAAAAAAAAAAGTTGTTTCTCTCAATGGGGCGGCTGGCTGGCTTAGTCAAAAGAGCATGCAACTCGTGATCTCAGGGTCATGAGTTTGAGCCCCATGCTGGGTGTAGAGATTACTGAAAATAAATAAATAAATGAACTTTTTAAAAAAGAAGAAGAAGAAGTTGTTTCTTTTGTTCTTATAACCGTCCTGGGAGGAACTGAGATCGGCAGGGCAGCTGTCCTTGGTGAGGTTATTCGGGGACCCGGGCTCCTTACGTCTTGAGGTTCTGTCACTCCCTGAGGCCTGTCTCCTGCTGCCTGGAGCCACTGAAGGCCAAGAGCACGAAGGAGCTAAACAGGAGGCTTTGAGGGGCCAGGCCTGGAAGTGGCTAACATCCCACTAGAAAGAACCCAGTCTCAGGGCCACACCTGACTGCAAGGAAGACTAGAAAGTGTAGCCCAGTCTGGCCAGATGAGAGGAGAATGCATGTCAGGGCTCAGCCAGCGTCCCTGCCATGCTGACGAGTGTACACGCTGCCACTAAACATCTTCTGAAGCTTCGCCCTTCCGTCCTGCTGTTCCTCTCCATTCTTGCTTGAACTTGCCCCAGCTGCGCTTTGATTCCCCAGGAATCTCCATTTGCTAAAAACAGTCATGAGTTCTCCCCCAGTGATTTGACCTGTTAGTGTCTGTCACAATTTGTCACTGAAGCATTGTCTTCACCTGGACTTCCAGTCACCCCACTCCTGGCTCTCCTGCTTTCTGTCCTCTTTGCCAGTTTTTTAGCATCTCCCCAACTTGTAAATGTGAGAATGCTCTGGTGCTTGGTTTCTTGGCCTCTCCTCTAGTGACACTCCCTCAGTGGTCTGAGATGAGATCACCTGACAGTTCTGGAATGTCTGTCTCAGACCCCAGGCCTGTCCCCGAACCGTCCATTCAGCTCTCTACTGGGTGTCCCGAACCCACCTTTCCAAACAGAAGGCCTCCTTACCCCACCCACCTGCTCTCCCACAGTCCCCGTCTCTTACATGCCAAGTCCCTTGTTAGTTGTTGGGGCTAAAAACCTGGAAGTCCTCCCCAATTCTTTTTTTTTTTTTTTTTCTTTTCCCTAAAGCACTCTTCACCCAGTCCATCAATAGATTTTGTCAGCTTTACTTTTGGGATGTACCCAGAATGACCCCTTGTTACTGCAGTGGTCTGAGCCCCATCAGTGTCTGCAGCAGCCTCCTCCCAGCCCACCTGTGTCTGCCATACAGTCTGCCCTCGGCACCACAGCCGAAGGTCCTGCTAAACCATGTGCTGGGCGAGGTCACTCACCCCTGCCTTCCAGGTTAAAGCAAAATCCACGGTCCTGCAGACAGGGCAAGTGTGCCCGGTACAAAAGAAAATTGCAAGGCCCCTTGTTCAAAAGAAGAAAAAAAGCTATTAAAAGTACTAAAGTATTAAACTTTTCCTTTCTTTCCTGGTCTCTCTTGACTTTTCATAATGTTTCTTATTTACTCTTGAGTGTCTTCCTAAGTAAAGTAAAGCTAATATTTTAAAATTATTATTATTTTTATTATTACTACTGTGCAGCACTAGTTTAAAATGCAAAGAGCATTAAGCCTAGGGGCACCTGGATGGCTCAGTTGGCTCATGCATCTGACCCTGCATCTTAGTTCAGGTCTTGATCTCAGGGTCAAGAGTTCAGGCCCCAGAGTCAGCTCTGTGCTGGGCATGAAGCCTACTTAAAAAAAAAAAAAAAGTGTTTAGTCTATTTGTGGAATAACATAAGAACATTTACTGTATATATGCAGAATCATCAAAATCGCCCAATTTGCATTTTGGAGCTCACACATGCCTGTGTATTTCATTCTTACCAGAACAGTGGACATGCCACACAAAATTAACTCCACTCTTTTTACTCTACTTACTGACACCTCCCCGTGCTCTCCCCCATCAACTCGCTGATGCATAAGGAAGGACTGAGAGGGAAAGGAGCAAGAGTCTCCCCATCTTGCCCTTTCCTTCTGAGTCATCATTTTCACCACAAGTGATCAGCTGTTCCAAGCAAGTAACAGGAATAAAAAAAGATATGATAGGGTTCCTTGACTGTTCACGTGTTTTTAAAACATCCTGCTTCTTTCTGCCTCTGAAGCAAGTTCTTGTTCCCGTGGAAAGCCTGGGCTCTCAGGCAGTGGGTGCTCCCCACATACTCAGGCGTAGACGCCAAACACAGCGTCTACACTCGGAGTCTCAGTGAACTCCCACATATTGTGCGTCCTCTTTAATTCTGTGCCCCCAGGTCATTGAGCATGCTGCATGCAAGTGGTGTGGCAAGGGACAATGGACTTGTGCAGTGTGTATATCTCCTCTGCTTATGGACATGCCCCATTGACCTATCAGACTCCACTTCCACAAGTTCAAGATAAGGCTCTTGAGCATTGGTGGTATAGTGGTGAGCATAGCTGCCTTCCAAAGATAAGGTTATTAAAATTTTCAAATAAAAAAAAATTTTACAACGTTTTCAAGATGGCAACAGCAGAACAGGTCTCATTGAGGCTGACTTTACCTGTAGTAGGGAATAATCCACTCAGACCTCCGCTCCTACCCTTTTCCCCCAGACACCCAGCTCTAGCCATGTGGCCTCCTTACTGTTCCTTCACAGGCTCAGGGTCTTTGCCCTCATGTCTGTGTCATTGCTCCTGCTGAATGCTTTCCCCCAGCTCTCTACATCGCTTATGCCCTCAAAGCTTCCTATTTTGTGCTCAAATGTCACCTTAGTGATCTATTCCCTGAATGCCCTGTATAAAATTGTCTGCTCTGTCCTCACACTGCCCCACCCCCTTTCATTGCCTTATTTTCCTTGGCAGTACTTCTCATCATCTGATGGCCACGGAGTTGACTTATGTGTTTACTGTCTGTCTCCTCTCACTAGATGTATGCTCCGTGATGACTGATTTTTGTCCACTTCTGTACTGTATTGTCCTTAACTACTCCAGGGACCTGGCACATAATAGATGCTCAGTAAATATTGTTAAGCAAATAAGTGACTGCTAACTGAAAAAAAAAAGTATTTCATCTTATTTTATGGTCCTTAGATTATCAGCGAACAGAAGTATCATGTCGTATATTTATTGGTGGTTCGAATTAAATCTCTTCAGTTTCTTATTCATGTTTATTAAGTGTTTTGTTGGGGCTCAGGGCTGAGTTTGTTTTGGATGTGTAGGACAGATAGACCAGAACTGTTAGTTCCCAAGACTGTTAGTTTGTAAATCAATTACTCCAGAAATAGGGGTCAGTCATTAGAATTCCTGCATGGTGCATTTGGGCCTTACAAAGTATAGCTTTCTCCTCCCTGAGGTACATCACTAATGGGTCTATTTCACAGCATCCTGTCAACACTTTTTAAACTTAATATTTTTTTGTTTTTCAGACTTACGGTGAGGGTTCTGGTGCTGACTGTAGACGCCATGTCCAAAAATTAAATCTGCTGCAGGGACAGATTTCAGAGATGTCACTCAGGTACAGTTGTTTGAAAGGGGCACAGTTATCTTGCCCTGTGTTCAGCTTGAGTGGTTAGTGGAAGTATAATATGGTGAAAGCTCTTAGATTTGCATATGACGATTAGTTACCTTAACAGTGTTCCAATTGAAAATAACTAAAAATGCCAAATATAATATAAGGAAGTAAATTAAATATTAGATGTCAAAAATGAAGCAAAAGCCAAAATTCAGTGAGTAAGTACCTGGGCTGTTGAGGCAATTGAAGCTTAGTGCTCTGGAACTTTCATATAGATGGCTGGGAGGGGTGCAAGAGACAAAGACAGGCCTGTTCAGCATGGGGGGGTCAGTAGGAGACCACCACATAAAGCTGAGTCCCTTGGGCGCCTGGGTGGCTCAGTCGGTTAAGCATCCGACTCTTGATTTTGGCTCAGGTTGTGATCTCATGATTTGTGGGATTGAACCTCATGTCACATTCTGCATTGACAGCACAGAAGCTGCTTGTGATTCTTTCCCACTCTCTCTCTCTCTGTTTCTCCCCCACTTGCATGCACTTTCTTTTTCTTTCAAAATAAACATAAAAAAAAAAAAAAAAACAGCCGAGCCCCCAAAACACTATACCCTCCATGAATGAACAGATGAACTAGAAATGCACCCTCTCTGCAGCAGGGAGCCTGCCTATGTTGATGTTGGCATTGGCCGAAGAGGGGAGATCTCTCACCAGGATTTTATAAACACAAGAAATCTGTCACACGGCTTTTCAGCCTTCTACATGCACTGTGTGAAAAGCCTCAAGTGGAGAATTTATTTTTGAATTGTCCAAGGAAGCAGAGGTAAATGCAGACGTGACCGTATGTCTTCAACCCAGGCCTGAATGTTTAATATAGTTGATGAAATAAAAGAGAAAGTTGATAATAAAGGAAGTAAGGGACTTCAAGGCATCTGGCTGGCTCAGCTGGTGGTATAGTGTATGTGATTCTCGATCTCAGGGTCATGAGTTGGAGCCACACGTTGGAGATTACCAGAGAAAAAGGCAAAGGACTTTGAAAAATGACCAAATAGATTTGAAAAAGATCCAGAAAGAGTTAGTAGAAATGAAAAATATAATCATTGAAATTAAAAATTCAGTGGACAGTTTAAGCATTAAATGTAGCTGAAGAGAGAACTGGTGAAATGGAAGCTAAATCTGAAGAAAGTATTCACAAGACAACAAAGAAAGATAAAAAGATGGAAAATGTGAGTTGAGAAACATGGAAGCTAAGGGAAGAGTCCAGCAAGAGAAAACAAAGGGTAAAGGCAATATTTGAAGAAAAAAAGACTACAGTGTTTTCCAGAATAAAGGCTTATATTCTTAGATTTTGAAAACAATAAGTCTCAAACTGGAACGAGTCATTATTTTATTTGCAAACACCATGATTGTGGATGTAGGAAATCCTAATGAAATTATGCAAATGCTACTAGAGCTAATATTTTCGCAGGATCACAAGGATACAAAGTTAACATACAAAATTAAATTGTTTCTATATAAATGCTATGAACAATTGGAAAATGATTTTTTAAATCAAATACCATTTAGAACAGCATCAAAAATTAGACACTTAGGGATAAATATAACAAAAATATGTCAGGTCTGTTAAGTAAAAACTGTAAACATTGCTAAGAGAAATTAAAAGATCTAAATTAATGAAAAGTTCATATTCGTGGATTGGAAAACTCAATATTGTGAAGATCTCGGTTCATCCTAAATTGATTGGTAGAGACCACCTAATCCAAACCAAAATTCCAGTGGGGTTTGGGGAGGTGTTTTGGTAAAAATTGGCAAACTGATCCTAAAATTTATATAGAAATGCAAGTACCTAGAATTGCCAAAACAATTCTGATAAAAACAAAGCTGGAGGACTTCTCCTGCCTAATTTCAAGATCTATGATGCTGCAGTAACTGAGAGAGTTCAGCATCGGTGAAAGGCTAGACGTGTGGAAATGAGAAGGTTAATGGATAAGTGCACTGAGGTAGGTTCCTGCAGTGGCATGCTGCAACAGAAACAACATGGGCAGATCTCAAAGCACTGCTAAGTGAGAGAAGCCAGACACCAAAGACTACCTGCTGTATGGATCAGTGTGACTTTTCTGGGGGAGAGGAGAATTGCCTGCCAAGACACATATGAGAACTTCTGGGGGTGATGAGAATTTTCCATATCTTGTCCGTTATATCTCAATTAAAAATGTTTTTGCTCTATCTTGATTGGGGTGATAGTTTGCAAAGATAGATAAAGATAGATTTATCAAAGCTCATCTATACACTTAAGTCTTAGTGTATGTTGTGCCTCAAGTTAGTTTTTAAGGTAAAAAAAAAAAAACTAGACGACCCTTAGATGATGACAACATAATGAAATTACAGAACACGGAAGACAAAGGGAAGAGCTGAAGAGTAGCTGGAGAGAAGAGAGATCACCCACAGAGGAACATCAGACGCCTGACTTGTCAGTGGTAGCGTCAGAAACAAGAAGACAGACTGGTATCTTCAGACTATTGAGAGATGTCCTTTATTGATGGAGCTGAGCTCCTATGAATCAGTGGCTGGTAGGCGGCTGCTCGAGTGAACACTGGATTATCAACTGTGTGGCAGGGTAGGTGTTTCACGTGCGTGATCTCATTTCCTCGTCATAATCACCCTGTGAGGATCGTTGGCTTCTGCGTACAGATGAAGAGACTCAAATACAGACACCCACATTTGGCAGAGCTGGGGTTTGTCCGCATAGCTCACCGGAGAGAGTGCCCACTTGATCATGTGATGTAACCACCCTGAGTGACGTGGGTGAGGCTGGCCTTGCGCTGACTTCCAGCCCTTGCACGGTAAGTGTTAGCACTGCCCTTCAGCCCCATTAGAGAGCAAGGGGGCTCTGGCTCTCCACTCTTCTTTGTGTGGTGGGAGCCCTGTTCCTCTTGCCTGTGCTCTTCCCTATCCCTGGGACACACACAGTGCCCTCGGGTCTTGTAAGGGATGAGCTGTAACTAGAAAGACTCGTCCAACCCAGTGCAGCGCAGACGTCTCCATTGCTGATGGGAGGGGCTCTGCTACAGGAGTTCAACTGACATTACCGCCCGTGTTCCAGGCCCTCAGCCAGGCACGTGCACACACCTTGTCACACTTGTCTTCGCAGTCACTCGTGCACTGTTGTCTTCGTTTGTGGATGAGGAAAGCGAGGTAGCATGATGAGCCCAAAGTCACACTGTGCCGGTGACCGCCAGTCCTTGGCAAAGCCAGGATGCAAACTCTGGTCTCTCCAGGTTAAGAGTCTGCCTTGTGTCACCTTTCCTGTTGATGGAGGGCTTGACAGAAGAGCAAATGGTCCCTCTGCCCAGGCCTTCTGACCTACATCAGAACTACAGAAATGAGACCCTAAGATCCCCTAGAACAGCCTCTGATGACCCTTGTCAAGTATTTACATCCTGCTGTTCTCATCTCCTTGCCCTTCATCTTCCTGGTCATTTTACTAAGGACACATGTACAATCTTTCACTAAGGTCTCCGGAAGAACCTGTAAGTGTTGACGGAGAGGAAGACACAGGGTCTCAGCGGGGCGAGCACGCGAGTCCACAGGTAAGCCAGTGCTTGTCTCTGTCACGGGGGGTTCCATTTATTTATCTGTCAGTCTTTTGTTCAGCAGCGCTTTCAGTACCGGGCACTTGGCTTACAGCTACTAGGGATGCAAAAAGGAGCCAACGTGTCCCTTTTGTAAGGGTGGAGACAGCCATATGTACTGGCAATCACAGTACTCCGAGAGGGGCCTTGTCTTTGGCTGCGAGGGCTTCTCCCCTTGCCCCGCAGCGCTCCGGGCACACCTCGGACAGGGAAAAGGGGCTGTTGTACGGTGCCTGGCTTTCGTGTCCCCTGTCTCCAGACCGGGCCTCCCGGCCGGGCTCACACACAACCCTCTGTCCCCGTGCCTGGGAAAGTAGGTGCTCAGACGGTGTTGGCGGGGCAGTGTGGGTAAGACTTGAGTGACTGAGGAGGTGACGCCATTGGTGCCTCCAAGGAACACTGCGTCCTGCCGGGGACGGGGGTGGGGACAGCTGCCAGGGGCCCCTCCCCACCCAAAGACAGAGCCCGCCTCCACCCACAGAATCGCGTTGGCAGTGTCCATCTGCTCACACACTCTTCCTATTTTTATTATAAACGAGAGCACTGCTCCCAAGTACCCGGCCTTAAGCCAGCAGCTCTCACGTACGTGGTTCTGTACTTCCAGTTCTGGGCACTTAGGGACTGAATTTTACATCGTCGTTAGTTCAAGAGATGCTAGTGTGCACCCTGGATCTTCCCTTCCATCGCTCTCGTGTTGCTGTGGAGTGTTCGGTGGTGTCAGGTGTCCACAGAATATAGCGGGTGTAACAAGGGTTTATTCCATGATGACCGGGCATGTAGATTACTTCCAGATTTTTGCTACGCAACGAACTTGCCGTCATTTATATCACTTTGATGAGCATTTTTGTGTCTCTGTCTTCATTTGGAACCCCTAGGTCAGGGAGTGTGGGCATTTGTAAAGTTCCTTGATGAGCTGTGCCCTGTATCTTTCCCATGGCCTGTGCCAGTGTGCACGGTCCCCAGTGGTGTCTCAGGACACCCATCTCCCCATTACCTTCCAGCAAAATGCCTTTCGGTGACAAGGGGGATGTGGGTCCTGAGAATAAAGTTACTTCCCAATCCTGTAGGAAAAACCTCAGTCCTCAGAGAACCGCTGGCTGAAGTATCTGGAAGGAGACTCCGAAGAACTGGGGATGGAAGGAGGAGGAATGTGTTTCAAGAGACAGCCCTTGTCCAGGACAGAGAAGCCGGACCCTCCCTTCAACACAGGCCTGCCTAGAAAAAGGTGCCAAGCTAGTCACTAACCCAGCCATGGCCCCATGCCACAGACTCACAGATGGGGGCGCAAGGCGCGGCCCCTGGCAGCCAGCGGCGTGGGAGAAGCCTACGTGGCACTGGCTGGCAGGTAGCTCCACCAGGCCCTCCTCGGCCTCACCAGGTGCCAGATGCTGCCGGGCAGAGGTGAGAGGTGCGGGCTGCCCGTGTGAGCACCTTTGATGGTGCTCACTTGTGACTGCACTAACCTCCAGGAAGAGGTGACAGAGTGAAGTGTGGCCAGCGTGGTTTACAGGCCTGAGGGCTTGTAGCCTACAGCAGGAAAGACCTGACCTCTTACAGGTGCCTTCCCCTGGAGGCCTGCTCTGCATTTCTGCAAGTCATCTGAGACGGTGCCTTGTCTAGATCCAGGGTGGCTCCCACGGGGCGGGTGCTGTACTGGGAGGCGGGTTCCAGTTCACAATAAGACACAGGTAGAGACCTTGTCCTCCCAGACAGCTTCCCAGGTGGCTTCTCTGCTTCCGCCCCACTGCCAATAATGGGCTGCCCGACAAAACCCAAGGCAGTCCATTTCTCTGCTCCATAGCTTGTAGCTGCTAGAAAGAGGCCACCTGGTGACCACCAGGTCAGGATCAGGACCCTGTGAGGTGACAGCACTTTCCCTCCACCAGGAAACGGAGCCAGAGCACAGTCCACCCTCCACACAACCCTGACGTCTGGAACCCGAGTGACTGCGAGGTTCCCTTGGAGCCTCAGAAGGTCAGTGAATGAGGACAGTGTTTCCCTTCTAGTCCTAGTAACCAGTGAACACATACAGATTTTTTTTTTAATGTTTATTCATTTTTTGAGAGAGAAGGAGACACAATCCGAAGCAGGCTCTGAGCTGTCCACACAGAGCCTGACACACGGTTGAACCCACAAACCATGAAATCATGACCTGGACCAAAGTCGGATGCTTACCCCTGAGCTACGCAGGCACCCCAAACACACACAAAATTTTTAACACCCAAGTGTTTTGTCTGCTCTGACCTAAGCGAACTCCTTTCTCTGGTCTCCACCATCTCCCTGCCGTAGTGAGTCTCTCAGGGATGTGAGCTCCTTGATCAAAAGGGCAGCTTGATCAACCAAGGTTAACCACCAGGGCTTTTCTCTTCCTTCTGCATGGAGTGGGGGGTCTTTATCAGACTGTCCATCATGGGACCTGCCCTGAATTTCTAAGGAACCGTTCCCATCCTCCCCTTCACTTACCTAAGTGTACTTTTTTGTACCAAGGCACGGTCTTCCCCTAGGATCTGCTCTTGTTCCTTTTATTTTTATTACTCAAGTATAGTTGACATACAGTTATATTAGTGTTCAACGTAGTGACTCAGCGGCTCAGCACATGAATCAGGGCTCACCATGATAAATATGGTCATTGTCACCCTACAACATTGTTAGTTGAATTGACTTTATTTCCTGTGCTATGTTTTTCGTCTCTGTGACTTACTTATCACTGGAAGTTTGTACCTCCCAATCCCCTTACCCTATTTTGCCCATCTCCTCATCCTCTTCCCCTTGGGCAACCACCAATTTTCTGTATTTATTCTTTTTTATGGCTGAGTAATATTCCATTATATAGATATATACCACATCTCATTTATCCATCTATCAGTGGACATGGGGTATTTCCATAACTTGGCTCTTATAAATAATGCTACAGTAAACACAGGGGTGCATATATCTGTTTGAATTAGTACTTTGCTTTTTTGGGGGAAATGCCCAGTAGTGAAATTACTGGATCATATGGTATTTCTATTTTTAATTATTTTAGCAAATTCCATACAGCTTTCCACTGTGGTTGCACCAGTTTACATTCCCACCAACAGTGCACTAGGGTTCCATTTGCTCCACATCCTCCCCAGTACTTGTTATTTCTTGTATTTTTGATACTACTCATTCTGACAGGTATGAGATAATATTTCATTGTGGTTTTGATTTGCATTTCCCTGAGAATTAGCAATGTTGGGCATCTTTTCATGTGTCTGTTGGCCGTCTCTATGTCTTCTTTGGGAAAGTATCTGTTTGGGCCTCTGTACATTTTTTATTTGGATTATTTGACTTTTTGGTGTTGAGTGGTAATTAAGTTCTTTATATATTAAGGATATTAACCCCTTTCCAGATGTTATTTGCAAATATCTTCTTCCATTCAGTACATTGCCTTTTCGTTTTGTTAATGGCTTTCTTCACTATGCAAAAGTGTGCTCCCAGTATTTTATTTTTTATTTTATTATTTTATGTACTTCCAGTATTTTATTTTTGCTTTTGTTTCCCTTGCCTGAGGAGTCATAGCCATAAATATGTTACTAAGGCAGATGTCCAAGAGCTTATTGCCTGTGTTGTCTTTTAGGAGTTTCCTGGTTTCACATCTCACATTTAGGTCTTTAATCCTTTTTGTTTTTTGAAAGTTTTTTTTAAGTTTATTAATTTTGAGAGAGCTTGTACATGTGCATGTGAGTAGGGGAGAGGCAGAGGAGGAGAGAGAGAATCCCAAGCAGCCCCATGCTGTCAGCACAGAGCCCGATGTGGTGCACAAACTCATGAACCGTGAGATCATGACCTCAGCCGAAATTAAGAGTTGGACACCTAACGGCCTGAGCCACCCAGGTGCACCTAGGTCTTTAATCCATTTTGAGTTTATTTTTTTTTATATAGTGTAAGAAAATGGTCCAGTTTTCCCACCACCCTTCATTGAAGTGACTGTCTTTTCCACACTGTACATTCTTGCCTTCTTTGTCCTTGATTAACTGACCATATAATCATGGGTTTATTTCTGGATTTTCTATTCTGTTCCATTGATCTATGTGTCCATTTTTTTATGCCAATACTATACCATTTTGATTACTATACTTTTGTAGTATATTTTGAAATCTGTGATTGTTATTCCTCCAGCTTTTTCTTTCCCAAGTTTGCTTTTGCTTTTCGTGGTCTTTTGGATTCCATACACATTTAAGGATTATTCTAGGTCTGTGAAAAATGGTATTGGTATTTTCATGTGTATTGGTTTGAATTTCATAGATTGCATGCATAGGGTAGTATGGAAGAGTGTTAATCCTTCCATTCCCAGAGCATACTTTATCTTTCCATTTGTTTGTCATCTTTAGTTGCTTTCACCAGTGTCTTACAGTTTTCAGATTACAGGTCTTTTCATCTCCTAGGTTAAATTTATTCCTAGGTATTTTATTCTTTTTGATGCAGTCACAAATGGGGTTGTTTTCTTAATTTCTTTCTGTTATTAGTGTATAGAAACACAGCAGATTTCTGCAACTTCCCTGAATTCACTTATTCTGGTAGTTCCTAGCTGGAGTCTTTAGAGGGTTCTCTATGGAGCATCATGTCGTCTGCAGACAGGGACAGTTTTACTTCGCTACCCATTCAGATGCCTTTTATTTCCTTTTCTTGTCTGGTTG
This sequence comes from Hyaena hyaena, assembly GCF_003009895.1. Classification (NCBI taxonomy): domain Eukaryota; kingdom Metazoa; phylum Chordata; class Mammalia; order Carnivora; family Hyaenidae; genus Hyaena; species Hyaena hyaena. Next base: position 1,200,095 of record NW_024081062.1, on the reverse strand, counting down.
CTATGGTAGGAATTCCGGTACTCTGCTGAATGAAAGTGGTGAACACGGACATCCCTGTCTTGTTCCTGAAATGTTAGAGAAAAAGCTTTCACTTCTGCACCATTTAGTGTGGGGTTTTAACTGTGGGCTTGACAGATGTGGCCTTTATTATGTTGAAGTCTGTTTTCTCTACACCCGTGAAGATTTTTTATCATAAACAGCTGTACTTTGTCGGATGCTTTTTCTGCATCTATTAGGATGACCGTTTGGTTATCATCCTTCTCTTGTTGATGCGAGGCGTCACCTTAACTGTCCTGTGAACACTGAACCACCCAGGCGCACCTGGAACAAGACCTACTTGATCTTCGTGAATGGTGATCCTTTTAACGTATTGCGGAATTTGGTGTGATTTTATTGATAATTTTTGCATCTGTGTTCATCAGGGATTTTGGTCCTTGATTTTTTCTTGCAGTGCCTTTGCCTGGTTTTGGTATCAGTAATGCTGATACAGTGCTCATATAATGAATTTAGAGTTTCCTTCCTCTTCCAGTTTTTGGAACAGTGTAGAGAGAATAGGTATGAACTCTTTACATGTTTGCCCAAAGCCAAGACTACCCGGAATGGCTGGAGCCGAGGACACGCGGCCCAGCAGCGTGTGGAGACAGACCCTGCTCCCAGGCGCATCCCGGCTGGGGGAGGGCAGGTGGAGTAGTGCCCGCCCGCACTTCCGTTCCAGCGGAGCTCCTGCAGGTCCCTGCCCCGCCACCATCCCTCCTAAGCTTAGGTGACTAATACCTGCACAGACACACCCAGGTGCTTTCCAGACTGCGGTTTCAGTGCTGTGTTGGGCCCGGTTATTTAGCGTGTTGGCTCTACAGACAGGGACTTCGTTTCCTGTCACCCTCCAGCTCTCTTAGTGGGAAGCCCCAGACTCACAAAGCCAGATATCTGTTCTACAGGGACTGGTCTTCCCGGGCGCAGGTCCCCACGGCCAGGGGTATCTGGTGTGAGGTCCGACCCCGCCTGTTTGTGGCCAGTTGCTCCAGGGGTTTGGTCCTTGACCGCATGCCCCTCTGCCCCTCCTACCCTTCTCAAAGTGACTTTGCTACACCATGCTGTGGGAAGTCTGTCCTGCCGTGCTTTGCATCATGTTCAGTTAGGAGATGTGTGGTCGTTGCCCGTGTGTCCGTGGTACGAGGCAAGCTCAGGTTCCTCGTACGCAGCCCCGCATCCTCCCTACTCTTCTGCTTGTTCTTGGTGCTTCACGTGTAGCCAACTCCCCTGCACTCCGAAGGCCACAGAACAAAGACTTTGCTTTCTTCTGTCACCGGAGCCACCGGCACTAAGGCAGAGGATCTATGCTGGGTCACTGCCAACCCGCAACATAGGCCACGGTCACACGGGACGCTCACGCAGGTGTGGTTGGTTTGGCAGGTGAGGAGCTAAGTCTGCACGATAGCGTAGCCCAGCGAGTCAGGGGCAGAGGTCTTCCCAGATGTAACAACCGGCCACAAGCCCCTTCCACACGGCCCTGGGGTAGTGATGCAGGGTCCTCCTGCCTGTCCCTGCTCTCAGATTCCGGTGCATCCTTGGCTCCTGAGGGAGAAGGGACAGGCCAGGCCCCAAGCTGTGCTCACATCCTGGGGTCCTCCTTGCAGCCACTCCCCCAGCTTCAAACCTTCTCCAGGCTCTGGAGGCCTTCCCATCCACCTGGCAGTGAGCAGACACAACAGCTCCTTGTCCCTTTCTTGATGCTCTCACGGCCCTTCCTGCTCACCCCTCCTCTCAGGCCCCCTCTCACCTGATCTAAAGTCCCATGGAAATATGCTTTTCTGGAAAGCCCGGTCACGGACTCTGGCAGAGGATTTGAGATGAAGGCATTTATTCGCCCTGCTTTGCCAAACCACAGAATGAAACCGGTCCCTGGCCTGCCATCCCGAGAACTAGTGAGTAGGCAGAAGAGTGAAGAGGGGGAGAACCTGAGGCAGAGGAGGAAGCAGCAGTGGAGGCACGGGGACTCTCTCCCCCATCCCTGGGTCCTGCTGCGCCCCTGGCACTGGTTCTGAACAGAGGACCTGACCATCTTCTCTCATTTCCATTGCAGGACCGCAGTGGCCCGATGGGGAAGGCCCAGGACGAAAGCAGTCACTGGGACACCGGGGAGCTATCTGTTGGTCGGGGGGATCCTGCACACCCTGCCCACGTCAGGACCACATCTTCCAAGTGGGAACGATTCCTTCTGCAGCCTGGCAACAGCCCACGTGTGGACACGGAGCCCCCGGTCCCCCTTAATAGAGACCCTAGGCCAGCAGGGATGGCACTGGCTGAGAAGGGCACCCTTAGGGCCCAGACCCCAAGGGAAGGGTGCCCCAGCAGGCCCCGTGACGCTCCCGGGCTTCCCTGGCCCACACACGCTCCTACGTCTGGGTTCCAGAGGCCCTGCATAAAGACCTCCCAACAGCCATGGGACACCAGTCCTCTGGCAAAGGGTGGGCCCTTGGCCACAGGCATTCAGGCGCCCCCGCCTGTGCGACTATGTGACCTCTTTAAAACTGGTGAGGACTTTGAGGATGATTTGTGAACTGAAACTAGAGTCTTACTAACACAGATGTATTTGCTATGAGCAATTAGACTTCTCGGCCACTGGAAAGGGGGCTCCCCAAGTACCTTTTAAGTAGTTCCCAGAAATTGGGGTGCCTGGCTGGCTTGGTTGGAAGAGCGTGTGACTTGATCTCAGGATCATGAGTTCACGTCCCACATTGGGTGTAGAGATTCTTTTTTTTTTTTTTTTAAAGCGTTCCCATAAGTCATCCCCAGTCCTGCCAAGAATGACAAACACACCAGGATGCCTGGGTGGCTCAGATGGTTTACCATCTGACTTTGGCTCAGGAGTCAGAATTCAGTTCAGGAGTTCAAGCCCCACAGCGCGGATCCTGCTTTGGATCCTCTGTCCCCCCTCTCTCTGCCCCTCCCCCACTCACATGGTGCTCTTTCAAAAATAAAAACTATCAGGTCATCTCTGGTTGCAACATCTTTGATTAAAGTGCTTGTACCACTTAATTACAGATTGTTTACAACAGAGCAACAGAATGGGTTACAAAGGTGTTTTCGTACTTTAAAAGCAAGGACACACCTGGAAACAGAACTAGAGTGGTTACGAGACAGGCAGGATCCGTGAGCACCACTTCCATTCCCTCAGCGCCCCCTCCTGCCCGGGCCTAGACTATGCTAGCCTCCCGCACGCTGCTCCTCCACCCCGACAGGATGTTGGCTGTACTCGGTCTAAACTTGGAGCTGATCAGCAGAAAATCAAATACATGTCAGCACAGGATTAATCAAGGGAAAAAAAAAAGGCAGAAGGCCATTAGGCGAGACATTCTGGACTGCTGGTGTAATCCTGGTCGGGGGAGAGCAGGACTATGCCACCATGTGGCCTCAGTGTCCTCCTCAGCAAGGACTTTCCATCTTCCCCAGGAAGCCTCCGCGCACCCATGGAAAGCTGGTAGATGTTTCTCAGACCTCAGCGCACACCCTGGGGCCGCCACTTCCTCTCACCGGTTCTCCTGCCCTATATGGCTTCATGCATCCCCGCCCCCCAGATTCTGGAAGAAGAATGCAGAGAAATTGGCCCTTACAGAGGCCCTGCTGTTCTACGCTAGCTCAACACAACTATGAGACAAGAAAGGGGACGGAACGAGTAAGCAAAAGTTGTCACAACGGCAGCGGATGCTTTGAATACTGGATGGTGTCCAGGGCAGCCCCGATGTCATAGTTCTTGGTCTGCAGGAGCCTGGTGAGCCAGCCGCCCTCGTCCGAGAACCCCATGGACAGCATCTGGGAGAGGGACTCAATCAGCCGGGGGTCCGCTTCTGCCAGAGAGAGGGGACAAAAGCCGTGAGGGAGTCCCTGAGCACGTCCTGTCCAGACAGCAGACAGCCCTTCCACGGACTCTCGGACCTTCAGAGCAACGCTCCCAAGTCAGGGTTGACCAGCTTTTCCCAGAAAGGGCCTGAGGGGGAGTGTTCGGAGCTGCCCTGTGAGGCTCTGCTGTGCCGGCAGGCGGGCACGGCTGTGCTCCAGTAAAACTTGACACTGACATATTCAATTCACCCAGTTTTCACGTCTTCATGTTTTCCAGCCATCATAAAAACGAAAACCTCATTCTTAGCCCCTAAGCCACAGCCTGCCGCCCCAGCCCGCAGCCAGGCTTTCGCCGGTTTTATTGTTTCCAACCTTGTCGTCTCGAGACCCTACCGAACCGGAGCAAGGTGGCAGCTGCCGCTCCTACTCCATGCGCTCGGGGCTGCGCAGTCCCCACGAGGCCCTGCCGCACCACCCGCCCCACAGCTCGGCCTTCCCGGCTCCTACAGGAGCTCCGAGTCAACGCCTTCCTCAGGGGAACTGAAGGTGGACTCTGAATCCACCTCTAGGGGTACGTGGTGGTGCCTGAGCCTCGGAATCCCCCCGCCTTGGTGACTCCGGGTCTGGAGGCTAAAGGGAGAAACATGAAACTGCCTGCCATCACTTGCCTGGGGGCAGGTGTGGGTACACCGCAGCCTCCTTCAGCCCTGTGGGCCCTTCCTGGGAAGAGTCTAGGGAGGCTGGCCCTTCGGACTCGGGCATCTGTAAAGACTGGAGTTCACCTGTAGACGGGTCCACTTCTTTTGAGGACAGATGAGTCCAGTCCTCATCTCCTCCTGAACAGTTATCAGACTCCATCTGCTCCTGGAACAGAAGCAGCCGTGAGCACACGAGGACCTGCCCACAGCCCCGGTTTCTGGGAGAGGCAGGTGTGGAAAGTTCTAGCCGAGGGTTCACAAACTGGACTGTGACATAAAGGCCACCACCCAGCCGTGTAAGCGCCAGCGGTGGCTGTGGTTGGGGTCCCGGGAGAGGCACTGGGCAGCTGCGGCCTCTCGGAGGGGATGGGGGTGGAGGGGGTGCGGAGGCGTGGGGGGTAGGGGACTTGCCTCAGGGTGCCCCGGCTCCAGAGCTATCTTGTCCATCTGCTCCGCCAGAGACTGCGTGGCACCCTCCGTGTCCCCATCCGGTTTGCTGGGGTCAGAAGAGCAGCTGCTGGGCTGCGAGCCACACTTGTCCTCGGTGCTGGAGCTGCCCGGGGAGACGGGTGTGAGGCGGCTTCTCTTCCCTCCGTGCTCCACGTCAATATCCACTTCGATGCCTAGAGAGGCCGGGGAGGAAACACAAACCTGTGAGGCTTCAGGGGGCCTCCTTGGCGTGACACAGCATGTGAGCTGCCGCGGGCTTACACAGCCCTTCCGTGTTCAGTCCCGAGCACGAGGGCTCAGGACAGTGGCATCCGCTACGCTCCAGAGTCACACAACCAGAGCACGACCAGGCAAATGGATGGTCACCTCTGATCATCAGGATGCCAACGGCTGACTGCTCCAACATCCTGGCTTCTAGAAAAACTCTGCTCACTTGTTCACCTCATTGGACCTTTCTCTTCTTCCAACTTAAGGAAACCTTAATCTCCACTGACATCGCAAGTCAGCTTTGGAGCCAGAAAACCCATAAAGAGACCTTGTTTCCCTATGGGAAACAGCGGCTGTACGGCAGGGAGGGCCAAGCCCTAGGGACAGGGAGCCAAACCCCACACACTGTCCCAGCCATGGCGCCGAGGACCACACCAAGCACCACGCCTGTGTGTGGGAGCCGGTGATGTGAAAAACACATGTGGTAAATGCTAGAATCCTGCTTAGCTTTGTGAGGCTCGAAGCACAGGGCAGCAAGTCACCTCTGGTCTCTCACACGAGCACGTGCTCACAGGAGAAGGAGGGTGGGCTCTGGTGGTCTTTAAATTTTTGAGAGAGAGAGTGGGAGAGAAAGCACACAAGCAGGAAGGGGCAGAGTCAGAAGTGGACAGAGGATCTGAAGCAGCCTCTGCACTGACAGCAGCAAGCCCGGCACAAACCATGAGATCACGACCTGTCACACACTTACTTGACTGGGCTACCCAGGCGCCCCACTGTTTGTAATTAACTTCTCCAAGGACTACATGCCCTCGGCTTAGAGGCAGCTCCTCAAAGCTACTGCAAGGACTCCCTGCCCCCACCACGCAGCCTGCCCGCTCCCCAAAAGCTTTCATTCCACACTTCTGATGGCTGCTTACTCTAGATCCACACCTACCTTCCCTTCCCCTGTTCTTCCAAAACCTTTTAGTGAAGGACATTCAGTGTTTATGTTAATACCACTATGCAAATACTGTTCTTTGCCAGCCCAAAAAGTGGATTAATTTTCTTATAGTTGTTTTCTTTTTACAGCATTAATGAGAGTCACTTCGCATTTGCGGACTCTCCCCGTATTCTGCCAACAGCTCTATGTGTAATATCCTCCCTGGGTTAAGTACAGGATGGCTACTGCGGCAAGTCCACTTCCCTGCAGATCAGTCCTTTGGCACCGCCCCCCGGCTCTGCGGTGCACAGGCAGCTCCCCGAGCCAGAGGCACACATGGCTCCTATGCCGTGCCCCCATCTTGCTCATGTGTTGGGTCCCGTTTTTGAGCACCTTCCTCATTCTGTGTTTATGTCTTCATTTGTTGGGTTGCGGGGAGGGTTCAAGCCAAGGGAAGAGGATGAAGAGCTTGTGTATCTGAAAACAACCTTGTTCCACCCCCACACTTGACAAGCAGCTGGGGGTGGCTTCCTAGGCTGAAAAACCATTTTAGCTCAGACTTTTGAAGTCACTGTTGCTCTTCAGTCTCCCAGCCTCCAGGGCTGGCTGTCTGAACACTCACGTTCTTATGGTAGCCTGGAACATTTCCAGAGCGTCCCTTTATCCAAAGGGTTCTGAGACGCAGCACTAAGCTCTGGCGTGGGGTCATCGTCCAGGACATCTGGGTCCCTTTCAATCCAGAGGTTAATGTCCTTAGTGCTGGAATGGTCTTACATTCTTTGTTCGTTTCCTTCCTTCAGTTTTGTCTGTTCTCTTTCTGGCATTTCTATTATTCATCCTAGACTGGGCCTCCAGGATCAATCCTCAAATCTCACCTCTTCCCTCGTTTCATCTCTATTTGTTTTGTTTTTGGAATATTTCCTTGAAATGACCTTAAAAATCTAAGCCTTCTTTTGAAGTCTTTATTCATTCTTTTATTTTTCTTCTTGTTTCTAACAACACTCTTATCTGTTCTCATCTTGGAGCGCTTGGGTGGCTCAGTTGGTCCTTGGCTCAGATGATCTCATGGTTCGGGTTCAGAAATCTGAGTCCGGTGTCAAACTCTCTGCTGTCAGCGTGGAGCCCACCTCGGATCCTCTGCCCTTCTTCCTTGTGTACAAGTGAGATCTCTCACAGAAATAAACAACATTAAAATTTTTTCAATCTGTTCTGAATCTGTTTTGTCATTTTTATGGTATCCTGTTCTTTTTTCAAGGACAGAATGCTTTTTTGTATCTCACTGAGGATGTTAACATTCTTTTTCCTGTAAAGTCCTTCCCCAAGTTCCTTCTTGTTCATGTGCAGAGATTTTCCCAAATGGTCGGTGATCCACGGCAGTCCGACCCTGGCAAGGCACTCTCCGTGGGGCCAGAGCCAGCATTCATCTCCCTCTGCAGGGTGACTGGGTGTCTGGCCAGGCCTCAGGATCCTAGGCAGCAGAGCTGCGCGACTCTGCGCTGGCACGTTCGGCCTCCCCTGAGCAGGGACTCCTCAGCCCCTGCTAGACCCACTGCTTGTCCACGGTGCCCAATTCCAGGCTGGGGACACAAGGCAGGATGAGGTGCTAGTGTCCCTAAGGCTGAACCTTCCCTGGGTCAAATGCTCCAGCAATTAAACATCAGGTCACGTGTGTATGTGTTGGCAAGCGCCACCATCTGGCTGACCAGCCAGTGACCTCTATGTGATCCTGGAACAGTAGTCGTTAACCACCACCACCACCCCAACCTTGCTCCTTGGCCCTTCCCAGACCCTGAGCAGCCCTCTTGCTGCTCACCAGTATTCCTGGGCAGGCACGTGGGCTTCTGATGCCTCCACTGCTAGCTACCACCCTCCATCCATGTCCCACCTTCCGAAGTCTGATGTCACCTTATCGTGCCCCCTGCCATGTTGTTTAATCCCTGTATTTTGGTAGTTTGAGGGACAGAGATAAAACCAGGCTTAGCTACCAGTACCCTCCCATCTGCAATATTTAAGTTGTTTTTCTCCTTCTATACTCCAACATTTCATCATGAAAGTTTCCAGCAAACAGAAAAGTTGGAAGAACAGTACAATGAACACCCACCTACTCTCACTTTTCTCTGTGGATGAAGGACAGGACTTCTGTCAATGAACTAGAGCAATTCTAGAACCCAAGCTCTCCAACTGATGATAGCCTGAGACTCAGGGATTTATAATCTGTACTCACACTTACCCCGAAGCCTCCGCGTGCGGAGCGTTTCCCTAAGCCCTAGAGGTCAGGGACTGCAAACCTGGGCCCGGCGGTCCTGGGACTCAGCGGTGGACCTGCTCAGCTGGGCCCCCTGGCACCTACCAGAAAAGGCCTTGGGGTTTTACTTTAAAGCCGCTGAGTCACTGCACACAGACCGCCCTCTGGGAGGTGTTACTGGCTGTCCCCCAGGGCCCCTACTCTGGGAACAGTCCCTTCTCACTGTTGGTAGTATGAGTCATCCTAGCCCTCGGTTTCTCAGAAGAGAGGAAAATACCCCCAACACCAGAGCTTAATCAATTCCTCAACTGGCTTTCCAGGACTCAAGCTACAAGGCATATTTACTGAACTTTCCTGGTTTTGTAGAGCTCTAGGCTCCTCCCCACTTGTAGAAAGCAACTCCACCCACTTTGAAAGACCTGAAAAGGGCCTTTACCCTTATCAAAACACCAAAACACCTCTGAGCACTGCCAAAATTATTCCCAGATGTCCTGAGTGTCCCTGACCCAAGTCAAGGTCTGAAACATGCCACAGGCGCAGACGGGTCTCTAGATGGGACAGCAAGTGTGACCCAGAGTGACCTGGGAAGCCTTCAAAACACACAGAACCCGGGCCCTACCCAAGACATTTTGGATCCAGAAGGTGGACCTGGGATTCCACATTGTTCCAAGGTTCCCCACCTGAGCCTAGACTTGGCTCTGGGACTTCCCAGCTTGTCTAACTCGTTCTTTCTAGTGAAGGACTTTCCTCTTCAGTCATTTTGGAAACGTTTCCATACAACAGAATCTATGCCCCAAAAACCCGTGTTGGTGACTCTGATGCTCAGTCAGGCTGGACAGCCACTGCCTGTTTACGGTCTTCCAGAGAAGCTTCTCGCGCCCCTAAATCCCAGGCCACCGGAGGCCCATCTCTCAAAATACGCTGTGTCTTCACGATTCCACACATGCCCTCAGTGAGCGGCAGCTGGGCATTAGGACTAGCTTCTCTCCTGCTGTTCTCAAGGCTTCCTAAGGAGGATCACGCCAGTTTTCTCTCACTCAAGCGCCTGCAGCTCCAGTATGGAAACAGTACATGGTGAGGCGTTCGCGCGGCAGCAACGCCAGGACATCACTGCTGCCGCCGAGCCGCGTCCTGGGCCGCAGGAGCTGGGACACTCTCATGCCGGAGGCCGCCCCTCCCGCCAGCATCCTTGCGGACACCGGACAGGACTTCTAGACCGACTGTGTGGGCACTTCCTGCCACTGTGGTCACAAAGTGGAGCACTTCTGGTCAGAGATCTTGGAGCCACTATAATCTTGTCACCCGTGTAGTGGGCTGTCACTGCCACGAAGCCCAGCCCCGCAGCACCCGCATCAAGGCCAGCAGATGCAGATGGTGCTTTCTAAGGCGTTGGACCAGGAGCACCTGGGTGCAGCACGTGGCAAAGGTCACGCTGAGCCAACAGATGCTCACCAGTGGCAAGGGCATGGCAGTCACCGCCCCTCTCCAGTGTCCCAGGGGCAGGCCCGCCAGACAGCCACCCACTAGTTCTCGAAACGCTGCTATCAACGGACAAAGGCAGCCACTTACCCAGTGGGCTGAGGGCAGCTGCCACACTCTCCCCTACATTCTTAAGGAAATTCACGCTGGGATCCTCCGATGGGCCAGAAGCTTTGGTTTTCAAAAAACAAAAACAATAATGTTTAATTCAAAGCATGTTTCTCAGTGACTTGAACACCTGTTACATATCTTGTCTCCTTCATTAGAGGTCCCCTCCATCCCCAGGGGCCTCGTCCCGGCAGCCCTCCCTCACTCTCTCCCACTCTGGGCCCCTTTGTGACCCTGGTGCTCAGAAACCCATGAGGGATTCAGTACATGCAGTAGAAAATACGGACCACATTCTAGTTCAAACCACATCAAAATCAAACATCCCCACCTTTGTTCCAAAGGATGAGGTAAATCAAAGGACAGTAAGTTAATAAAATCAGAATCCAAAAATCTAGAACACAAGCCACATGTAAGTTAACTTCGTGATTGTTTTTAAAAAGACTTGAATGAGGTGGGGGCGCCTGGGTGGCTCAGTCAGTTGGGTATTTGACTCTTGGTTTCGGCATAGATCATGAACTCATGATTCACGGGCTCAAGCCCCACGTCAGGCTCTGCTGACAGTGTGGAGCTGACTTAGGATTCTCTCTCTCTGCCCCTCCCCTGCTCTCTCAAAATAACCAAAACATTTAAATAAGAAAAAAAAAAAAAAAGAGGGACTTAAGCAGGGGGCAGCTGGGTGGCTCAGTCAGAGCATGGGACTCTTGATCTCAGGGTTGAGTTCAAGTTGCATGTTGGGTGTAGACCTTACATTAAAAAAAAAAAAAAAAATAGGGGCTCCTGGGTGGCTTAGTCACTTAAGCATCGACTCTTAGTTTCAGCTCAGGTCAAGATCTCTCAGCTTCGTGGGATCAAGCTCCGCATCAGGCTCTGCACCGACAGTGTGGATCCTGCTTGGGATTCTTTCCCTGTCTCTCTCTCTGCCCTCCCCATCCCCACTCATGCTATCTCTGTTTCTTTCAAAATCAATACATACACTTTAAATACGTAAACACGTAAATACGTAAAAGCCTTGCGTGGATTTGGCTGATTTTGCTAGCAGCCCACACAAAAGCAGCAGTGGGCACAGAGACACAGGAGCTCGCAGGGTCTCCCTGCCTGCAGGTGAGGGCCAGCCACCTGGAAAGGGCAGCATCGTGAGGCAGAAATGAAGGAAGGTTACAGGTAACCACGCCTGGGCTGTGGCCAGACTCAGTGCAGGTGAGTTAGTGGCCTTAGACACTTAGGTGCCTCAGTTTCCCACCGTGTTAAATGAAGATGCCCCACTTTGCAGGGATTTCTAAGGATCAAACCCCATGAACGGCTGCGAGCGCCTTCCCGGCCATGGGCCCAGCAGTGACTCGTGGAAGGCTGTCCGCCTCCACCAGCCCTCCCAGCTCACCCTTCAGAAGCCAGGAGACGCGAGCCTCACCTGACTCTGTCGCGGGGCCAGGGCGGGCATCCCCTGCTCGCGGGGGACGTGGGCTCCAGTTCCCCGGTGGGCCCATCTCCCAGCCGGGCCACCCAAAGTGCCCGTGCTTCAGCTTCCGGAGCCAGCGGCTGTGCAAGAAGCCCTGACAAGGAACAAGCAGAGGGGCAGCGCGACACCAGGTTAGGGGACTCCCTCCGCCCCGGGCCCACCCCAGCCCGCAGGGAAGCCCCACTCACCTCGGAGAAGGGCCCAAAGGTAGTGGGGAAGACGAGCTTGCTGTGCTCCCTGTGCAAGCCCTTCCCCTCACAGGCGGCACACAGGTCATAGTCCGGGCAGACGCTGCACTTGTAGCGGGTCCCCACCACCGGCCCATTGCAGCCATCACAGATCACGTTGGGGTGCACCATGCCGCGGGGTGCCTCCTGAGCACACGGGGGGCGGTGGTCCCGTCGGCACTCCTTCTTCTCTGCAGGAAGGGCAGACACCTGAGAGGTGGGATCCTGGAAGTCTCCCGTTGGTCACCACCATGGGGCTTTCAGTTAGCAGGTCCCCTGCCCTACTCTCCAGAGTCCCTGCGGAGCTCAGTTGTTCATGTGACAGTAACAAAGGGACCCGAGAAGTTGCCAAGAGGTTCCCCGTCCCTGTGCCGGTTACCCAGGCGAGAAGCAGCGAGGAGAGGTGCCTGCACAGTTTGGCCTTGCCCCACATTACAATAAACCCCACAGCGTCCTCAAAGCTGCCCCCAGCCCTGGGCACTAAGTCTGGGCATAATCAAGAGTGAACCCAGAGATCTTCAGGCCCCACCCCGTGCAGTGGACAAGGGCTCCCTTCTCAGGCCAAGCACAGTGATGATTACCTCTCAGTTTCAACCCATAGGTTCTTTCCGCCTCCCACTCCACTCTGAGGGGATTTCTCAAGAACCTCAAGCTGGTCTTACTCAGGAAGAAGCACCCAGCTTCAGACCTTTACCTTTAATGTATATACGGAAGATGTCATCCTTCACATAGGACATTGCCATGGTCAGCTCCTCGTCGCTGGAAAAGGCAACCAAGTCTCCGTCCTCATCTAGATTGTTTAAAAAACAGTACATGAGACCCAGGGCTTCTCAGCCCACAGAAGCTGCTCGGAGGGGCTGAGGCCAATGCCAAAGGGGCACCTGCAGGCCTAGAGACGGAGGCACACCTGTGTGAGCCAGGGGCCAGTAAGGCTGAGACCAGAGCCCATTCACTCTGCCACTGCCCGGAAGGTAAGCACCCCAGACATGGACCCTGGGCACCCACGGGAGACAGAGCATGGGAGCGCAGGGGCAGCCTCGGTCCACATGCAACCAGGCTCAGACCCATCTTCAACTGTAGGAGACCCACACCTGTGTCGGGCTCCTGGGGGCCCGGCCCTTCTGATGGCCTTGGTCTTCCTGTGGCTCAGGTCTGCCTACTTCCTGCTCCAATGAAGTTACAGAATCTGTATGTACTCTGGATTTTTAGACTTAGATTTAGGCAATGGTGTTGAAGTCCCACCACACAGGCCAAACCACAGAGTACACCCTGCAGGCCAGGCCAGGTCTGCAGGCCAGCAGATGCAAAATCCACCACAAGAACAGGGGCAGTATCAAAAGGTGATTAACAACCCAAATATCCATCAACTGATGAATGGATAAACAAGATGTGGTATGTTCATAAAAATGGGAGGCTATTCACCACAAAAAAGAATTAAGTACCGATCTATGCTAAGGCATGGGTGAACCTTGAAAATGTCATGCTAAGAAGTCAGTCACAAAAGAATACATGATTGTCAGATTCCATGTACATATTTATGTGAAATGTCCAGAATAAGGAACAGGAACAGGTTAGTGGTTGCTTAGGGATGAGGAGGATGGGAAGAGGCCAAAACAGTACACTTCCTTTCTAACGTGATGAAAAGGTTCTGAAACTGATAGTTGCACAAGTCACTCAAAGCTGTGCACGTTAAGTGGGTGAATTATAAGGTAAGTGAATTATGGCTCAATAAAGTCGTCATACACACACACAAAAAAACAAAACCAATCCAGAAGTGGGCCTGGCCAGCTGGCAGCACTCCTAAGGCAGGTCCCGGCGCTGCCCCTCCCCAGGGGCCGGCCTTGGCTGCCCGCCTCCCTCCGAGACACAACCACTTACCCACCCCACCCCCCAGCAGCCACCAGTCACACCAGCGCAACAAGAAACTGAGCTGGTTCCTGGGCTTCTGTCCCTCCGCCGACGCTTCTAAAGAATGTTTTGCTTTTGGCCCTCTGTCCACTGCCAGGGGGACAACGCGCGCACTCACCGGCCAGGCCGCCCTGCCCTGAGCCCCAGCACCCCCGCGCTCGTCCTCCCGCCTCCCGACTGCCTCCAGCCAGCCCCTCCCGGGCTCTATCCGAACCCCCACCCGACCCTAGCCAGCCCAGATTCCGCAGCCACAGGATGTCAGCGTAACCTGAGTGCCCGCCGGGAGCCGGCTAGGACGCCCCCACGCGCCTTTGCCGAGATCTGCTACGTCACGGCGGGGGGAGGGGCGGCGCCCTACGCCCCCAGGCCCAAGACCCGCCAGGAGAGCCTGGCAGCACCCGGCCCAGAAGGGTGCCCGGCGGCCGACGCGACGCCCACCCAGACAGCGGTCAGAGCAGACCCCCACACAGGCTCCACCAGGCCGGACGAGAAGGGCCAGCCACCCCGCCCCGCACGGCAAGCCTGTGTTAACGGCCCCGCGCAGCTGCCCGAGGGCGCCCGGCCCGCTCACCGCGGTAGTGCGTCTGGAAGCCTCCGGGCCGCAGCACTGGGAACAGGGCGGCCACCCGACTCAGCAGCCGTTCGCAGGGCCCGGGACCAGCCGCGGCCTCCGCCTCGGCCTCGGCCTCCGCCTCGGGTTCTGGGCTGAAGCAGAAGCTGAAACGGCGGATCTCACGGGCCGCGTCCTCCTTGCCCAGAAGGTAGGCCTTCACGGTGAGCGACGACATAGCTGCCAGTCGGTGAGCAGAAGGCAAGCTGGGCCGCAACGACAACGGGAGCGCGGCTTTTGTAGAGAACGCGGAAGCCCCGCCCAGGACGGCCTCCTGGGGGCGGGGACTCCGCGCCCCGCCCCGCCAGCGCCGGCTCGCGCGAGCCGCCCTGCCGAGGCCCCCAGCGAGCTGCCCCCTCCACTCCCGCGCCCCCAACTATACCCTCACGGTCTCCCGTACCCCCTTATTGCCGCCCCCACTCCCCACTGGCCTTAGTTCACCCCTAGAGGCCGGCCTGGGACTCCGACATCTAGGCCTGGGCCCTGGTCTTCTCACCTGAGGGGTGGCACCCCGAAGGGGTCCCGCCCCAGAGCCCTCCCAGGCCTGGGCCTGGCGGTGACTCAGCAAAGCAGAACGGAGGCCGCCGGGAATGCCCAGCGCAGCGGGAGGGGGCCCAGGGAGGCCTGAAGCCCCAGGCCATAACAAACTGCCCCCCAGGTGGCATTCCGAGTCTGCACTCTTCACAGCCTCCCCAAGCACTTGACTTCCTAGGTGGCAGCCGGCCCCACTGCCCCCAGCATCCTCTATGATGGCCCTTCCTGGCTTGAGGGGCATACCCCCAACTCTGACATCAGGGGAGCTCCCAGTATAATAGGGGGTGACGCGTGCCTGACAAGCCCAGAGTCCCCTCAGCCTCACCTGGCTGGAGGGCCAGCCAAGGCTTCCTGGAGCCTCAGTGGTCATCAAGGGTTCACTGCAGCCCAGCAGACTCCCCACAGGCAGCCAGGCACCCACCTGTTAGCACAGAGCTCAGTTCAGCAGGTGGTGCCCCAAGGGCCTGGGCGGTCTCCGGCCTGTTGGTCTCATGGGCACCCCAGGGGTCAGACCAACAGCCATCCAGCTAGTAACCAAGAAACGCTGCTTTATGTGACAAAATCCACCTGTTCACAAGGTGTGGAGGAAGGTGGGGGGAGGGCCTTGGAAGGAGGTGGGCAGGAAGGGCATGTCACCCCACAGTGGGGTCCTGAGTCAAAGTCCTGTCCTCTCATGGTGGGGTTTGTGGGAGCAGGTAAAACCTTAAGGGATGGGAAACGCAGAAGGGAAGGGTGGGTGGATTTAGCTGTCAGATGTGAAGGCAGTTTGCTGGGAGCACAGCAGGGACCTGTCCGCAGGTGTGCCTTCCCAGGGGTTCCAGACTAGCCGAGTCTTCACACCCCACTCAGGCCAAAGAAGCCCTTCTGAGAGGATATACCCTCTCAGACCGCTCCCTGCATCCCTGCTGTGAGCCTGAGAAAGTGACCCAATGCCCACTGCCCCGCAGACGGGGTCAGGGGGTGGATGGGGGGGCCGTGCTGGGCAGAGGCTGCAGGGTCCACAGGTGTCCATGGGATGACTCAGCAGCCTGGGAGCCTTGCAGCCCAGGACAACCAGGGCCAAGAGCCCAGCATCCCACCTCCCCCCGAGTCTCAGTAGCCTCATCTGAGCGAGTGGGGGAGCAGAAGGAAAGCCCTGGGGCTTTAGAGAACCTTGGGTTTCAGAAGGGGCTCAAGGGGTGGCCCCCGTCCACACAAGCAGAGGACGCAGACGCTGTCCGCAAAACCTCCTTTGCTTTTTCCTCTGTTCGGCCCCATTTGGGACCGTGGTGGGTTTGAGAGGAGAGATGAAGAGCTTAGGGGGAAAGAGGGTGGCAGGAAATGGGGCCCAGGGAAGCCAGCCTGGAGACCCCTCCCTCCCCTTCTCCCCCAGGCTCTAGAGAGTCCCAGCGCTGGCCTTCCCAGGATGCCCTACTGCTGAGCGTGGCCCTTGCCCTGCCCTGCCCTCCCCTAAAGCCAGTGAGAAGTAAACAAGGCGGCAGCTGGGGAACCCCCTGGCAGGGCCCTCTCGCCTGCTGGGTGAGGTCAGGTGGTCTGGCCGGCAGTGAGTCAGCGTCCCATGACCACCGTCATAACAGGGGGATCCCCACCCCGCTGCCACCTATTTCAGCAACATTTCAACAAGCAGCCAGGCTGCAGGGCTGGGGAGCAGGACCCCCCAGAGCTGCGAGAGCCCAGAGAGGCTGGGGTGGCAGGGAGCTGGCAGCGGGAGACTAGAGTCAACCAGACCTTGTCCCCATGGTCCAATGCCCCCTCTGACATTCACTGTCTTTCCCCTCCTTGGGTCTCAGGGACCTCCCGTGTGCCCCACTGGCACCTGAGCCAGAAGACCCACACTATCTACTGGGCCTACCATCTTTGTGCAGATGACAACCCTGTTTCCCCATCTCTGAAATGGGGCCAGAATGGGGCCCCTCCCAGGCAACGCCCCCCTAGGCTTTGCCGTTGTTTGGCTGCCTTTGGGGGCATCTGCTGGGGGTGGGGATGTCAGGAAGGAGACTACAGTCGGGGTTGGGGTGAAAGGTGGGGAGCACGGAAGAGACCTGGGTCAGGATTTTCTGGGGAGACGAGCAGGGGCGGCTGGGAGGTCATCTGGTTTAGTTTACTGCTGTCTGGGATGTTGTAACCTCAATTCTCACCCCACTCTATCCTTCCCCCCTTACAGAAGTAACCGCATCCCCTGACAATGGTTTTCTGAAGTTCCCTGTATTTTCTTTGGGATGTGGAGCCAAGCCTGTAGGTGGGTGCTGGGGGCAACCTGAGACAAGGCCACCGCAGGACTCAGGCCAAGCTGCTGTGGGCCACCCCAGGGACACTGAGGCTCACAGGGGATCAAGCCCCTGCAGAACCCAGCGCTGGGTCCAGAGACCTAGTTTGTTTCTCCGTGGAGGACCAGAGCAGTTCTGGGTGAGAGACCCACACTGAGCTCCACTGTTCTCCCTCATAAGGGAGGGACACACCCTCGGTTCCTAACTGTGCTAACTCATTCCACCAGGTGACTTTCCCCGGGCTCCTCCCCCACCTGGAACCCTCCCTTCCTCCCTCCTCTTGCATGGCAACTTCTCAGTAACTGTCACCTCCTCCGTGAGGCCTTTCCTGAGCAACCCCTTGGGAAAATCCCCAGACACTGGATTTTACCTCCATATAACCCTTCCTGCAAAACCACATGGCCCAACCAGGGCGGGGCCGGGGGGGGGGGGGGGGGTGGTTGGGGAGCATGGCAGGGTGAGGGTACGGTGGGTCAGGGAGTGTTCCTAAAGAAAAAGGGCTCAAGGTAAGTGTCATCAGGGAAATGGAATAAAGCCACAGGGAGAGACAGGTTGGAGAGTTAGGTAACGCAAAGTTCCCTGACTTAGCACATGGGAGCCCGTGGCTGCTGCAGGACAGGAGCAGTGGTTTTGGGCTCAGCGGCCTGCCCAGCGTTGCCTGGGGGCTGGACACTGGGTTCTGGAGGGAGCATTGAGAGTCACCCTCTGTGCCTGTCAGAGCCACTCCGTGGGCAGTGGGCTATGAAGACAGCTCTCACCAAAGCTGAATGAGAAAAAGAAGGTGGCCCATGGCCTAATTTGGGCCATGTATGTAAAAGACGAACCAGAGGGACGCCTGAGTGGCTCAGTCATTTGAGCATCTGACTTGGGCTCAGGTCATGATCTCGCGGTTCGTGAGTTCAAGTCCTGCATCGGGCTCTCTGCTGACAGCTCAGAGCCTAGAGCCTGCTTCAGATTCTGTCTCCCTCTCTCTCTGCTTTTTCCCCCACTCACACTCTCTCTCTCAAAAATAAATAAACATTAAAAAATTTTTTTCTAAGACGTACCAGAAAGCTCAGTGCCCAAGTTGGACAGAAACACTAAGCCCCAGGCACCTCTCTGGCTGAGACCCCAGTCCTGTGTGCCTGGCAGGGAAGGTACATGCAGCCAGAGCTCAGGCTAAGGTGGGGGTCCCCAGAGGGGGATACAGGCTACCCCTGGGGGGAGGCTGGACCCAACCTCATCCTCACCCCACCTTGGTGGAGCCCTCTGGCCAGTCCCTTCTCAAGCATGGGTCCCTGGGCCCCTAGCACTGAGCAGGTCCTTGCCCCAAGGAGATGCCAGCAGGGGCACTGGTTCTCCCCCCACCCCTACCCTGCAGGAACAGGGAGAGCATACCCACTTCACCTCGCAGATCCCGTGGTGGTCAGATGTAGGTGGCCACAGGTCCCCTAAGGCTGTTCATTAAGTGGAACCTGCCTGGATACTCAGACAAGGGTCACGAGGGTCACGGCTGGGATCCAACAGCACCACCCATCACAGGCCTCCCCCATCCTTGATCCAGACCTCCCCCCAAGTGAGCACTGTTGGGGGCTCCCGGAGGGACAGAAGATGGTTCTGGAATCAATGGAGAAGCCAAGAGGTGTGGGGGAGGGGGCCATGAAGAGACAGGGGGCCATCAAGCGACAGCGCACCCTTGCAGATGGTTCCATGCTTTCCAGAAAGGGGCAAGGGTTCGGGGTCAGTGGGTCAGGGCACTACCCTCCTACCCGCCTAAGTCCCATCAACAATATTCTGGAAAAGTTACGGGCGCCTGGGTGGCTCAGTCGTATAAGCGTCCCACTTCGGCTCAGGTCATGATCTCATGGTTTGTGAGTTCAAGCCCCATGTGGAGCCCTACACTGGCAGTACGGAGCCTGCTTGGAAATCTCTCCCCTCTCTGCCCCTCCCCCACTTGCATGCACTCATGCATGCTCACTCCCTCTCTAATAAATAATCTTAAAGGGGGCGCCTGAGTGGCTCAGTCGGTTAAGTGTCCGACTTCGGCTCAGGTCATAATCTCACAGTTTGTGGGTTCGAGCCCCGCATCGGGCTTTGTGCTGACAGCTAGCTCAGAGCTTAGAGCCTGCTTCAGATTCTGTGTCTCCCTCTCTCTCTGACCCTCCCCTGCTCATGCTGTCTCTCTCTCTCAGAAATAAATAAAACAGTAAAAAAAAAAACAACTTTTTTTAATCTTAAAAAAAACATTCTGGAAATCTTTTTTTTTTAATATTTATTTATTTTTGAGAGAGAGAGAGAGTGAGCGGGGCAGGGTCAGAGAGAAAGAGAGAGAAAGAAAGAGAGAGAGAGAGAGAGAGAGAGAATCCAAAGCAGGCTCCAGGCTCTGAGCTGTCAGCACAGAGCCCCATGTGGGGCTTGAACTCATAGACTATGAGATCATGACCCAAGCCAAAGTCAGACACTTAACCAACTGAGCCACTCAGATGCCCCTCTGGAAATTTATTGGGCTTTCTTGTGCTCCAAAGTCCCAGTGCCCTGACAGCCCTCACCTCCAGATCTGCACCCCCTGCCCCTCCTCTCCTCTTGGTCCAGGGTACTTACCCCATTGTCCTAGGCCACACGTGCCCTGAGCCAGAGTTCTCCTCTTCCTGGCAGACCCAGCTGGCTGTGGGCACCCCTTTCACTCTGCCTGTGTCCCCGCGCCTGTCTTATAGGGGAGCTCAGGTGCTATTTGCGGGGTGCATGAGGGTGGTGTGTGGTGTGAGTGCTGGACACAGTCCAACACCGCCGTAAACGTGATGCCAGGGAGCAGGTCTAGCACTGGGTCCTCCTTGGAACAGCGCTGGCTCACTGTGAAAAGGAGTCCCGGGGAGGCCCCTCCTGTGGGGGCCCAGCCAAAGACGCCGCACCTGCCTTGCCCCGCTGCCAGGCTCCAGCTGGCCCACAGACCACGGGGGTTTCACAGGCAACCGGATGAGAAGGCGAGAGAGTGATGTCCCGGGGCCCTGGTGGCTGGGGCTGGGTCCTCAGCACCCAACTGTGCGTGAGGCCCAGGAGTGACTGTGTGTCAGGCCCTGAGCTGAGAGTCCAGAAGCCCACGGGGCCTTCGGGAGGCCACCCCCAGGCTGCCAGCTCTCTGACCTGGTTAAAGGCATGTCAGGGGGAAGAATTCAGTAGGGCATTTTCACAGGTACTTAACAAGGGCACAGCCCCCCACCCCCCATCCCCACCTCCCCCAACCCCCCTCTCACCCCCGTACTGGACTGTAGGGACCCACACTCCTCCACTCTCAGGGTCTGCAGTTCTGGAGGAGGGGTTCAAGTTCCCCCTGAAGAGAGTTCCAGTGAGAGAAGGAAGTTTACAGCCCGCACTCCTGCATGCTACATGCATCCCCTATTCCCGTGGCCATGCTCTATTTCCATCCGTTTTCTGGGTGGAAATTTTCCTTTAAGGATTCATTTCTCCCCAGCACTGAGGGTAGGGCACATGAGCCAATTTTGGCCAACTACACTGTAGCCCCCTGAAACCCCTTGGGTGAGGGCAGGGCAGGGATACCAAACTGGCTGCCAACCCCGGACAGGAGATGAAGGCCTAATCTCAGCATCTGGGCTTCTGGGTTCCGCCAGGCCTGATGCTGGATCACGAAATGGCTTAGACCAATTGATTTGGATCTCGGTCGGTTGTAAGCAAGAGTCCTAAACCACCACACCTCATTCCTGCCCCAGGGCTCCCAACGGCAATGACACGCACCACGAGGCAGACCAGCAACCTGGGGGTCAGCTGTGGCCACACCAATGTCCTCAAACCACCCGCAGTTCCTGTCAGTCATGCGTCCTGATAATGACAGTAAAAATGCCCACAGAGTGCCTTTCTTATGCCAGGAAGCATTCTGAATATTTTATATATATTAACTCACCTGCTCCCTTGAGGTGACATCACGTGATCGGTTCTGGCCAAGGACGTGAGAGAAGAGCCATGTATCACTTACAGGCCGGAGCATTTATTTACTTGTCAACGCCATAGCTTCTAGAGCTCTCTCACTGTCAGGGAAACCTGTAACATGCAGATGGTTACCCCTGAAGCCTGGCCAGGAACTACCATGAGCCCAGTTCCCAGAGGACCTTTGATAGATCTATACTTTGAGAAACATACCTTGATTAAATCATAAACATTTGAGGTTTTTAAGCCTATTCTATTATCCCCATCCTATACCCCAGGGAAATAGACACAGAAAAGATTAAGTAACTTGCCCAAAGTCACCCAGCTTGTGATGGGGTTTTGGAGTGGTGAGTGGTTGGGGTTCAGAGCTGACGGCCAACAAAGAATTCTTGAAGACATCTTTGGTGTCGTTTTATTAAAGCACAGGGAAAGGACCTGTGGGCAAAAAGAGCTGGGGTTGTGCAGAGTGACCGGCTATATACTGTGGAGTTGGGAGAAGTACAGTCAAGAGAAAGTTTTTTTAAATGTTTAATTATTTTTGAGAGAGAGAGAGAGAACCTGGGGGGTGGGGTGGGGAGAGAAGCAGAGAGAGAGGGAGACACAGAATCTGAAGCAGCTGCTCCAGGCTCTGAGCTGTCACCGACCGACTGCCAACTGCAGGGCTCAAACCCACAACCAGTGAGATCATGACCTGAGCCAATTAAGCCACTCAGGCACCAAGAGGAAGTTTCTTAAAGGGATTTCTATACCTAAAGAAGACTCACAGATTAGAAGGCCTAGCTATTATCAAGCCAAAGCTGTTTTACCCTCTAGCAAAGGATTATCATTAAGACAGTAGGGAGTTCCTGGAGGTTAGCTATTGATAAGATTGCCCTTTTCTTGTAATATTACTAAGAAATTTGTAAATGATGGAAACTATTACTTTAACCATTTGTTTTCTGTCCTTCCCTTTGTTCTTGGACAGCCAGGAGCTCCTGAGGAATGTCACACGTATTCCACCTGGGGTAAGGGTGGAGGGCTGTGCTAGCTTGTACTTGGCCTTCAGCTTGCTTTATGGTCCCTCGTCAAGCTGGTGTCACACAGTGGTAGAGCCAGGATTATGAGACCAGGCAGACTGTCTCTCTAGTCCATACACTTGACCACAACAATATATAATCTCCTAAAGATTGTCCTGAACCTATCTACTTCTCTTTCATCTCCAACTCCCTGTCCCTCATTCCAGACCATATCTCCCCCAGATAGTGAAGTCAAGGCAGAATGGAAAACTCCTCTACCCTTTTAGATTCAGTAACCAGGGTGTGCAAATTAAATTGACAAAAAGAAATTTAAAAAATAATAAACTGACAGGAAACAGGTGAGAAAAAAGATTTTTGTTACACTATTAGGCAGTTAGAATTTGAGGGCTTATATACCAATTTAATAGGAGAAGCAGAGAGGAGAATGTCCTTACAAGGAAAACAAATGACTTTTAGGAAAGATAAATGGGCCCTCAGGAGAAGAGATGAGAGGTGTTGATGACGGTTTTGTGACAATGGGTTTATCAGGTGATAAAAGCCAATCTCTCCCTGGGTGCTCCCAGGGAGGGGATTTAGGACAATTGAGTTATTTGGGGGAAGCCTTGCTTTTAGGCAGATAAAGGAGTTGAAGGGAAAGCCCATTTTCAGATGCTTTCAGCTATAAGTAATTTTCATGCCACAGTGGTGGATTCTGGACTCCATCACCTACAACAGCTCCTGGCTCACCTCCCTGCGTCTCTCTTACTCTCTCCAGTCCCTTCTCCCTGCCTGCGGTAGTGATCATTGCAAAGTGTGGATATGCAGTCTCACTCCCATGGCAGCCTCGACTCTTCTCCCTGCTTTGGACGCTCCCTGTAGCTCCAAGGGTGAAAATCCAAATCCCTGACAAGGTGTGCAAGGTCCTGTCGCTCTGCTCCACCCCCGTCTGTCCCCTGCCCCTTCTCTGAGCAGTACCAAGCCCTGGAGTTTCCTTCAATAGATACCTTTGCATACGCTGATCCACCTGGCCATCTTTGCTGAGCCTCATTTTCCCAGAAAGGCCCACTGTGTTTGAACAAGGTAATTTTCCCCACTGTAAGCTTTCTGAGCCCCCTGGACTTTACCTTTCTAGCAGTGGGTGGAGTGGCCAGGGTCAGGACTCTGGAGGGCAGGGATCAGGTAGATGTCAACGCATATGTGTCTGTGTCACTACGTGACTCAAGCGTGTCTGGCTGTGTGGTGACCACTCAGAAGGTTTGTTATGAATGAACATGGAAATGAGGCATCCAAGGAAGAAGGGCTGGCTGAGGGGGGAGGTGAGGCTTAGGGCAGGCCTTGCAAAGTCTCCTGTGTGGAAATACAGCTGGCCTCTGGAGAAGACAGAGGATCCCTTCTTAAAACCACGTTTTGAAATCCTTAAAGTATGTTGTATTGAGGGACAGTAAGGCAAGCTGAGGGCCAAGCGCGAGTGACCACACCCCAGATGGGGCATGTGTGATACTCCCCAGGCACTCCTGGCTGCCCAAGAACAAAGGGAAGGACAGAAAACAAACAGTTAAACTGAGAAGAGTCTCCATCAATTTACAAATTTTAGTAATATTACAAGAAAAGGGCAATCTTATGACTAGCCTACTCCCCAGGGACTCCCTACTGTCTTAATGTAAATGCTTTGCTCAAAGGAAAAACAGCCTGAGCTGGACGATAGCTAGGCCTCTGGTCATCTGTAAATCCTCTTTAGCATATGGAAATCCCTTTAGGAAACATCCTCTTGGGGCACCTGGGTGGCTCAGTGGGTTAAGTGGTTAAGTGTCTGCCTTCAGCTCAGATCATGATCTTGGGTTAATGAGTTCAAGCCCCACATCAGACTCTGTACTGACAGCTCAGAGCCTGAAGCTGCCTCAGATTCTGTGTCTCCCTCTCTCTGTCCTTCTCCCACTCATGCTCTGCCCCTCTCTCTCTCAAAAATAAATAATACAACATTAAAAAAAGAAAAAAAGAAACTTCCTCTTGACTTTACCTCCCCCACCTCCACAATATATAATCAGTCACTCTGCATGACCCCAGTGCAGCTCTTCCTGCCCATGGGTCTGGTCCCCGTGCCTTAATAAAATCACCTTTTTGCACCAAAGATGTCTTCAAGAATTCTTTCTTGGCCGTTGGCTCTGAATCCCACCATTACCCCAAAACCCCATCATAATTGCATTACAAAAGGAGTACTAATATTGAAATACAAATACCAAAATATAAAAACACAAATTTGTGGGGCACCTGGGTGGCTCAGTCCGTAGAGCATGCAACTCTTAAGCTCAGGGTCCTGAGTTCGAGCCCCATCTTGGGCACAGAGCCTACTTTAAAAAAAGAAAAACACCCAAAAATTTATCATACTGAAATACCCATGATTTTATTTGATTTTATTTTTTTAATGTTTTACTTATTTCTGAGAGAGAGAGAAACAGAGTGAGCAGGGGAGGGTCAGAGAGAGAGGGAGACACAGAATCTGAAACAGGGTCCAGGCTCTGAGCTGTCAGCACAGGCACCCCACCTGTGATTCTTTATTAACTCATTAAATTATTAAATATAATAAATTCTTTATTAACTCAGAAACGCCAAGTAGAAGTGTGTAACCCCTGTTTGGAGGTGTCTACAACTCCCGTAATACGGAAATCCCTGTGATTTGTGTGTGAGGCTCACAAGCACTGCTAATCCTGTTGATTCTGCGTCCTCCATTCATAACTGAAGGAAATGCCAAGTTTCAGTTACAGATTAGTGAAAATAAAGATGGATTTTTTTCCTTCTCATCTTCACTCCTAGACCTCCCCAAATCTGGGTGCCTGGAGTACAGTTTAAGAAGCCCAGTAAAGGAGTGCCTGGGTGGCTCAGTCCATTAAGCGTCCGACTTCAGCTGGGGTTGGGGTCTCATGGTTTGGTTCATGAGGTCAAGATCCTCTGTCTTCCTCTCTCTCTGCCTCCCCAGCTCAAGTGGTGCTCTCTCTCTCTCTCTCTCTCTCAAAAATAAATAAACATTAAAAAGAAGTAGAAGTAGAAGTAGTAGCAGAAGAAGAAGAAGAAGCAGCAGCAGCAGCAGCAGCAGCCCAGTAAAGGAAGGACCAGCCACCTCCAAGGGCTGCCTCAGAAAATCTCCAGAAAGGCAAAGCGAGCTGACAGCTGAAAGCTGGCAGGTAATCCCACCAGGAGCACATTCTCACTCTGTAGGAAGCAAGAACAAAGGAAGAAGGGCCCACAGCCTGGCATCTGGGGAGAAAGGAGGATTTTCCTGTGCCCATTTGGCTCCATCCTCCTTCCTGGGTGGAGATCAGAGTTACTGTCCCCAGGCACAGGGGCTGAACCCTTGGATAAGGGGGTGCGACTCCCTAGGCCTGGAGGTGCCTGGAGGGAGTCTGGCTGCAGGAGGTCC
The DNA here is from genome assembly GCF_003009895.1 of Hyaena hyaena. Lineage (NCBI taxonomy): Eukaryota > Metazoa > Chordata > Mammalia > Carnivora > Hyaenidae > Hyaena > Hyaena hyaena. The sequence continues at coordinate 1,174,819 of NW_024081062.1, read as the reverse complement.
CCGAAGCGCTAATCACCACAAGGGCACAGAAAGCGGTAGACAACTGCACAGGAGTCCAGCAACCGCTGCCCCTGCTTCAAAGTTGGGAGTGCAGAAGCCACAGTAGGGGTCAGGCTAAAATCCTCCCAGAGCTGGGACAGCAGGATCAGGAGCGCCCTCCCCAACAGCAGGCAGAACGAATGAAGGAATGAACACAGGAACTAATGAATTACGGAGCAGTGGGCCAAGGCGCCTGGGTGGCCCAGTTGGTTAAGCGTCGGACTTTGGCTCAGGTTAGGATCTAGTGGTTTGTAAGTTTGAGCCCCACATCAGGCTCTATGCTGACAACACAAAGCCTGCTTCGGATCCTCTGTCTCCCTCTCTGACCTTCCCCTGCTTGTTCTCTCTCTCTCAAAATAAATAAGCTATATACATTTCCCAAAGTCAATCACCACCCCATTCCCCATGGTGGCCCTAGATAATCCCACTTCTGACAGAGTCCCTTCGATCCCCATTCCTGTTCCTCCTCCCCAAAGCCCCAGTGTGGGTGGAGGGGACTCAGATGAGCTTCCCAAATTTTAATTACCGATGAGTCCTCTCCTTAATTTTTACTGGATTAAGAATTTTCCTTAAATCAACTCCCTTTTAAGCCTAAAGACACATTTAGGGGCCTCTGGGTAGCTCAGTCGGCTAAACATGGGACTTCAGCTCAGGTCATGATCTCGCGGTCTGTGGGTTTGAGCCTGGCGTTGGGCTCTGTGCTGACGGCTCAGAGCCTGGAGCCTGCTTCAAATTCTCTCTGTCTGTCTCTCTCTCACCCTGTCTCTCTCTATCTCTCCCCCTCCCCTGCTTATGCTCTCTCTCTCTCTCTCTCAAAAGTAAACATTAAACAAAAAATAAAGACACATTTAGAACAACGTAAACCCCTTTGTATCCCTGCCCAAATGAAAAACCGTTATTCCTTGCCACAAACAGAAGGTGCTACAGGAACACAGAACAAGACAGTTTCCTCCAGAAGATTCCAACAAGGCCTGTGTCATTTCATAAAGTTCATTACAAGCAGAGCGGGCGGTACCACCCTGTCCACGTTGGAACCAGGCTCCAGGATGGAGTCCCGCCTCAGTCACTGGCCCTGCCTCACCTGCTCCTGGCATAAATACCTCTGCAGAGGCTAATGTCCAGATTCTAGCGTGCTCCCGGGAGCACATCCTGCCCCAGGTGTGGACCTGAGCTGGAAGAGAAAGACAAATCCCCAGTGACATCCAGTCTGAAATCGGTCTCCTGCCAAAGCCTCTCCCACGAGGCGAGGCTCGCAAGCTGGGAACCAGGATTCTTGGGAATTGGACAAGGGTGCCCCCCAGATGTCTGCCCTGAACCTCAGCTGGATCGATCCCTTGATTGTTTGTACCCTCGATGGTTTCCCAGAGGGCTGGGGAAAGAATTCAGGTGTAAGCACCCTGCGGTGAGGGGAGAGGCGCTGGACCGTTAGGGGCCCGTATCCCCTTGCGTTTCCACCTGACTCCCGCCCACCTGGGAAGCCAGATCTGTTCTGGACTGGTCACTGTGCCCAACACCCAAGGAACAGCTGCTTTTCTGCTCCTGGAAACGGCCGGTTGTGCGCACTGTGCGGAGCAGGAGCGCCTCACGGGCCCCCAGCACGTCTTTATCCGGTCGACCACAGAAAGGTCCTGGAAGAGGAAGCGCCGGTGGGCGTCGGTGCAGGCAGCGGCCACTCGGGCCAGTCTCCCACCTGGAGGCGACACCAGCTCCGGCCGCACCTTTCCCCCTCCCACCGCTTAGACCTGGAGACGGGACTGGAGGGTCCCCGAGTACACGGGAACAGGGGCCCGATCTGAGGTGGGGAGGGTTCATAATGGAGAGGTTACGGAGGCAGGGTTCCGGGACCCCCGGCGCGCCTCCTCCACCGCCGCCGACCCTCACTGGCTTAGGCCCTATCCTCGACCTAGTCGAGGGGGCCCGAGGCTTGGGTCGCGCGAGCCCACGCGGAGGCCACTGTCCCGAGCCGCGCGGGCTGGATCCCGGGAGCTGATACCCCACCCCGCCCCCTCGCGGTGCTGGTGGCGGCAGCGGGTGATGCGGCCCCTTTAAATCCGGGCCGCCCCGCCCTGCGCTGCCGACTCCGCGGCGGCCCCGGATCCAGGCCGGGCCGCGGCTCTCACCGCCCAGCCTAGCCCAGCCCAGCCCGGCCCGGCCCGGCCCGGCCCAGCCGCCCAGCAGAAGCCGCGCGCGCTGCCCGCCCCGCGTCCCGGAGGAGCCGTCAGCGCGGCGCCAGGCCGGGTCCCCAGCGCCGCCCGCCCGCCCGCATCCCCGCCCGGCCCCGGGCCCCCAGCCCCTCCTCGCCCCGGGGCCGGGGCCCCCGCCGCCTCCCGGCCCCCGCGCCCCGGCCCCGGTTCCCCGGGCCATGCGGCCTCGGCCCCGCCGGCGCCCGCCGCGCACCCGAGGAGATGAGGCTCCGCAATGGCACCTTCCTGACGCTGCTGCTCTTCTGCCTGTGCGCCTTCCTCTCGCTCTCCTGGTACGCGGCGCTCAGCGGCCAGAAAGGTGAGCCCCCTCCCCCGCCGGGCCCCGCGCCGCGCCCCACACCTGGGCTCACCTGGGCGCCGGCAGCCGGAGCAGGGTCCGGCAGTGGCCGCGGGAGGCGGCCGGAAGCCGACGCAGGCGCCCCTTCCCCGCCCGGGAGGCGCGGGAGGACGCCCCTCCCATCCTCGCCCCCACTTGTTTGCTGCCTGAATATCGAAATTCTCCTCCGGCCTGGGCTGGGCCGCCGGGCCGAGCGGTCAGCGAGTGCCCGGTGCGGCGCTCGGGACCGCGGGACCGGCCTCCGGGAGTACAGTTACGCCGCTGCGAGGGCTGGTCGCTCCCACGGGCGAGCCGGGGACCTTGGAGTTTCTAGAGAGGGACAGGGACACAAGGTCAGGAGACGGCTGTGGCCGAGTGATCTCCAAGGTACCCTCTCTAGGCACCTGGGTGGGAGCAGGTACGGTGTTCCTGAGACAGGTGTGAGGGCGCAGCCGGAAATTGCAGGTGGCACCCTCCACCCCACACCACCTCTCCACCCCACTGCGCCCTGGGGCCTCCGCAGCCCTCCTCCATGACATCTGGCCCCAGGATTCCTCTGCAGGGACCTGGGTGCTGGGGAAGCCTTCCTGTGGCCGCTGGCCAGTGGATAGTCTCAGGAGTAGCCAGCCCAGCCCTGGCTACCCGTGGAAACTTATTTTGTGTGGTCTCATCTAACTTCCACGCCCCACCTGAAGTTTGGGCTGGCCAGTCTACCACCATGGCCCTCTGAGCTAGGTGTGCACACCTGGGGACGGGCGTAGGGCCAGGACACAGCACTGGCTGGAGTTGCTTGGGGTTGATTGGGTTGGCCGGGACTGAGTGGGGCCTTGGCGAAGGGCTGAGGAGGCCCTCACAGGCCCTGCAGCATCCAAGCCTCCGGGAAAAGCTGCTTCCTTCCTGCCTCCTGGCCTTCCTGCGGGAGGTCTAAGCAGGATCAGGCTGAGGCCAGCTGACCCTCCGCCTCCCTCCTACCTCCCACTTCCGTGTTCCCCAACCCCGTGCTAAATGAAGCTGGAGGAGGAGGACTGAGGGAGGATCTGGAACCTTCCTGACCCTCCAAGCCCAGACGGACCCCCACCTGGCCCCTGCCTGACCAGCCCAGACTACTGCGATCCGCCAACCTGTTTGGGTTTGAGGGCTTAGGGCTTCAGAGGCCCTGGAGGGAGATCCCTAGGGCTTGGCACAGGTCGGGCATGGCTAGGGCAGAGTTCTCTGTAGGTGGGTGTGTCACCAGCAGGATGGCACTTTGGACCTTTGGGAGAGTAGCCACCTAAGCAGACTGGCATGGAGGCCAGGGTGGGGCCATATGTAATGGGCTGGGGCACATTTGTCTGGTCATGGGTGGGTTGATGAGACCTGGCACCCTGTCCTCAGCCAGGCCGCAGTTCCTGTGTGCCTCTTGCAACACCCACGTGCCCTCAGCCTGATGGCAGGAGGCCCAGGCCCCCAACTCAACCCCTTCTCTGGGACCCTGGCTGGCAACGATTCTCCCAGGACAGCAGAGTGAGGGGGGAAACCAGTGGCTCCATGTAGGGCCCACCGTCTCTGAGAGGGGGGTCCGGGCGGCTGGCACCCCAGCAAAGAAGTGTGGGGCTCGGTTGCAGGAGTGCTCATAGAATCCCCAGAGCCTGTGAGGCATGGCAGGTGTGTGTGACCTGGGATTTCTTGTCAAGAGCTATCATTGTTTTAAGGGGCCCAGGGGAGCGAGCCAGGGCTTTAGAGACCTCAAGAATAGCCAGGATCTGGGCTTTTCGGCAAACCCTCTCATTCTTACATATAGGCCAACTGTGTTAAGCCTGTGCAGGAGGGAGCCAGACCAAGCCAGACCGAGGCCAGACTTGACCCCAGCTTCCAGCCCGCAGTGAGTGAGCTTAGAAGAGGGCTGGCACAGGCACCGGTACCTGCGGGAAAGACAGAGAAACCCGGAGGGGGAAGAAAGGTGGGCCGGGAGCCAAAGAGGAAGGAGGCAGCAGGAGCTTCCTGGAAGCTCAGGGCCGAGGGCCAGGAAGGACACCTAGGTCTTGGCAAGCTGGAGCCTGGGTACGGGTTTAGGGACACTGTCCTATCCAGCCTTGACCAGATTTGTGCCATAGCCCCACCAGCACTCACATGGCCGCCTCAGCCAAGCCCATCCCCACAGAGAAGAGCAGACCCTGCAGGGCCCATCCTGCGCCCTCCCCAGCATCCCAGCCACCGGAACCTCGGCAACCACAGACACCCTCCTTGACCTCCTGGGAGGGGTGCAAGGCCTGGAGAAGAGAGGAGCACCTGCCCCCACCTGCAGGTTCACAGCAGACCTCCCCTGGGCCTGCCACTTGCCAGTGTCCCTCTGTGCCCTTTTCCCCCCTCCCTAAGTACTTGGCACCAGGTCTGCCCCCGGCTTGGCTCTTCAATCAAGAGGGAATGGGGGAGGCTGTGGCCTCGAAGTCACGTGTCCTGATTACACTGCCTTCAGGTGGGGGGAGGGGTGGGAAAGGCACCACTAGGGTGGCCACAGCTGCAGTTTTTCCCAATGGCCTGCTGCACCCGGCCTGGGCCCTCCACCCCTCCTCCATGGGCCAGGAAGGTGTGGAGGGAAAGAGAAGCCAAAGTGCCCTCAGCCCTAGCTCCCAGGAACTTCCGGAACTCCCAGGAACACGCCTCAGGGGCCAGGGCCTCCCCAGGCCTTTGCCCTTCTCACTGCTGGAGCTGCCCCCTTCCCCCCGCCCCCCATTCAACACTTCAATCCAGCTGCTCAGCCCAAAAAGGTTGGGGGGTTGGGGGGGAAGGGGCATGGCAGAGCCCTGGCACGTATGGCTCAGTCCACGGGGAGGCAGGCACCCAGCTTGAGTCTATGGCTTCCACGGGCAAGGACAGTTGCCCCAGGACCAGAGAAATCAAGGACAGTGGTCAGGCTGGAGACCTTGCCGGCAGGGCAGGAGCAGGGGCGGGGCCACCGAGGGACAGGGCCTGCGGTGTTGAGGGAAATGACAGGGTTGGTGCGGGCAGGAGCCAGGGCCTATCACCTCCTGGTAAACAGAGGAAACGCAGAACCTGGCTGCGTGGAGGCCCCTAGGAAGGGAGGCCACGGTGGGGAGCAGGCTGGGCACACTCCTCGGTAGCCAGGGGACACAGGTGGCCACCTGTCTTGTCTGCCCCTGGCAGGTTAAGATAGAACGGAGCACAGCCTACGGAACAGAGCAGGCCTGGGAGGGGCAGCAGTCAGAGGGGAGTGAGGCCTCCACTCTCCCCACATGTCACAGAGCAGCTCAGAACTCCCTCCAGGGGGCCTCGGCACCTCCAGACCCCCTTGCCTGTCCTGTCAGGCATCTGCCCCAGAGGAGACGGAGGAGAACGCTCCTGGCGCCTGGTGCTGCCCAGCCCTGGCCTGGGTGCCTGAGTTTGTTGGGGGTGGCTGGCTCCCTTTCAAGGGGTCAGGTTTCCAGGGTAACCCGGCCACAGCCCAGCGCAGAGCCTCACAGATCCTGTAATCCGACTCCCCTCCCTCCCCCTGCAGGGCTGTCCCTGTGGGGCCAGCAGACGAGTGCGGAGTGCCTTAGGGAAGGTCTGCTAGGCTCAAACCCCCCTCCCACCCCACACCCACGCCTTCCTCTTCCCCTGGGATTTAGCACTTAGACCTCTGCCCGGCAGTTTAAGGGGGTGTGTCCTGAGATGACAGAACTTTGCCTTGGGCCTGACCTTTGGTGCACATGGTTGGGTTGGGGTGGCAACACCATCCCAGGGTGTTGTGGGGGCTGTAACCCCACCAGGGACCAAGGACCAGAAGAGCTGCCTAGGGATGGAAAGGGAGTTCTGGAAGGCATCTTGGACTCGAAAACTGGACTTTGAAAGCAGGCCTTGAGGGCTAACGAAACCCTTGAGGGTTTTCATTTGCCTTCTCAGAAGGGAAGAGGGGATCCCAGGCAGAAGAGACGGCACATGCCAAGGCACAGACGCGAAACAAGGAGAAGGAGTTGTATGTGATGGCAACTACAGGGGGCAAGCGCGAGATTACAAAAGGCCTAGCGTGCACAGCCCTGCGGCCCCGGCTGCACCAGCCACAGGCAGGGATGTCTCATCCTTGCTCACTGGTCCCTGCCAATCCAGGGGGGGCTCGGTCCCTGGCACCCTAGGGAGCCCTTTCCACCGTCAGGAAGCCCCACCTCTGTGCTGCCCGGGATGGAGGTGGTGCGAGTCTAGTACAGGTCTCCAGGAGGTGGGTCTCTGGGCATCCAGAGCTTGTCCCCTCTGCTGCTAACTCACTGAGTGACCTGGGACTAGTTCCTGAATTTCATTTGCTCCTCTGAGCACTGAAGGCTGAGAGTGCAGCAGCCACCCCTTGGGGCTGGAGTGAGGCAGAATCCAGAGTTGGTGCTTAGTGCAGAATGGGTCCCGGGCTGGGACAGAATGAGAGTCCGCGGGGGGGTGGGGGGGTGAGGGGACTATCCCCAGAGGGCCTGGGGGCAGCCTGTGAACACCGGTGGGGAGCAGAGGAGGCTGAGAGGAGGCAAAGGTCAGAGAGCTGAATCCTTGTGTCGTGGATGTGACCTTGGGCGTCCCGTCTCCTGGGAGGATGCTGCAAGAAGCATCAAGGAGGGGCTCTGGGAGCCGCTGGGGGAAGGTTCAGTCTACTGGCCACCCTGGAAATGATCCTGCAGCCTTTCCTTAGATGCTTCCTCAAAGGTGAAGACAAAACGGTAGGGGGAGAGTACTGGAGAGGACCAGTCCTTCCAGTGAAGATTTTTCTCCCCAGTGTGATTTCAGAGTGACCCTTACCTACACGCCTCCTCCCGTGGGGCTGGCATGTGGCAGGCACAAGAACAGATGTAGGTGGTCTATCACACACGGGCACAAAAAATGTGCTGCTGGCACGCTCGAGGGCAGCAGGTCAGCGCGTGGCTGCCCCCTGGTGACAGCGAGCCAACTACCCACAGGGGATGTGGTGGACGTGTACCAGCGGGAGTTCCTGGCGCTGCGTGACCGGCTGCATGCGGCTGAGCAGGAGAGCCTCAAGCGCTCCAAGGAGCTCAACCTGGTGCTGGACGAGATCAAGAGGGCCGTGTCGGAGAGGCAGGCGCTGCGAGAGGGGGAGGGCAATCGCACCTGGGGCCGCCTAACTGGTGAGAGCCACGGGAGGCAGGGGAGGCGGGGCTCACCGCAGGCCGCCGGGTCTGACCCGTGCCTTCCTGCCCCGCTCAGAGAATCCACGACTGAAGCCGTGGAACGTCTCACACAAGCACGTGCTGCACCTGCCCACCGTCTTCCACCACCTGCCGCACCTGCTGGCCAAGGAGAGCAGCCTGCAACCTGCCGTGCGCGTGGGCCAGGGCCGTACTGGAGGTAGGGGCGGGTTCTGAGAGGGGCCAGAGGCGGGGGTGGGACCGGGCGGTCCCGGCATCCAGCCAGTGTGCAACCTCCGCGCCCCCTGCAGTGTCGGTAGTGATGGGCATCCCCAGCGTGCGCCGCGAGGTGCATTCGTACCTGACAGACACGCTGCACTCTCTCATCTCGGAGCTGAGCCCGCAGGAGAAGGAGGACTCGGTCATCGTGGTGCTGATCGCCGAGGCGAGTGGGCTGGGGGTACGGGGTGGGGGTGGGGGCATTCAGAGAACACACGGCACAAAACAAGGAGGAGAAATGAAACAGCAACATTCCGGAGGAAAAAAACTATCAGAAGTTCAACTGTCAGTTTCATTCACAAATTTATGACGACAAATTAAGAAAGAAAAACGTTTTAGCGCCCCCTCGTGGAGATGCCAGTTACCTAGGCTGCCTCACCTCCAGGGCCCCAGGTATATACCAAAGGGCTTTTTTTGAGGCACTGTGGCCTCCAGGCCCAGACTTCTTCGCCCCAGGATGGGGGGCTCACTCCCTCTGTGTGTGGTGTCATCTGAAGCCTGCACACTTCCACCCCCAGGCCGTTTGGGGTGGCAGCCAGGCTTAGGGCTCTTGGTCTCCCCACAGACTGACCCACAGTACACCTCGGTGGTGACAGAGAACATCAAAGCCTTGTGAGTACTGGTAGCCCAATAAAGTTGGTGCGGGGAGGGCTTTGCAGGGTGCTGCACAAGCAAGTGCCTGCTTCTGTGATCCTACCTTCCCAATGTGGGAAAGGATGCTTCTCTTAGCTGAAAGAGGGTGGGTACAGGGAGGTGGCCCAGCCCCTCTGGAGGAGGGCTCAGTAGGATGGGCGTGGTGTTGGGCAATGTCTGCCTGGTGGGCCTTAACAAGGGCACAGGGTCTGGCTAGCTCGGCTCTGCCCTAATTCTGGTGCCTGGAGCTGCTCACCCACTGGCCTTTCCTTTCCCCCAGGTTTCCCACGGAGATCCATTCCGGACTACTGGAGGTCATCTCCCCTTCCCCCCACTTCTACCCTGACTTCTCCCGCCTCCGAGAGTCCTTTGGGGACCCCAAGGAGAGAGTCAGGTATCAGCATTTCCCCCTTCCCCAGACCCCAGCCACCTGCCCATCAGTGCTGGGAAGCCAGTCTGTTGGTGCCAGTCACCCAGGCACTTCTTTGCACTGCCTCCATTTCTCCATTGGAGGCTGGAGGCCCCCTAAATGGGGCTGGGGTTGGTGTGGGAGGTCCGACCCACCCAGTGGCCTCTGTGGTAGCTGCACTGGAGGTGGAGGGGCCTGAGCTCCCGAAGCCCCTGCCCCACAGGTGGAGGACCAAACAGAACCTCGATTACTGCTTCCTCATGATGTATGCGCAGTCCAAAGGCATCTACTATGTGCAGGTCAGCACTGAGACCCTGCTCTGTGCGCCCCCCCCCCCACCAGCCCTGGACCCTGGCTGGGCCCAGGTGGTGAGCCCCACCCTGTCACCCTGTTCCCGTGCCCATCCTGAGTCTGGACCCCCTTCTGCCCACCACTGTGCAGCTGGAGGATGACATTGTCGCCAAGCCAAACTACCTGAGCACCATGAAGAACTTCGCCCTGCAGCAGCCTTCCGAGGACTGGATGATCCTGGAGTTCTCCCAGCTAGGCTTCATTGGTGCGCCACCCCCCGCCCTGCCCCGCCCTGCCCCATGCCACTGACCCCACCAGGGCCCCTTAGTCCAGCCTACCTCTGCCTATGGCCCTCGTACCACACAGGGTCATGCTTGTGGGCTTTGCCGGGAGTGTCTGTTCCCACCCTCCCTGTGCCTCTAGATGTCAGGGCTCACCACCCCCGTCTGTCCCCTTTGCCCGCAGCTGGCCATAGAGCTGGCTATGGGAGCCTCCCTGGTGACCCGCCCCCTCCCCACAGGGATTAAGAGGAAGTAGGGCAGGGCAGAGCTGCCCACCCAGCATGCCTTTCCACCCCCAGGGAAGATGTTCAAGTCGCTGGACCTGAGCCTGATTGTGGAGTTCATCCTCATGTTCTACCGGGACAAGCCCATTGACTGGCTCCTGGACCACATCCTGTGGGTGAAGGTCTGCAACCCTGAAAAGGATGCGGTGAGCGGGGGCTACGGGGGGGGGGGGGTGCGGTGGGGCACGTGGCCTCCAGCATGGACTGTGTCTGTGTCCATGCACCACCTGACACAGAGAGACAGCAGGGCCAAGCTGAGCCCCAGGGCATCCCCATCCCCCTGCAGAAGCACTGTGACCGGCAGAAGGCCAATCTTCGGATCCGATTCAAGCCATCCCTCTTCCAGCACGTGGGCACTCACTCCTCACTGGCGGGCAAGATCCAGAAACTGAAGGTGGGCGGTGCCACACTTGGGCCCAGCTGGGTACAGGCAGAGCCCAGGCCCAGGCGGGGCGAGCAGATGGCGGGGCAAGGCCAGGGCCCTCCCTAGCACCCCTGTCCCTCCTTGGTGGCAGGACAAGGACTTTGGGAAGCAGGCGCTGAGGAAGGAGCATGTGAACCCACCGGCCGAGGTGAGCACAAGCCTCAAGACATACCAGCACTTCACCTTGGAGAAGGCCTACCTGCGGGAGGATTTCTTCTGGGCCTTCACACCTGCTGCAGGGGATTTCATCCGCTTCCGCTTCTTCCAGCCGCTGCGTCTCGAGCGGTCAGTGCCAGTGCCCCTAGGTCCGCCTTGGGGGAGGGGCAGGGTGGCCACCAGGGCACGATTTCTGGACCTGCACATGCCCCTCTTTGAGCACCCCCAGCAAGTCACTTAACCTTACCATGCCTCAGTGTCCGTGTCTGAAAAGGGGGGTTCATAATGGCAGCTACTTGAAGTCAGGCAGTGCCCACAGGAGCTCTGACACTGGCCCATCACCATCATTGCCCTGCACAGCCCAGCGGCCACCGGGGGGTGGTACCCAGCCTCAGCACCCCAGGGCCCACCCACTACACTCCTGGCCCAGGCCTGGCCTTTTCTCTGCTAGGCAGTGTGCCAGGGCAGCGCCCCATCCCCGCAGCAGCTCACAGGCCTGTCTGGCCGTAGGTTCTTCTTCCGCAGTGGGAACATTGAGCACCCAGAGGACAAGCTCTTCAACACATCCGTGGAGGTGCTGCCCTTTGATGTGAGTGTGATGGGGTGTGGATGTGCACTGACACCTGCTCCTCCCACAGCCACTGGCTTCATCCCTTTTCTTTTGCTCCCAGAACCCCCAGTCAGATAGGGAGGCCCTTCAGGAGGGCCGCTCAGCCACTCTGAGGTACCCTCGGAGCCCTGATGGCTATCTCCAGATAGGTGAGTGGGAGGGGGCAGGTAGAGATGGGAGTAGAGGGTGGGCTGATTTGGGGGCAGTCTCTCAGTGCCGCCCTCCCTCAGGCTCCTTCTACAAGGGTGTGGCAGAAGGTGAGGTGGACCCGGCCTTTGGCCCCCTGGAAGCACTGCGCCTCTCCATCCAGACAGACTCCCCGGTGTGGGTCATTCTGAGCGAGGTAAGCCAGACAGGACGGGGCGGGGAGCTGGTTCCAGTAGCTGGACCAGGGCTGAACTCTGAGGGCGCCCCCCCTGCCCCTGCTGACCCTGGGTACCACTCTTCTAGATCTTCCTGAAAAAGGCCGACTAAATGGAAGGCTTCTGAGGGTGCACTTTGGCTGGCCACTAAGCCCATGAGACCTGGGAGACCTGGGATGTCTCGTCGCTGCTGCCCCCGGAGGGCCTGGCGTCGCTGCCTGAAGCCTGAGGGGATCTGCCCAGCGCTCCCCGCTCTGCAGGCCTGGGATCGCCGCTGGCCGGGAGGCCCCAGGAGCTGGTGCTGCCCCGCCCGCCCGGCCATGGGAGGAGGCAGGCGGCCCCCACACTGTGCCTGAGGCCGGCCTGTGCCGCCCGGAACCGTTCGCACCCTGGCTGGCTCGAGCCAGGCCGTTTTAGAAGAGCTTTTTCCTGGGCGCCTGCTGTCTCTGGCGCGAACACTGGAATGCATATACTACTTTATGTGCTGTGTTTTTTATTCTTGGATACATTTGATTTTTTCACGTAAGTCCACATATACTTCTATAAGAGTGTGACTTGTAATAAAGGGTTAATGAAGCACAAGCCTCCCATGTGAATGTTCTGAGCTCCAGCTGGTGGTGGGAGGCCAGGTGCCTGGCAATGCCACCCGCTCCCGCTGCCACCTCGGCCTTCCGTGCAGCACTCGCCTGCATTTCCTGGAGGGCCCAGGCTGCCAGGTTAGTAACTCCTGGGTGGAGGCAGCGTGGAATCCGGAGGTTTGGTGCCCAAAGTCGCCTCTGCTTCCTGAGGACCCTCCTCCCCCAAAGGCTTCCCCTGGCTCCCATCATCTGATCTGCCCCAACTGCCTGCTTCACCAGCGGTCTCTCAAGCCCAAGGCATCCGTGACCCCCTACTTCGTGAGTCCCAGCCCAGCCCTGGTCTACGGTACCCACCCCCACCCCTCCACCCCCCACTCCCGCCTCACCTTCCACACACACACACACATGTACGTCACTGACACATTTTAGGGTCTCCCGCCCTCCTGGAGGGGAGGGGCCTGTGCACTCATGGCTGCTCTGCCTGGAAAGCTCTTCTCTGCCAATTCAGCTCAAAAAATAATCACTTCCTTAGGGACGCTATGCCCAGTCAGCAGGCCTTCCCCGGGTCAGGTCCCCCAGGGCCCCCGGACGTTTCCCTGAGAGCGCCTGTCACAACTACAATGACCACGTTGGTTGTCGTCCCCAAGCCTCCGAGGCAGGGTGCCCTGAACATCTACACTGTGCCGCCCAGCAGGGACCTAGTGCTGACGGAGAAAAGTCCCGGGTGTCAACTGTGAAAGCCTGGCGACGGGGAAGAGGGCGGCTGGGGAACAGTGAAGGGGCAGGCCTCGGAGGAGGGGACAGGCGAGGACAGCGCTGAATGCGGGGAGGAGGAGTCGTCCGGTGAGCCTCGACGGAAAGGGCGGCCGTGGGCCTGGCGTGTGGCTCCAGGGGCCGAGAGTAGGGCGGGAGAGGACCCTTTTCCTCTGCAGCCCCACCCCCAGGAAGCCCACCCGACTGCGGCGGCCCAGGGGCTGGCTCCAAAGCCCGTAGTGCGCGATCCCCTCCGACCTAGAGAGTGCAATCGGGGTCTGGTCACCGGCACTTTAATTGGAGATTGGATAAAGTGAGAACCCCTCCCTTGTCTTCCCGGAAAGCTCCGGCTCTTCTCCCGCTCCGTCGACCTGTCGTCCTCCATCTCAAGCCCTGGGCAGCAGCGTCCGGAACGGTCCGAGGAGCGAGGCGGGCAGCGCGGCCGGGAGAAAGTGGACTAACAGGCCGAGCGCGGCCAGCGCCACCAGCAGCCAGAGCGCGCGCGCGCTCGCGTACAGGGGAGCCAGCCTGCGGGCAGTGCTCAGCGGGGGCGGGGCGGAGCGACGGAGGCCCCGCCCACCTACCCTGCCGCCCGTTCCACCCACCTCCACCAGGACTCGCCCAGCTCCGCCCCGCTCCTCCAGGACCCGCCCCCCGCCCAAAAGGGCCCACCTCCAGCCAGTCTCCCGGTTTCGCAGCCGGGTGGTCAAGACTCCGCCCACAAGCCGCGTTTCCCCAGCCCCACGGGACCTCCCCAGAGCCCCGCCCCGGTTCTCACCTCTGCTGCGCTGAGCGCGTGTAGCCCTGAAAGTAGCGGAGGCGCGCGAAAAGGTAGACCAAACCGCACAGGGCCGCCGCACCTGGGAGAGGGGCGGGCGGGGCCAGGTGAGCCAGCTGGCGCGGGACCTAGTGTCTCCAGGGCGTGCACGCCCGCCCCTAGCCCAGACCTTCGTGAAAGAAGATGCCGGCGACCCAGAGCGTGGCGAGAAACAGCGGGAAGTACTCGCTGCAGTTCACTCTGCGGTGGAGGCGGGGCGGCGTGAGGGCGCGGGCGGGGGGCCTCGGACCCGGCTGCTGCCCGGGCTCCCTCTCTTCCTGCCCGGAGCCCTCCCGCCGCGCCTCACTGGGCTCGGTAGACGCGCTCGAACTCGGGCGGCCCGGTGGTGAGCGGCGGCGACACGCGGAAGGCTCTGCGCGCAGAGATCACCTGCAGGGAGAAGTAGGCTGGGGGCGAGGATGGGCAGGAGTCAGGTCTGGCTGCCCCGAGGCTGGCAACCTCCGCCTAGTTCCCACCTTTTCTCCATCTTTCTACACGCTGAACTTGTCATGACTCCCCTTTAAATTCCCTATGGAAAAATAAAGTCCTCCCGAGGGGACTTCCTGCCCCATCTCTTTCTGGGCTTGTCCTGTGTCCAAGATGCTCAAGGGGGAAGGCAAGGTGCTGGCCTCGAATGTCGGGAGTCCCTCTTCCCCCCACCCCTCTTGTAGGGGGAGAGGGACGATGCGTCACAGGTACACCGTTACTCGGGAGTGGCCCTCCAGCTTAGTTAGGACTTTGCTCCTGAATCCTTTGACTTGCAAAACACAGACAAATGACCAGCTCCCACTCTCTAGACATGACCTTGGCTTTGAGGGTCCCTGAATAGGACATGCCACTAGGGCTTGAAGGCAGAGTTGGCTGCATTCTCCCTGGTGCAGTGAGCACACACCCTGTGGTTTACAGTCCCTGGTCCCCACCAATAGGGTGGGGGTGGGAGGCTCCTGACCCTACTTCAGGCCAGAATCACTCAGGCCTGTGGCATGGGCTCCTGCTTTGGTTTCTCTGCTCAGGTGCTCTGAACTCTGCCCTAAGTCTGACAGACATCCTCTCCCCTACCCCCCTACCCCAGTTGGTTGCTGCTGAGACTCTTCCAGCCCAATGCCAGGCCTCCAGGGCTCTGCCTCCTCCCCACCCCCCGGCCATCCCGTTTCAGCATGGATGGATCTAAGTGCACAAGGGCCCTTCTCTTGGCCTGAGCCAGGCCCCCATCACACGCACAGCTCCAGTGCTGGTTGTCTTCAGCTATCTTCCAGCAAATCCTGTGGCCCTTAGTGTGAGGCCTTCTGGAGACATATCCCATCCCAAGTGCAGTGTGGGTGCCAAGGCTATGTGGACCGTCACAGTGTAGGAGCCAGAGGGGGGCCCCATGGCTACATGAGGAGGAGCTAAGAGCCGAACTTGCCAGTACAGCAGGAGATCAAGTCAACCTGTCTGCCCTGGCCCCTCCAGGGTCCCTGGCGCATACAGTGTAGGGTGATGGCATCCCAAGTGGTAGAGGTATCCAGCCTTGGAACATGTCCTGTGGGGCCAGTCTTGGAGGGCCAGGGAGCAGGTTCCAGCCCTGTGCAGCTCCATGCCATCCCAGCATGGCAAAGCCGTGGTCCTGCTGGGACCCCCAGAAAGAGGCTAGATGGAGAGGGCAGGGATCAGCTAGACAGGGTCACTCCAGACCCATGGCTGCCCCACTTCTGTACCCACCACCAGACCACCCTTTCATTCTGGCACCCCCCCATCCCAGATCCTATAGCCTAACACACTTGGATGCTCCACCTGCTCCCTGAAAGCCCCTGCCCTCTTCCAGGGTTCTATCTCGCACCCCCAGCCCACACAAGGCATGCCTACCTCGATTGTCCCTCTGGGGCCTTTTTCCATTTCAGGGTCCCCTCCCTTGGTCAGGCACCCCTGTCAGCCTTGGTCGCTCGCTGCCCAGGGTTTCACAGTTCACCCTGCAGACATTCCCTCCACGGCTTTCCCTGTCCCTAACCGAGGACAGCACAAGCGTCTCAGCCGCGGGGTATCCCAGCCTTCACTGGGCCCAGAAGAGCTTGGGCACCGGGAGTCTGGGCCAGAGGCTCTGCCTCTGCCCCACACCCAGCTCTGGGCCCTCCAGCACCTCCCCGGGGTCTGGAGGGCAGAAGGCAGGCTGCAGGAGCTCACACCCCACCCACCTCCCAAACAGGAGCCAGCCCACCTTGCAACAGGACTCCGAGGAGGGTGACAGTGGCCAGAAGAGCCACCTCGTCCTTCATGGTGTTGGCAGGTCTGTCAGCCGGACTGGTGTGTGGAGACAAGCTGCGGAGCTCTTAACAGCCCCTGTCGGCTGGCTGGCTCGGAGGCTGGTCAGGGAGAGGAAGACTGGCTCAATCTCCCCGCCCCTGCTTGTGGAGGGGGCATGATGGAGGGGCGTGGCCAAGGCCGGCCAGAGCCCAGCAGCCTGGTCAGGCTAGGCAGGCAGAAACCAGGGCCAGACGGAGCCTAGGCAGGACAGAGCAGCGGGCCAGGGACAAGCCGGCCATGCCACTTCCTCCCAGGCGTTCTTGGCTCTTCTTTGCCTAGTCCTGTGCTGGCAGAGTCCAAGCTGTCCACCAGGGCACACCGCAGCCTTGGGTATGTCAATCCAGTGTCCTTCCAGCCCTGTACCCTCAGCAGGCCCTGGGTGGCTCTCCAGACCTCCCCTTATCCTGAGTCTGGTCTCAGGCAACCAGAGGCTCCTACTTGAACTACCCCCTACACCACTTCCCATTGATCATCAAGTCCTGCTTATTCTCAAACCCACCCCGTGCCCTGCCCCAGTCACCTCTCACCTGGGCACAGTTCATGGGTTCCTCGAGGGTTCCCAGCCCTGACCCCACCCCACCCATACACACCCACTTACCTGTTCCCCCTGATCACAGACCAGGGCTGTTATATAACATGCAATTCTGACAGCAGGGCAGTCTGGGCACCCAGACCACATTGGGCACAGCCGAGTTCCTGCTCCCCTCGGGAAACGTGACGGCCGCTGGCCTCACAGCCTCCTGTGCTCCATGCACACAGGCCATCCCAAAGCCCACCTTGCTGGCCCAGAAGGATGGGTCAGCCCACTCAGGGTGGTTGAGCCCAGCATCTCCTGGGACTCACACCCCGGAACAGTCAGCTGCTGTTTCTGCCTGCCCAGGGTCCCACCTTCCTGAGGTTCCAACCTTCCTATTCTCAGGTCCTGTGGTGTGGACAGAGCTGCCTCCCAGCCCTCCTGGGCATGGGGGATAGACATGTGAGTCCAAACTGTGTGTGAGCCGAGGCTAACTCAAGATGGTGAGATGCAGTTCTGGAAACTTCCTTAGGACTTTGGGAAGGGAAAGCAAAGTAAGGAAGAAGATTTCCAGGGGCCATTTATGGCTACTGGCCACCCCAAGGAAGACGGAGCAATGCAAGGCCATGCTTTGAGGAGAGAGGTGGCTGGTGTCCTGGAGCCCCCTGGGACCACCTTGCCTGGAACCTCCCTCTCCCCCCCCAGCCCTGGCCATTCAGCCTTATCATTTTGTAAGACAGCCACTTCTCCTTTTGGCTCATGCTAGTTGGAGGCGGGTTTTGGTCAGCCGTAGCACAGTCCAGACTGATGCCCAAGCACAGGCAGGAGCTGGCGATGCCACAAACAGGTACGGGCCATGCCGTGGGAGCAACAGAGCAGCAGGTCCTTTGGGGCAACTGCCACTGCTTTTTAGCCTTGGGCCACTGTGGTCCCCTGGCACCCTCTGCTTGGTCACTCTGCGGAGGTCTCCACATAGCAGGGTCATGTGACCTCTGGAGCTCCACCCCCGCCACTCAGCTGGCCTCCTTCCTCACCTGGGTTCCAGTCCGAGAGCTTTGTTGCCTGCTGGGCTCCCCAAGAACCCGTTTTGTCCTCTCATGGCCTGGCCAATGCCCGACAAATGCCCCTTGCCATCAGTGCCCCCAAAGAATCAGCTGCTTCCCAGGGGCTGCAGCGGGCTCCTCAGAGGCAGGGGTGGGTCTCCGGGTCTGTGCCCTGCTTTGCACCAGCTTGCCAGTTGCCATGGTTGGCGCTCAATGGTGGAGAAATGACCGACAGAAGCTCAGAAAGAGACTGGTGCACCCGGAAGCAGATGCCAGACGAGCCCTCAAGCTCTCTCTCTGCCTGCTCAGCTCCCCTGTCCTCCCTGAAAGTGGTCCTGACCACAGCCCCCTGCTATGGCCCCAGCTGGGACCCGGTTAGCAGATAGGCTGTTTGCGTGAACCACATGTGTCTGTGGGCAGTCATGGCGTGTTTCCCAGGGCCCTTGGGCTTGCTAACGTGGTGGAGCTCATCTGGGGCCCGCGCGTGTGTCCGTGGGGCTCCGTCCATTTCAGGGGCTCCTCTCTGCTAGAACTTTCATTTCCTCTGAGACCTAGACATCCTCCCTTCCAAGCTGATCCCCTGCCCTGACAACAGGAAGCTGAGGCAGATTCTGAGGAAGTCCTTGGGCAGATGTCCAGGCAGTAATTGGGGTCTCCACCCCTGGAGCTCTCCCCAGATCCTGCCATTTGCATTTCACTCCCTCTGCCCTTGCCCAGCCTCTCAGAGCCCTGTCTAGGCCGGGCCTGCTCTGGAGGACAGAGGTCCAGCCCGGGGCGCTCCAGGCATGGGCCACCCACCCACCCTCCTGGGCAGCCATTGTCAGACCATTCTTATCATGAAGGAAGTGGAAAAGCCCCTCCCTGAGCCCCTGCAGGACATGCCTCTGTGCTCCAGCCCCTACAGGGCCCCAAGGAACCTTCTAGAAGCTGAGCTCGCCCAAGGATCTCTGGAGAGTGACAGAGTCTGCAGAGCCATTATGAAAAGAAGAAACCACAACTTCAGAACAATAGACCACCATAAGCAGTAGAGAACTCAGACACTGAGCTTAATTTAAAAAGGAGGGCACTGGGCTGGCTCAGTGGGAAGAGCACGTGACTCTTGGTCTTGAGGTTGCAAGTTCAAGCCCTACATTGGGCATAGAGATTACTTAAATAAATAAACTTGAAAAACAAAAAAGAGAGGGGCACCTGGGTGGCTAAGCGTCTGACGTCGGCTCAGGTCACGATCTTGTGGTCTGTGAGTTTGAGCCTGTGTCAGGCTCTGTGCTGACCACTCAGGGCCTGGAGCCTGCTTTGGATTCTGTCTCCCTCTCTCTGCCCCTCCCCCCCCAAAATAAAAATAAACATTAAAAAAAAAAGATGTTGAAATGATTTTACTTACCAAAAAAGTTGCAAAAATAGTACACACTTCCCATATACCCTCTACCCAGCTCACTCTAATGTGAAAATCTGATTTAACCCTAATTCAATTATGCAAACTAGGAGATTAACATCGACACAAACCCATCAGCCACTCTACAGATCTCATTCAAATTTCCCCAATTCTCCCACTACAGTAGGACTGAGGCGTCAAAAACATTATGCTAAGTTGTGCCCCAAACACAAAAGACCACATAGGGTATAACTCTCTTTATATGAAGTGTCCAGAAAAAGCAAATCAAAAGAAACAGAGAACAGATCACAGACAGCCTGGGGGTGGGGGGCAGATATGATGAAGATGTTCTAGAACCAGATTATGGGATGTTTGCACAGCTCAGTACATTTACTCAAAGTCAATGGATTGTACACTTAAATTGGGCAATTGTTGTGGTATGGAAATTAGTTGACCCTTGAACAAGACAGGGGTTAGGTAGCAACAGTCAAAAATCAGTAGAGTTCCCCCAAAACTTAACTACTAACAGCCTACTGTGGACCAGAAGCCTTAACATAATAACAATTATTTTGCATTTTACATGTATTATACACTATATTCTTGCAATAAAGTAAGCTAGAGAAAATTACTAAGAAAATCATGAGGGAGCACCTGACTGCTAAGTCTGTAGAGCATGTGAGTCTTGATTTCAGCATTATAAATTTGAGCCCCGTGTTGGGTATAGTGATTATTTAAAAATAAAAGTCTTAAAAAATTGGGGCGCCTGGGTGGCTTAGTCGGTTAAGCGTCCGACTTTCGCTTAGGTCATGATCTCGCGGTTCGTGGGTTCGGGCCCCGCGTCGGGCTCTGTGCTGATTGCCAGCCCAGAGCCTGGAGCCTGTTTCAGTCTGTGACTCCCTCTCTCTCTGACCCTCCCCTGCTCACGCTGTCTCTCTCTCCTAGAAAAAAAAAAAAAAAAAAAACCTTAAAATAAATTAAAAAAATAAAAATAAAAATAAAAAAATAAAAATCGTAAAGAAGAGAAAAAACATTTACAATACTGTACTGTGTTTATTGAAAAAAAATCCACGTATAAGTCAACCTGCGCAATTCAAACCCATGTTGCTCAAGGGTCAACTGTACACCTCAGTAAAGTGTTTTTTTCTTTAAGTTTATTTATTTAAAAAGCTTTTTTAATGTCTATTTATCTTTGAGAGACAGAGAGAGACAGAGCATGAGTGGGGGAGGGGCAGAGAGAGAGGGAGACACAGAATCTGAAGCAGGCTCCAGGCTCTGAGCTGTCAGCACAGAGCCCGACACGGGGCTCAAACTCACGAACCATGAGACCATGACCTGAGCCGAAGTCATACACTTAACTGACTGAGCCACCCAGGTGACCCCTAAGTTTATTTACTTTGAGAGAGAGAGCAGGGGAGGGGCAGCGAGGGGGAGAGAGGGCATGGAGACCAATGTGGGGCCCCAACTCATGAACCATGAGGTCATGAGCTGAGTGTAGGTCAAGAGTCAGACGCTTAACTGACTGAGCCACCCCGTCGCCCCTAAGCCTTCTACACAAGAAAGTAATGACCTATGATGATAGCATGTCTTGCTCCTGACTTTGAGCCCAACCTGCCCCCAGCTCACACTCCACCTGCAGAGACACCTCACAGATTCATGGCTCTGACCTTGGTTCTCCTCAGCCTGATGCCATTCAGGCTCTGGGGCCCCTTAGGCACCCCGCCCAGGACTCCTGGGACCCTTCCCTGGCTGCCCTTGTCCCTTTCTGCTTTCCTCGTTGGGTTTTCTATCTCCCCAGCCTTCCAGGAGTGTCCACGAGAAGATGCCTGTGGCCTGCCTTGTCCCCAGGCTGTGTGCAGTGGGTGCTCAGAGAAACGTACCCATGAATGATGGAACAGAGACTTCCCAGCTGGCCTGGCTGCCCTTCTGCCCCCTCACCCTGGAAACCACTGAACTGAGAGTAAGGAAACAGTGACCTGAGCAAATAGAACCAGATCCCTTTAGAGGATGGGGGCGGGGGCACTTGCCATAGTGTTGCAAGGGTTTTACAAGGACGCCTGGCCTCTGCTTCAGTCAGCGGGTTCTGGGTCTGAGAACTGATTTGGATCTGGAAATGGGCAAGGGATCAGCTAATTTGGCTTTCTGCTGATCCATTCTTTTTTTTTTTTTTTTTTAAGTTTATTTATTTTCAGAGAGACAGAGGACAGCATGAGTCGGGGATGAGCAGAGAGAGAGAGGGAGACAGAGAATCCCAGGTAGGCTCTGCGCTGTCAGCACAGAGCCCAACATGGGGCGTGACCCCGGAAACCATAAGATCATGACCTGAGCCGACATCAAGTCAGATGCTCAACTGACTCAACCACGCAGGTGCCCCTGGCCTCCATTATTTGTCTCTTTTTGTCTCCGTGGTTCCGAAGGCACAGGGTTCTGTCATGCCTATCACCCATCCCGGACTACATACAGGGGCCATGGAAGCAGGTAACAAACCCAAGTGTGTTCTGGGCCTCCCAAAAAGAGTCCTAGCCAAGTTGCATTTCACAGTGAATTAGCTGGGCCCGAGACCCTTGGGACAGCTCCCTGGCTCCTAGATGTATCACGGGACGGTCTTACTAGGCAGCTGGCATTGTGCAAACAGGAGTTTACACGACAGGGCTGTGACCACTGTCCTTGCAAGGTCAGCCCTTGGCTAACATCTGCCAACTTAGATTTCAGGAGGGTTTCCACCATTAACTGATAAGAATGGCTCACTGTGCCTAATCCGTTTGGGTTTACATGGAACATCTATGCTCCTTTTGGGAGTCTGAAATTTTGGTTCATGCTGGACAGACAGAACCTACATGACCAGCTCCCCCATTAAAAACCTGGGTGGGGGCGCTGGGGGGGGGGCTCAGTCGGTTGGACGTCCGACTTTCACTCAGGTCAGGATCTCCCGGTTCATGAGTTCGAGCCCCACATCGGGCTCTCTGCTGTCAGCGCAGAGGCTGCTTTGGATCCTCTGTCCCCCCTCCACCTTCCCCACTCATGGTCTCTCTCTCAAAAATAAACAAACATTAAAAAAAAAAACTTAACAAACAAACCCAGGGTGCTGAGTCTCTAATGAGCTTCCCTGGCTGGCAACATTTCATGTCGTCACATCTTACTGCTGGAGGAACTGCGCATGTCCCGTGTGGCTCCAACTGCAGGGGCTCTTGGAGGCTTGTGCCTGCTTTCCCCACTCTTTGCGCCGCGCGCCTTCTCCCCTTTGCTGACTTGGCTCTGTGCCCGCTGGCTGTGCCCCACCCTGAGCGCCAGGAGCTGTACTATGAGCACTGCTAATGCTAAGTCCCGGGGTTCTTCCAGCACGTCACGGGGCCCGGGCTGGTCTCGGGGACCCTCTGACACAGGCAGACTTACACCTTGGCTCCTTGGCGCACAGAGTAAGAAGTACTGGAGTAGGAAAAGCCAAGCGGAATCTCGAAACTGTTACCCACTCACCAGGAGGGTGTGTTACAGAACAAACTGCCTTGGGGAGGAAAGGCAGAGATTAGTGCCACACTGAATGCCTAAAGGTTGGAGGGTGGTGGCTCCCATTACCCCCGCCCCCCAGGTTATATTCACCAGTCTGGCCCCGACAAAGAGCACAGGAATCCTAGCAGATGTCAGGGACCCAGGCTGGTCGCGGCCCTCACTGCAGTGGCCAGATGTGGAATGGTTATTTGAACATGTTACACAGGCTAGAGGAGATGACGCGGAGCTGCTGGATGCGATCTTTTCTGTTCTCGTCTGAAAAGAGAAATGGATGGGGCGGCTGGGTGGTCTCATTGGTTAAGCATCTGTCTTCGGCTTGCGTCATGATTTCGGGGTTTGTGAGTTCGAGCCCCGTGTCGGGCTCTGAGCAGAGCCTGGGGCCTGTGTCGGATTCTGTGTCTCCCTTTCTCTCTGCCCCTCCCCTGCTTGTACTCTGTCTCTCAAAAATAAATTTTAAAAATTAAAATGAATCCTTTACAGAATGAAAGAATTAAAATTAATTAAAAATAAAATTTAAAAATGTGAAGAAGATTGGAAGCAGTTTGGAGTCATGTGGGATGGACAGCATTATAAGTTTAGGCTTGCCCTGGGACTGCTTTATTTTATTTTAACATTTTAAATGTTTATTTATTTTTGAGAGAGATAGAGCACAAGCAGGGGAGGGGCAGAGAGAGAGGGAGACAGAATACGAAGCAGGCTCCAGGCTCTGAGCTGTCAGCATGGAGCCTGACACGGGGCTCGAACCCATGAACTGTGAGATCATGACCTGAGCTGAAATCAGACATTCATCCAACTGAGCCACACAGGCACCCCAAACCCAGAACTGTTTTCACTGTCTCACTCTCTGTCATAATACAGTTTGGAGGAAACAATGCTCTGGGCATTCACCCAAAATCACATTGGTCCAGTATATGGACCTGAGGATCCATCTTGTGATTTGACCTGAGGAACAGGAAATGCAGAGTATATCTGTGGCCATGCTGAGACACGCAGTCCAAAAAGCCAGGGACTTGGGGTGCCTGGGTGGCTCAGTTGGTTGAGCGTCCAGCTTCAGCTCAGGTCATGATGTCATGGCTTGTGGTTCGAGCCCCGTGTCGGGCTCTGTGCTGACAGCTCAGAGCCTGGAGCCTGCCTTGGATTCTGTGTCTCTCTCTCTCTCTGCCCCTCCCCCACTCGTGTTCTGTCTCTCTCTGTCTCAAAAATAAATAAAAACAAAAAAATTAAAAAAAACAGAAAACCCCAAAAGGCCAGGGACTTGTCCCCTCAATGAGGTTGCTCGTCAGTGGCCTATCAGACATCCCATCAGAAATAAATATGGGGGCACCTGGGTGGCTGAGTCGGTTAAGCGTCCGACTTCGGCTCAGGTCACGATCTCACGGTTCGTGAGTTCGAGCCCCATGTTGGGCTCTCTGTTGTCAATGGGGAGCCTACTTCCAATCCTCTGTCCCCGTCTCTCTCTGCCCCTCTCCTGATCATACTCTCTCTTTCTCTTAAAAATAAATAAAACATTTAAAAAAAGAGTTAAGGAAAGAAGTAAATACAGGTTATTGCAGTTCACATGAAAAAAGGAACACAAGACATGGTAGGTCTCTGGGTTTGGGGTGCCATATATTCCATACTCGGGGACCCTACTGTGACACACTTATCAGATGACGCAGAAGGCTGCCAGCTGTGAATAGCGACGAGGGCAAGTGCTCCCAGCATGGCCCACCAGGCCCGGCAGATCCCCTTGAGCTGGAAAGATCTGTGATAGAGAAAGAGATGCCCTGTGTTTCTGGAAATCCTCAGTAAGAGTAGTGGCGCACAGCCCTCGGGCCCCGGAACAGGGCTATGCCTTCCCTGCCACGAAGTGTACATCAGTCCGAAAACAAAGCAAAACTTGACCATGGGACCATGGGACACCGAGGCATCAAGTGAGTATGTGGCTAGAGTGGCTTGTCACTACTCTAGGGGACTCTGATTCTGGGGGAGCCAAAAAGTCACAAGAGAGGACCGTCACACAAGGGCAAGGGTGCTTGGTATTGGCTGAGTGGGGTCTAGAGCACAGGTCAGTATCTGCATCACCCACTACTTCGGCCCCTCCCAGCACCTCTCCCTCAGCCACTGGCCAAAACAGGCCTGGAGAGGGGCTCCCTTTGACCAGAGGGTCCTTACAGTGGTTTTCAACGCACAGAAGCTCTTATTTTTAATGTTTATTTTTGAGAGAGAAAGAGCATGAGTGGACGAAATGCAGAGATGGGGGGGACAGAGGATCAGAAGTGGGCTCCACCTTGACAGCAGAGAGCCGACGCAGGGCTCAAACTCATGGACTATGAGCTCATGACCTGAACCGAAACCAAGAGTCAGAAGCTTAACTGACTGAACCACCCAGGCGCCCCCACAGAAGCTCTTAATTTTACCGTAAGAAGTTTATGCATGTTTTACTCTTACGTTTGTCTTGTATACTCAGGTCTTCAATCCACTGGGGGATTGGTTTGCTTATGGGTTACATTTTTTTTTTTTAATTTTTTTTTTTATTTCTAGGAGAGAGAGAGAGAGAGAGAGACAGCGTGAGCAGGGGAGGGCCAGAGAGACAGGGAGACACAGACTCCGAAATTGGCTCCAGGCTCTGAGCTGGCAGTCAGCACAGAGCCCGATGCGGGGCTCGAACCAACAAACCGCGAGATCATGACCTAAGCGAAAGTCGGATGCTTAACTGACTAAGCCACCCAGGCACCCCTGGGGTTACATTTTTTAATGTAAAAACCAAAAATGTTTTTAAACATAATTTCAGAAAATTTGAAAGAAGAGCACAAAGCATTGTGGTATATTCTTCACTGAGGTTTCTATTATTTTATTGTATTTGATTTACCTGGCTCTTTTCTCTCCCTCTCTTTCTTTCCCTTCACACACACACACACACACACACACACACACACTCACACACACAATGATCTTTCTGAGTCACTTGAGGGTAATTTGCAGACAAAATGCCCTTTGCTCCTCAACACTGCCATGTGCATAAACATTCTCTTATATAGCTATGGTACAATTAGCATAGTCAGGTAATTAACATTAAGACAGTACCATTATCAATATATACAAATATCGAATCATTATGCTGTATACCTGGAACTAATATCATGTTATATGTCAGTTATATCTCAATTTAAAAAAAAGACAACACCAGGGAGCTTGAGGGGCTCAGTCAGCTAAGTGACTGACTTGATTTCGGCTCAGGTCATGATCTCCAGGTTCGTGATATCAAGCCCTGAGTTGGGCTCTGCACTGATGGCATGGATCCTGCTTGGGATTCTCTATCTCTCTCTTTCTCTCTCGTTCTGTGCTCCTGCCCTGCTCGTGCTCTCTTCTCTCTCAGAAGAAATATATAAACTTAAAAAAAAAGACAATACCATTATCAATATATACAAATATCAAATCACTATGCTGTCTACCTGAAGCTAATATCATGTTATATATCAATTATATCTCAATTAAGAAAAAAGACAATACCATAATTGAATCAACAGACTTTACCAGATATTGTTTATCCTTATGGCGAAAGAACCTCCAGGATTCTGTGTTGGGTTCATTGTCAAGGGCATTCAGTCTCCTGTAATCTGGAAGAGTTCATGAGTTCACAAATCTTTGTCTTTCATGAGCACAGGCCAGTTATTTTGCAGAAATCCACCGATTTGATTTTATCTGAGGTTTCAGCTGATTAGAATCGATCATGCACCTTGACCAGGAGGGGCAGGGGAACGGCACTGTGTTCTTCTCAGTGCACTGTCAGGAGGTACGTGATGTCAGTCTGTCCTGTTCCTAGAGATGGTTTTTTCTTTCAAAGATTTTAAGTAGTCTCTACATTTTTTTTTTTATGGTTTATTTATTTCTGAGAGAGAGAATGAACAGGGGAGGGTCAGAGAGAGGGAGACACAGAATCCAGAACAGGCTCCAGGCTCTGAGCTGTTAGCATGGAGCCTGACGTGGGGCTCAAACCCACGAACCGTGAGATCATGACCTGAGCTGAAGTCGGACGCTTAACTGACTGAGCCACACAGGGGCCCCTAAGTAGTCTCTATACCCAACACGGGGCTCGAATTTACAACCCCAAGATCAAGAATTGCGTGCTCTACCGACTGAACCTTGTTCCTGGAGTTGTTTTCACTGTACTGTTACCATGGTGACTGCCAGGTTCTCTACTGGAAAGAGATCTGCAGGGACTCTCAGCGCACCGACTCCATTCCAACCCCTTGCTTTGCACTAAGGGACTTTGCCCAAATTCTGCCACAGCTTCCAGCAGCCTAAGGCCACTGAGACGACCCAGCCCTTTTGGGCACCAGTCTGGAAAAGATAAAGGCTGACAAAAGAATTTACCATTTGTTCCAGTCCTAAGATGGGCTCCTGACCTCCCATTCTTTTTTTTTTTTCTTTAAGTATATTTATTTATGTTGAGAGAAAGAGGGACAGAGCCAGAGACAGAGAGAGAAGTGCGTGTGCAAGAGTGGGTTGAGGAGCAGACAGAGAGGAAGAGAATCCCAAGCAGGCTCTGCACCTTCAGGGCAGAGCCCAATGTGGGGCTCGAACTCACAAACCTCGAGATCATGACCTGAGCCAAAATCAAGGGTTGCCTACTTAACCGACGGAGCCACCCAGGCGCCCCTCCTGACTTCTCATTCTTAGAGCATTTATAGGAAACCCTGACAACTGTGAGTCCCTTCTCTGTACGTGAGGTATATGTGTACCGCTTACAACCCAGCAATGTCCTTCCCCAGGACCTGAAAGCCATTTGTTTGAACTGTTGTCATCAGGAAGGCTGGGACCTCTGTCTCCCTGTCTCTGAGAGAAGAAGCCTGACTTTAAGAAGTGCCTTGGTGCGCCGGGGTGGCTCAGTCGGTTCAGCGTCTGCCTCTTGTTTTCGGCTCAGGTCATGATCCTAGGGTCGTGGGACTGAGCCTTGTGTCAGGCTCTGCACTGAGCGTGGAGCCTGCTTGGGATTCTCTCTTTCCCCTCTCTCTCTGTCCCTCCCCCACTTAGGCTCTCGCTCTCCCTCCCCCTCTAAAATAATAATAACAAAGAAGTGCCTCATCATTTTGACAATGACAGTGACCAACCCTGTTAACCGTGTCTTGTAATTTTCACCTCCCCGACTCTGTTGGAGTTCCTACTATGTTTTACTTCCTTTATCTAAAGTCTGGCTTTGCTGATGTTTGATAAAAATAACTTCTTTCCCATTGAAACTTCTCTTTGTAGGATCATACTATGAGGTTCTGTAAAAAAATATTCCGTTGCTCCTCAAACTTTCACCGACTGATTTTACAACAACCATTCGTGACTCTGCCTGAGTCATTTATGATGATGGTAGCCAAATGGTGATTTTCTAATTCCATCATTCTTTTTACATTTATTAGTGAAAAAGAGCTTTCCCTTGTTCTCCACTTATTTAGTTACTTGAATCATTATGAATTCATAACTTCTTAAATTCAAACTAAATTCCCGGGGCACCTGGGTGGCTCAGTTGGTTGAGCATTCAACTCTTATTTTGGCTCAGGTCATGATCTCATCAGGTCATAATCAGGTCATGATCTCATGGCTCCTGAATTTGAGCCCTGTATTAGGCTCCAAGCTGATGGTGTGGAAATTGCTTGGAATTCTCCTTCTCTCCCTCTCTCTCTGCCCTTCTCCCACTCATACTCTCTCCCCCTCTCTCTTCCAAAATAGATGACTAAACTTAAAAAAAAAAAAAAGGAAGAGAAAAGAAGGAAAAGCTCAGGGACACAGCACCCAGTTTGAAGGGGTACCCACTGGCCAAACCTGGACAGTATGGACATCAAAATACATAGTAACTTAATTTTGCCCATTCAGGAAAATAAGAATTTATTTTCTTAAGTTTATTTATTTATTTTGAGAGAGAGAGAGAGAGAGAGAGAGAGAGAGAGAAGAGAGAGAAAGCACTCCTTGCTTGTTTACGTAAGTCCCTTAGTCTGTAACAGAACTTACTTTCCTTGAGATTTGCAGCCCCCTGGCCTTGAGGAGTAAAAGACCAGAGTTTCCCAAGAGAAAAGGCCTGACTACATTTGAAAACCACCTGCTGCTAATGCCAGTGAGTCTGTTCAGAGTCACGTGGCCTGGGCACCTGCTTCTCCTGCACAGAGCCCCATTCCCTTTCCCCAGGCCCCCCCTTTCAAACCCTCTGGCCGGGGCCACCCTGGAGGCTCAGTCAGTTTAGGCTCCCGCTTTGGGTCAGGTCATGATCTCACAGCTCATGAGTTCAAGCCCCTCCTTGGGCTCGCTGCTGTCACCACAGAGGCGGCTTCAGATCCTCTGTCCCTCTCTCTCTGTCCCTCTTCCACTTGCACTATTTCAAAAATAAATAACACATTAAAAAAATAGTTTTGGGGCGTCTGGGTGGCTCAGTGGGTTAAGCATCCGACTTTGGCTCAGGTCACGATCTCACGGTTCGTGGGTTCGAGCCCCGCGTCAGGCTTTGTGCTGAGAGCTCAGAGCCTGGAGCCTGTTTCAGATTCTGTGTCTCCCTCGCTCTCTGTCCCTTCCCCACTCATGCTCTGTCTCAAAAATAAATAAACTATTAAAAAACAGTTTTAAAACCTTCCAGTTTTCTTTGGGCGGAAAAGACGGTCTTTGACGCATTAGTCCACCATCTTCTCAGGTTGCTGGCTTCCTGAATAAAGCCCTTTCTTTCCCAGCATCATAATGTCTCTGGGATATTGATTTTCTAGCGTGGCACAGAACCTGAGTTCCAAACCCTTTCTCTGGCCGGTATCAATATTACATCCAGTATCAATTTACATAGATATGAATTTAAATATCATAGCCAACATTCACTGAAATTCTCTGACAGTTTTATTTTTACTTATTTACTTATTTTTAACGTAATCTCATGGAAACCACCTTGACAAAAAAATCAATTTAAGAAATAAAAGTTAAACATTAAGAATAGGATGTCATATTGTGTTATCAACTGTGTTACAAATAAAAAAATTTAAAATGTAAAAAAAAAAAAATCTCTACACCTAATGTGGAACCTGAGAGAGAGAGAGAGAGAGGACAATGGGGAGGAGAGGGAGACACAGAATCCGAAGCAGCTCCAGACTCTGAACTGTCAGCACTGAGCCCGACGCGGGGCTCGAAGCCACAGACTGCGAGATCATGACCTGAGCCAAGTGAACAACCCAGGCGCCCCTCTCCTTCTGCCAGGCAATCTTAAAAGAGCTTAGAATCAGTTAGAAGGAAACCCCCCGCAACCCTGAAATCGCTCATTCCCTCACGCTCTTCCAGGAGACAGAGGAGGGCCAGCCTTCAGCTGAGCATTTGGGGGTCCAGAAAAACCGTCTTTGAAATCTGATAAACTTACCTTCTCAACAAAACACGTAACCTCAAAACCTCCCGTTTGCATTGGGCGAGTTGCTCAGAAACAGGATTCGGGGACGTGCGGGGCTTGTGGGAGAGAGAGGTCCGGGTAGCAAGCGGGTCAGGGCGGCCCGCTGAGCTGC
The DNA here is from genome assembly GCF_003009895.1 of Hyaena hyaena. Taxonomy (NCBI): domain Eukaryota; kingdom Metazoa; phylum Chordata; class Mammalia; order Carnivora; family Hyaenidae; genus Hyaena; species Hyaena hyaena. The sequence continues at coordinate 1,145,078 of NW_024081062.1, read as the reverse complement.
GATGTGGCTGCGGCCGAGCCACAGCCCCCCGCCGCCGCCGAGAGGGCCCTCGGCGTGGCCCCGAACTGGGAGGCAGGTCGGGCCTCGGCACCCCCACAGGGACCGGGCATCGAGAGCAGGCGGCCCTGCGTAGCGGACGTTAGCTGGAGCCGCGAAGCTCCTAAGGAGAATCCCTCTGGCCTTGGCCCAGAACCCTGGGAGCGCGCCACAGCGACACCTAGAGTCCGCACCTTGCACCACTCGGTCCTCTATTTTTTTTATTTTAATGTTTATTTTCCAGAGAGAGAGTGCGCGAGCGGGGGAGGGGCAGAGAGAGAGAAGGGGACAGAGGATCCCAAGCGGGCTCTGCGCTCTAAGCAGCTATCCCAAATGCGAGGCTGGAACTCATTAAACCTGAGCTCACAACCTGAGTCACCCAGGCGCCCCTTTGGGCCCTCTTTATGCAGTAAGTTCAGTCCCCCAGCAAGTGGCACCTTAGGAGTCAGGACTCTTCCTGGGGAAATTTAAAATAAGGCTAGTGAGTGGGGCGCCTGGGTTGGGTGTGGAGCTCTTCACCTCGGCTCAGTTCGTGATCTCATGGTTCATGGGCTCAAGCCTCACTACAGGCTCGGCAGTAACATCTCAGAACCTGCTTGGGATTCTCTCTCTCCCTCTCTCTCAAAATAAATAAACTTAAAGAAAAAGGCTACTGGGACACATAACAGCTGGTTTCAGGCTTCATCACCTCCGTCTTCTACCACCCAGTCTAGATTGCCCTCACCCTCAGCTAGCACTTCAGTTTACCTGGAGGGGTGACCCAGACCCTGGAGGGGTCTGAGCCCCTGGTCACCCAGCACTATCAATGCATGGTGGCCGCACCAGTCCACTCACCACCAAAATTGTACCAAGAGACACAGCATGGGGTCAGAGTGGTGGAATGCACTCTCCCTCTCCAGTGTGGAACCTCATCCTCCTCCCTTGATGGTCAAGGTCAGCTCCTCCTGCCAGGACCCTGGCCTCTTCATCTGACTTCAAGGGACCCTGGAGGCTGCTGTAGCTTAATAGGACTCCTGCTGTGTCTTCTGGTGAATATGTTATCCTTTTGGGAGTCAGGGTCTCTGGGTGCACAAAGCCTGAAGTTGCAGGACAGAAAGCACAAGCTCTCCTAAAGGGTCTTGGGAGTGACAGCAAGCAAGGCCACCTCTACTTCCACTCCTGTGGGTTGCCCTCCCGTCTCCTACCTATTGGAGCCGCAGCCCCATGTCCCTGTCACTGATCCGGGGTATATACCCCTTCCTGGCAGAAGGCACCCTTTCCTTCCAAGGTCTTCTCACTAATCTGGCCCTTGACTGGTGCCTTATTTTTGGGAGAGTGAGTGAGAGAGAAAGAGAGGGAGAGATGGCGTATGAATGGGGGAGGGAGACACAGAATTCGAAGGAAGCTCCAAGGTCCAAGCTCTTGGCACAGAGCCCAAAGCGGGGCTTGAACCCACAAGCTATGAGATCATGACCTGAGCCTAAGTTGGACGTTTAACCCACTGAGCCACCCAGACGGCCCCTAGCCTGTACCTTTCAACAGTCTTTCCATTGCTCTTCAGGTTAGCAGCTTCTGTGTGTCCGGAAGGGGGTGTAGCACATTGGATCCTGCTGCCACGCATCCGGACTGCGCTACTGTCGAGAGGCACTTGATCCAATCCAAGGTGACATAGGATGTATTCTGTATTGGAAGGTCAAGTACTCTGAACCCTCAGCAAGCAGCAGGACAGCCAGAGAGCTACACCTGGACTCTGTGTCCGTTCCAGAAGGTGAGAATGGCTGGTGCCAAGAACACAAAGGATGAAGACTGAGGAACTGGCACAGATTAGGAGACTGAGGAGGCTTGACGACTCATGCAATGAGATCCTGGATTGGGGACCGGAAAAAGGGCACTACAAGGACTACTCTTGAAATTTGAATAAGATCTGTTGATTAGTTAACAGTCTCTGTTTCGGTGTGAATTTCCTGTTTTCTTAAATGTATATTTTTGAGAGAGAGAATGAGCAGGGGAGGGGCAGAGAGAGAGAGAAAGAGAAAAAGAGAGAGACAGGATCCAAAGTGGGCTTTGTGCTGTCAGCACAGAACTCAGTGAGGGACTCAAACTCATGAACTGCAAGATCATGACCTGAACCAAAGTCAGACGCTTAACCGACCGAGCCACCCAGCCGCCCCAATTTCCTATTTTTAATAATTATACTGTTGTTGGGATGCCTGGTGGCTCGGCCGGTTAAGCATCTGACTCTTGATCTCATCTCAGGTCTTGATCTTGGGGATCGTTGAGTTCAGGCCCCATGTTGATGTCCGTGCTGGCCGTGTAGCCTACTAAAATAAACGAAAAAAAATAATCATATAGATGTTGTAAAAGATGTTAACATATGAGGAGGCTGGGTGAACCATATTTAAGCATTCTTTGTACTATTGTAAAAAGCAACTTTGTTGAGTTTTATAATTTACATGCCATAAAATCCACCCGTTTTGTACAATTCAACTTCTAGTAAATTTGCTCAGTTGTACAGAGCATCGCCATGATCTGGTTTTAGAGCAATTTCATCACCCCCGGAAGTCCCGGCCCCAGGCCACCACGGATCTGTTTCTGTCTTTATTGGTTTGCCTTTTCTGGACATTTCACATAAAGGGATTCATTCCTATATTTCTATGATACGTGGTCTTTTGTGTCTACCATAACTTCCCGTGTGTTTGAGATCTTTGTTCTCTTTTCACAACTGAAATTATATCAAAATGAAAAGCCAGAAAAGAACAAAAAAATAAAGATGAATCACACCCTTTCCAGCGTGGGAGGGACTAACATACTACTAAGTAGCTAGTTGGTCTCAAAAGATGGGCTGACTCAGAGGCTCGGCATTGGTCTCCATCACTGGCAGGGTGGACATTTCAGCAGTGACAGAGCTAGAGCAGCCTCGGTGAGTCACAGCCATGCTGCTGGCCTCATGCAGAGCCGGCCCCCTGCCCCCCACCCCCTGCCACCATGGCTAGTCCACTCAAACTTCCTTTTCCCATCATGGGAGGCTTCCACCTAGCTGATTCTACAACAAGCAAGGGTGTCCCCTCTGATTAACGATCAGGGCCAGGGAAATGACCAGGCAGAGCTGTGGATCCAGCCATCCTGCTGTGAGCTGGGCCTGGGGCCAGGACTCCATTTACTGTTACTCCCCTAACCCCACAAGAGTCCTGATGACACTCGACCTCCTCAGGTATCAATGTCAGCTCAGACCCTGTGTCCAAGTGCAATCCTAAAGCAGCTCCAGGTACTCCTCTTCCCTGGGGTAAGAATGGTTCTGAGTAAATGGCTGGAGGCCCCTCTGGGAAGGACCAGGACAATCGCTACTGCACCCCTCACAGCCATGTGGGAGAGGCCTCCCTCATGAGATCTGGCTTCTCCTCTGGGCAAGGGGTTCTGAGTCTGAGAACCGCCTCCTGTCTGGAAATTGGGTGATGTTTCATGACTTCATCTTGGGGCAGCTTCCCTCAGCCATGCAGTCAACAGTCCCTGGAGTCCTTCTGGTTGTATAATGGAAGCCAACCCTGCTATTTGCCCCTGGCCGCACCAAGACCCATTCATAACTCCCTAGCTCTCTGGGTCTGGTCCTCCCTCCTGGCCTCTGAGAGACCCACGCTACCCCCGGTCCTACTGCTGTGGGGTCTTCTCAATCCCATTGCTATCAGGCAGCCCGGTTCTGTTACAATACCTCCTCCTGTCAGTCTGGGCCTCAGAGGAATGGCCACCCAGCTTCTCAACAATGTGGTGCCTCTTTCTTTTTGGTAGATGGAGGTTGTCTGGGTCCCTCTGTGGAACAGATCTGGCTGGCGGGCATTATTTAGCCATCACAAATACAGAATTATGTCCACTCGAACACGTAGAACTTAAGTGTCTTATTGCACAGTCAAGGAGCAAAAAGAAGAAATGGCATGGGGGTGGGGGCAGGTAATAGATATTTTGATATTTTTTTTACTCTTCGGAACGAAGGACCCCCTAGATCCTCCAGCTCTGAGGACAACATCATGAGATAACACGATGGGTTCATCTGCAGCTCTTGACCTAGAAGATGACAGCATGTGGTTGGGCTCTGTCCCCCATTATAGAGAAGCTGGGTACTGAAGAAAAGTATGGAACTGGGCATAACTGGCTGGCTCAGACAGCTGAGGACTTTGGCTCCGATCATGATCGGTCATGATCTCACGGTTCGTGAATTCGAGCCCCGCATTGGGCTCACTGCTGTGTCAGTGCTGAGCCTGCTTCCTGCTTTGGATCCTCTGCCCCCCCCGCCCCTCCCCCACTCTCACGTGCTCTCAAAATTGAATAAACATTTAAAAAAAAAGTTAACTAAATGGGACCTGGAGAGCTGCTCTGAGGGTAAGCCTAAGAGTTTCAAGTGAAACCTTTAAACTGCTAAGGACCTGGAGTATCCCTCAGTTATCTGGTCCACCTCCATCCATTAGACACAAGGGCAGGGCTGGGCCTCGGAGAGGAGAGAGGCTGGTGGTCCTAAGTCCTACCCTCCTACCCATCATCAAGTAAAAGGAGTTACTCTGAGGTAAACCAAACCCCACATCCCCTCTCCCTCCACTGAAGGGGGTAAATTGCCAAAGGAAATCAGCCACTGAACAAAGAAGCCGTGTCCAGGTCCACCTCCTGTCTTCTACGCTGCGGGCGCAGCCACGGGAAGCCAAATACACAAGCGGTTTCCATACTAGCAAAATACTTTTATTGTTTTATAATGATAAAAGAAGGAGAGTAAAGATTTCTTTTTGGTGTATACCAGAGTTAAGGGCAGTAGGAGAATAAGGGGATTAATAGGACTTTTGTGTACTTTGATGACAACAGAAAGTTAACAATACCGACAGTTTGCCATAAAACTTATCACAGCTCCCCCAAAACACATATATAAAGGATCATAGTTTTAAAATCTATAAAAGTAAAAAATATACAGTCAGAAACTCTAACGTTTATTTCCTCTTTAATATAAAATTGTAAACATTTATTTACACAAAGCAAATGTGTATAACAAAGTCCGAGCACCCTTTTCTTGTGAGTCATGGCTCCTGGAAGAGGGACGTGCACTGAAGTGGAGTCTCCTCCCCTGGCTACCCAGAAACCAGATTCATAAATAAAGCCACGGGCAGCTCCCGGGAGGGGGGGGACCCCCAAGCATCACATTTTATTGCTCCGACACTGCAGCGAGAAGCCTGCTGTCTGTCTGGCGGCCCGAGGGCTAAGGCAGGGGCAGCCCTCCCCGGGAGGGGACAGAGGTTTTCGGCCAGGGGGAGAGCAGGAGAGGAACGAGGAGCTATCACCAGCCTGCAGCCTGCTATTTTTGGTAGAAAACCGTTGAAGTCTCCCTCTTCCCCTTTAGACTGGGGAACTCACTAGGAGGGTGGAGCCTTCACTGGCTTTAAGATTCGTTCCCTTCTTTGAGAGCTAAATTCAGCATGTGGGGAAGGCAGGGAGGGTGCTTAAAGGGGAAACGGCCCAGACACCACCCAAGGTGGCAAATGGCTATTAGAGAAGAGATCTGAGGGCCCAACTACCCCCGTGAAAGGCACTGCTGGTGCAAAATAATTACCCCTGTGTGTGCGACCCTTCGTCCCCTCAAAGCCACACGGGCTGCCCACGTGGGTCTCCTCCTTGGTTCAACTCTACACAGGACACCCCTTGAGTCACCCACTTTAGACTCCAGGGAAATAAACACGGGCCTGCGGTTTCTCTGGAGACCACTCTGCCTGGAAGCCACTCTCTTCAGTGTCCTATTTTCTCTCCAACACTGTTTACAAGGGTCTCGCCCTGCACTTACCATTTTGCTTTCGTTCTAACCGAAGTGCTCTCTCCATCTTTGTTTTCCATAAACAGCCCACGGGGAATACTCTGTTCTGCAAACTCTCAGCTTAGCCAAGGTCCATTAATTCATAGACTTTCAAAGAGAAATCCACTCCAGTCTTTAGAAAGGATGTATTAGTGTTATAAAGCCATTCTCTTCAAAAAGTGCAAGTCATCTGACGAGGGAGAGCGGCAGAAGTGGTGAAAGAGTGGACTTCTCTCCTCCAGCCTGGCCTGCGGCCTCCCTGCCCCACGGCGCACACCTCTCTTCCTCCTTCCCCTGAACCTTTGCTTTCTGGGGAGGGGACACCTCCCGGCTACTACTACAATGCCGGGGTCCCTAAGGAATTGTAATGACTCTTTCCCTCTAGTCTAGTAATGTGTTGCCTTAAAGAGGTTTTCCATCCGGGCTGGAGAGACAGAGAAGGGGAGGCAGAGAGGTCATGGGAACTGCAGGCCGGGTGAAGGAAAGACGTCTGTGCACAATAATGATCACCTTCCTGATGCATTAAATACAAGTTTTCAGAGAAACTGCAGAAGGGGAGGGGGGGTTTACAACCAAAGGGGACACAAGAATCCCAAAGATTCCATCTTGGCATTTAGCCTGGGGACGGCCTGGGGTCCTGGAAGCACAGCATTCTGGAGGAGGGGGAGGTGGGGGAGGAGGAGAAGGAGGAGGAGGAGGAGGAGGCAGCAGCGGCACAGCTGGAGTGACTGCATCTATGTCACCAGCTCTGCTATCTCGCGGCATCCTGTTCCTTTTTGGCACATGCAGTCACAGCCTGTATTGACGGAAGTGATTGCCCGGGGACCCTCCCTTTCCCCTGAAAGCGGACAAAGAGCAGGAATAAAAAGGGCTCTTAACCAAAAGGAAACCCTAGGCTTCCAATGCCAATTCCAAAATCAATTTAAACCACCACCTATCCTAATCTGTTTTAAAATCTTAAAAAAAAAAAATAATCTTCTCTATGCTACAAATCGCAAATAGTTCTGCTAGATAAAGTTGCAACAAAACCTGTCCCCAACACTGGGGCAAGAGGAGAAATCTTGGATTAAGTCAACACGATAGCAGAGATTTTTATAAGCCTGCCATCGTGGGGTTTCACCGTTCTTACTGTTGGTTTTTTGGTCATTTGGATAGAAAACCACTCTAGAACCCCATCCTGCTGTCCGAACACCAGGCAACGAATGCCAGCAGATGGGCTGGGGCCAGCCCTGCGGACCACAACTGCTGGCTGGGAGCCGAGCGCCCCGCAGACCCTAGCCTGGCCAGGCCTCCGCCTGGGGCTCTGGCTCTACCCACCCAGCTCCCTGGGCCATGCGCTTTTGGTCCAAAGTAGTTGCTCTTTTTTGAATCTGAGACTAAAAATACAGGCCGTGTGAACACTGAGAACACTTTAAATCCTCCAGTTACTGAGGCCCTAAAAGGTCGTCCAGATCGTTCATCCACTCCTCCGAAGTCCTGTTCTTCAGCAGGGAGTCGATCAGGTCGGCGTCTCCGGCCATGCCGGCCAGCCCGCTGCTGCCCGGCTGCCCGCTGTAAGCAAAGGGCAGCTCCTGGCCCGCGGTCCGCACGGGGTAGGCCTGAGTGCAGTGCAGCCCCGCCCGGCCGCTCATCGATGGCGCGGGGCTCTGGCTGAAGGCCCCCAGCTCGGCCGCGGCCGGGCTCAAGCCCGGCAAGCCCTGCTGCGGGGCTCCCTGGGGAGGTGCTGGGGCAGGTGCTCCGGTCCTCTGCTGCGCGCTCACAGGGGGTAGCATGGACCCCGCTGCGGCTGCCGAGCTCATGGGGGCCATGGGCCTGCTGGGCATCGCCTGGGAGAACTGGGGGCTGGACATCTTCAGGTGGGCCTGCTGCATGTGGAAGCTCGAGGCTGCTGTGAAGGGGCTCGCGCTGTTGTTCCCTGGGGTCTGGCCACTCAAGTTCGGCATTCCCTGATGCTGCCACGAGGGGTTCTGGCCTCCCATGGCGGCCGACACCCTCGGGACCTGTGGCTTCGATAAACCAGAGTTCAGGGTCCCCTTACTGTGCTGCTGGGGGAGGCCGGAGCTTCCCAGGGAGTTCTGCCCATAGGCAGCGGAGACTGAGGTGCTCTGGCCCACGCCGGTCTGCCGTGGAATGTGGGCATGTCCGTTGGAGGCCTGTGGCGGGGGCTGGCCGACTATCTGGGTTATGCCGGAGGCCAGGCCATACAGACTGCTCTGTGGCAGGCTCTGGGAGCCAGGGAACTGAGCCACACCCCGGTCCTGCTGGCCTGAGTTTGAGGGGAGAGAGGAAACCGAAGTGTGTCCCGGGCCCATTGGCATCAGATTCCCGGCCTGAGGGAACGCTCGGGGACAGCCGGGGTTCGAGGCACCCAAGTTGTTCATGCCAGGCACGGCAGCAGAGGACCCTGGAAGACAGAAGAGAGTCCGTCAACCAAGCTGGCATTTCCTGGACCACTGCTGCGGAGACATCTGTAGGACCTGAGCTGCAGCTGCTATTCTCTGGCATGGAAGGCAAAATCAGAAACCTGGACATCTTATGGTCCATGGAATCTTAAAGTTGACAGCCCTGGGGGCCAAAGGGAAGCAAGTTTCCCACGTGGTGGAATGGAGGCCAGTCTGGAGCAATGAGGAATTAAAGACAGGCTCAGAGGAAGGGGCAAAACCCCAGGGCGGGGAAGCCAGGAGACTCGATGATTCACCCTTCCAAGGCCCACCCGATTTTTGCTCCGTGGGAGGCCCATGCCAGCCCAGGGACTCCCAGATGGATACGGCCCTGGGTCAGCCTGCAGGAGGCAAAGGCTCCATGCGGTGAAACAGGGTTACACCAATGGCTGGGCATCGGGTCTGAAGGTTCAATGCCTGGGAAGATATGGGGAGGGCTTCAGAGAGATGGTGACAAACAGACTGGCTTTTAAAAGAGTCGAAGAAAGGGTGCCTGGGCAGCTCAGTCAGTTAATTGACTTCAGCTCAGGTCATGATCTCATGGTTCATGAGTTCACTCCCCGTGTCAGCCTCTGTGCTGACAGCTCAGAGCCTGGAGCCTGCTTCAGATTCTGTGTCTCCCTCTCTCTGTTCCTCCCCCACTCTCTGTCTCTGTCTCTCTCTCTCAAAAATAAAGAGTAAATAAATAGATAAAAGGGTCGAAGTTTAGCAATTTTACCATTTGGAGAAAAAGAATATTCTAGACAGATAAGAGAGTGTGTGCAAAGGCACAAATTTATGAGAGGTGGTCTGTGTGGGGAGCCCCATGGCCGGGGCGCAGGGAGGGCATCTCGCTGGTTAGAGGTACAGCTGGAGAGATGTCCGTGGTCAGACTCAGAAGAGCTGTGGCTGCCACAAGAGGGGCAGGGTTGCAAAGTCCCAGGGTGAGTGAGCCACTGCAGTGGTTCTGGGGCTGGACAGGGGATGCTCACATCACTTAGGTGAGAGGTGCACCAGCTATGGCACTGGGGGCAAGGGGGCAGGAAGAGGGAGAGTGTGAGATCCCATTCTTGACGCCACGGAACAAGTGACTAAGGGAGGGACCAAAAGCGGCCAATGCTAACTGAGCACCTGATCGATGGGCACTGCATGGGGAAGATGGCCTGGAAGAGGACAGAGAGGTCCTGTCCTCAGGGAACCTGCTGTCTGGGGCTCTGTCTTAAGCAATGGATGCACGGTGACAATACTCACCAAGATGGGTTTCTGCGGGTGGGGGGTACTATTCAGGGGCTGGCCATGACTGAGTTCTTTGTTCCTCCTCTCCCTCTCTTCACCAGCACCTAACTAAGAAGTGGGCTGAGGAACAGAGGAGGGTGGAAATGGTCTGTTTCACTCTCACTGAGAGCCCAGAACCACATGAGACAGGATGGAGGCAGGAAGGCCGGCTGAGGCCCAGGCTCCCGGGAAGCCAGCAGATGTCAGCTCCCCGGTCTGGTCAGCACACACGTAAAACCCTAGTCAGGAGTGCACAGCCAGGGGGCGCTTGGGGGGCTCAGTCGGTTAAGACTCTTGACTTCGACTCACGTCATGATCTCATGGTTTGAGTTTGAGCCCTGCGCCGGGCTCTGTGCTGACAGCTCAGAGCCTGGAGCTGCTTCAGATTCTGTGTCTCCCTCCCTCCCTGCCCCTCCCCTACTCACACTCTGTCTCTCTCTCTCTCAAAAATAAATACACATTAAGGAGCACACAGCTGTCCTCAGCTTTCCCTGGGACGCTTGAGAGTGAGAGTCGATGACCAAAAACGGGGCAGGTTTTGAAGACACGGCAAGAATTGCTAGGAAGGCAGGTGCGGCCAGGTTTTTACTGGCTATGGCGACCAAAGTCTCTCTGAGTTTCTCGAGTGACGGCCTGGGCAAGGGCAGTCAGGATCTCTTGCGTGTCTGAGCTGCAGTAGCCGAGACCTCAGAGTGTTTCCTGCCCTTCTGTGGTCTATTGTCCGCGGCTAATGCTCCCATCTGCGACACCAAAGTGAGCGGACAGGAAGAGAGAGCAGAAGCAAAAGGCCACACAATCTACACTTAGGCCCTCCTTATCTGGAAAATAGAGCTATTTTTTTGAAGGCACATAACAGCAGAAGCAAAGAACCTTCTTAAGAATTACAGAAGCCATTTCCTGTCGATAATCTAGTCTCCAGCTAGAAATGACTGTGTGTCCAAAGACCACACAGCCAGAGTGCTGACCAAAGTGGTCTGCGCCTGCAGCCCTCTCCTCCCGGCCTGCAGGGGAACCAGAAGGCCAGGCTGCATAGGCAGACCTGGGTTCACAGAAGCAAGTGAGTCTACTTAGCCCCGCATACACGGGGGCTGACAGCAAAGAGCCAGCACCAGCCGAACAGACCAGGTGCTCTGTCCTGGGCCTGTCCCTGCTGCTCGACTCCGCCGCCCCAGACGCTCCCTCACCTGTGAACTGTCCAACCTGCTGTGGGAAGGTGCTCTGGGTCGGGTCTTGGTACTGGGGAGGTGGGCGTGTCAGGTGGCGCTGAAACTGCTGCTTCTCCTAGAAAATGCCAAGCACAACAGAATAGTGCAATCAGACCCACATAAAATAGGAATGACTGTCAGATCCGAGAAAAGTAAGCTGCTACGTTTGTTACTCATGGATGGGTTCCTGTGAAGATAACATTTGTGGTTTCATTTGGGGGCTTTTTAAATAAATTATATGAAACAGAAGGACAGGGCAGATCCAAAGGGCAATGATTAAAAAGAAAAAAGGCGGTGTATCAGTTTAAAAAAACACCAGGAGAGGGGCGCCTGGGTGGCTTAGTCGGTTGAGCATCCGACTTTCGCTTAGATCATGATCTTGCGGTTCGTGGGTTCGAGCCCCGCGTCGGGCTCTGTGCTGACTGCCAGCTCAGAGCCTGGAGCCTGTTTCAGTCTGTGACTCCCTCTCTCTCTGACCCTCCCCTGCTCACGCTGTCTCTCTCTCTCTCTCCTAGAAATAAATAAAAAACATTAATAAATAAATAAATAAATAAATAAACACCAGGAGAGCAGATCAGGGAAATGCAAATCGAAGCCACGATGGTCCACCTCTTCACACTCACAAGGATGGCTAGAATCAGAGAGACCAGTCCAGCTAAGGTAGAGAGAAACCGGCACCCTGGCATGCCACTGTGGGACCGCAGAATAGTATGGCTGCCCTGGAGAGCCATTTGGCAACCCCTCGCAACGTCACACGTCAGAGCCATCATATGCCCCGGCATTTCCACCCCTTGGTACACACTGAAGACAACTGAAAACCTATGTCCACAAACAGGGGAAACAACCCAACTGTCTATCAGCTGATGAGTGGATAAATCAAAAGAAGCTTTTCCAAACGACAGAATACGATCCAGCCACAATGAGGAAGGAACGCTGACACGGGCCACAACACGGGCGATGGCTTTTATTGGGCAGGTGAATTCTTTTTAGGGGTGCACACTGGTGAAGGAGAGTGTGCTGATGGCTGCACAACTGTGTGAATGTACTAAAAACCACTGAACTATACACTTTAATGGGTGGATCATACGTCACATGAATATATCCTGATAAAGCTGTTGTCTTAAAAAAAAGGCAGAAATGGAACACCTGGGTGGCTCAACTGGTTGATCATCAGACTTTTGCTCAGGTCATGATCTCCCAGTTCATGAGTTCAAGTCCCCGCATCAGGGTCTGCAGTGACAGTACAGAGTCAGCTTGGGATTCTCTCTCTTTCTCTTTGCTCCTCCCCTGTTCGCTTGCTCTCCCAGAACTAAAAAAAGTTAAATAAACTTTTAAAAATAAGTAAATACGTATAATAAATAGAAGTATTATATACACAAGGCAGCCATGTGGGCTTTAAAGTTGTCCGCAATCACCTTCACCTTCTGGGTAGCTGGTTCTTCCCTTACTTTGACTCTGAAGACAGAATTTAAAATCCTGAGAGCTCTTGTAAGCTTGGTGCCTTCACACATACATTACACCTGGCGATCAAGCAGGTGAACTGCAGGACTTGGCAGGGGCTTGTCGGGCCTGATTCTAGAACTCCAGGACTTCTGGGACATTTTCATTTCCCTGTGTCGTATTCTGGCTGATGACACACTCTGTATTTACAACAAAGCTGGGACCTGCAGTGAACTGGCAGACCAGTAAGCTCGGTCCTTTGGCAGTTGTAGACAGGGACATGGAAAAATATTCCCAACAAATAAAGTTTTAGCTACACATTTGCCTTCACTGATCGTCAAGTGACAGTAAAGCTACTTCTGACACAGGCTACTACTGTCCGAGAAATGCTACACTCCTAGAAAGGGCTTTTAAAGGGCAAAGGACATGCAAATGAGTGTGTGCATGCAGGCACACACACACATATACGCTGGAGCTGAGTGCATGCACACACACATGCTGGAGCTGAGCGCACGCATACACACACACACACACACACACACGCTAGAGCTGAGCGCACGCACGCGCACACACACACACTGGAACTGAGTGCATACACACACGCTGGAGCTGAGCGTGCGCACACGCACACACATATGCTAGAGCCGAGCGCGCACACACGCACACACAAAGGAGCTGACAGCCACGGCAGTGAGTGGGGCGGCAGGTGAGCGTGGGGGTGCAGGGGGGGGCGCCGTTCACCTCCCGCTTTACCTGTTCTGCCAGAAGCTGCTGCTGCCTTTGTAAGAACTGCTGTTGCTGCAGGTGCTTCTGTTGCTGCTCCCTCTGTTTCTGTTGGTCCAAAAGCAACTGGTGCTGCTTCATTACCGCCGCCTGCTGCTGGCTACTGAGATAGGGGGCGCCGCTGTGAGTGCTGGCCACAGATGCGGCGGGCGGCTGGCTGCCTAGGCCGGCGGCCTGGGCCGGCACGGGGACACTGGGCGGGTTCTGCTCCTGTCAACACAGGTAAGAGGGCTTCAGGTCATGGGGACACGGTGAGCTCTGCCTCTGCCTCACTCGGGGGCTGGGCCAGAGACCAAGAGAGCTGACACCCGAGCATCCAGGCACAGCGCGAAGCTGTCAGCCCCCCCCGGCACCCCCCCGCCGCGAGTCAGCTCTGCGACTCCTGCAGATCACCGGTGGCAAAGGTGTGATTTTACATTTAGGCTCACATTTGCATGCGTTAGTTCCAGAAGGCAAATGGAGCCTATAAACGCTCACTTTCTTGAATGTGTGAGTGCAGATGGGCCCCCAGAGGAACACTCTGAGGGACTCTGATTGATGGAGACGCCATGTTCCAAGTGTACAAACCTTGGGTCCCCGGTGCTGGGACTTCCCTGAACTGCCTGAAATTGTATCACATGTCCATCTGTGTATGGCATTTTCCTGAGAAGAGACTGCTTGGCTTTTGTCAGATATTTACACTAAAAAAATACTTAGGGTCAATGAAAACTTTAATATTCTCAATTATTACATGGACCGAAAGTGAGAGTCACGTCAAAGGCTACACAACATTATCTTGTCATGACTTACAATTTTTAAATTGGGGGAAAATTTAACTTGAAATGGAAAAAAGGTAAAAGGCAATGATCATTTAAGCAAGTTCAACTTTTTGAGCTCCTTTCTAGTCCTGGTATGTGCACATATTTAATCTTTACATGAGTCTAATCTTAGAGCAGACAGGTCCTAAGGTAATGTCCTCATCCTCCGCACCAGAAGCTTATGGCCCACAAGGGTGCTTTGTGAGGCCCTCAGGGCTACTGAAATGGCAGTTATCATCATTTTTTTAAAACTGTTTATTTATTTTGAGAGAGAGAGAGAGAGAGAGAGATCCCAAGCAAGCTGTATACTGCGCAGAGCCCAAGGTGGGGCTCAATCTCACAAACTGTGAGACTATGACCTGAGCCGAGATCAACAGTCAGATGCTTAACCACTGAGACATGCAGGCGCCCCCAGTTTTTTAAGGATGCTTTTAGCAGCTATGTAGCAATCTACTGGCTGAAATAAGTGGAAGTATCAACATTTACACATGTACTCTCTCCTGCTGACTGTTGGGAAATGCTTAAACAGCTTCTAGTTTCTGGCTATAAGAAATAATGATGCAATTAATATCTTCTATATAACTTTCCTTTTTTTGTTGGGATGATTTCTTGCAGAGGTATCATGTGTCGATACTTATTAACTTTTATGGCTGATGAAAAAAAAAGGGGCGCCTGGGTGTCTCAGTCAGTTAAGCATTCGACATTTTTTTTTTTTTTTTGAGAAAGCGAGCACGCACAAGTGCGGGAGGTACAGAGAGAAGGGAGGGGGGACAGAGGATGTGAAGCAGGCTCTATGCTGACAGCAGTGAGCTCAATGTGGGGCTTGAACTCATGAACCATGAGATCATGACCTGAGCCGAAGTCGGGATGCTCAAATGACTGAGCCACTCAGGTGCCAATGCATCCTTCTCTTGATCTCAGCTCAGGTCTTGATCTCAGGGGTCTACGTTGTGCTCCATGCTGGACATGGAGCCTGCTTAAAAGAAAAAAAAAAGGGGGCGCCTGGGTGGCTTAGTCGGTTAAGCGTCCGACTTTCGCTTAGGTCATGATCTCGCGGTTCGTGGGTTCGAGCCCCGCGTCGGGCTCTGTGCTGACTGCCAGCTCAGAGCCTGGAGCCTGTTTCAGTCTGTGACTCCCTCTCTCTCTGACCCTCCCCTGCTCACGCTGTCTCTCTCTCTCTCTCTCTCTCTCCTAGAAGTAAATAAAACATTAAAAAAAAAAATTAAAAAAAAAAAAAAAAAAAAAAAAAAGAAAAAAAAAAAGATCTTTCTCTCACCAAATTACTTCCCACGAGCAGTGTGCCCATTTACATACCCTCACCAGTACAGGAGCATCAATTTTCTCATTATTATTACCAGTACTGGATGTTGTAATTTTAAAAATTTTATAAATACACAAAGGTACCCACAAAGGTATTCACCGCAGGCTTGCTTACAACTAGGAGATGATGAAGTACTCAACACGAAGGGCACGAGCCACGTGCCACAACCGTTGTCACACAAGTGCTAACGAGTATCAAGGAACATTTGTAGACATATGTAGACAAGGAAGATAGTCCGGGACACACTGTGGAGTGAGGGAAGCATGTGTGCTCTACTCTCTCTTGGAGGAAGTCAGGGAACGAGCCCTAGCCGTTGCCAGGGAAGAGACATTTTAGAACACACCTGAACAGGAGTGGAAATGCAAATAACGACCATGATAAAACTGGTCCCTGACCCTTCTTCACCTATAAGCTATATGACTCTGCCAGGCTCGAGCGTTGTGACTAAATAACAACAGAGTTTAGAGGTGTTGGGGAACAGCTCTCTCTCACCTTACTAAATCTTAAGGTATTTTGAACACAGAAATCTGAAAAGTGGTTTAAAGAAAAACAACAGGGGAGCCTGGGTGGCTCAGTCAGTTGAGTGTCAGACTTGTGATCGGCTCAGGTCACGATCTCACAGTCATGGGATCAAGCTCCACATCAGGCTCTATGCTGATGCCACAGCGCCTGCGTGGGATTCTCTCTCTCCCCCTCCCCTGCTCATTCTCTCTCAAATAAACAAACTTGGAAAAAAAAAAAAAAGCAACGCCTCTAGGAAGCACATAAATGTGATCTTTACCTGCAAAATACAGCCATAAATGACTTATTTTCAGTTGTGCGGCATGCAAGGGACACTAGGCAAAGTGCAGTGTCAAATGTATGGAAACTTGAAACCAAGTTATACTAGGGACCTTTACCCGATTTTCATTTATTCAGAATCATCCCTGGTTTGCCTGACTGATTTTCACTCTCCACAGACCCGAGGACGACCGTGGCTGCTCCCTCCCACCCTCTTTTCCCCACCTATCCGGGACCTAGCGCCCACGGGGATGCAGAGTGACAGAGAGGGAAGCCACGTGCTTACCTGGCTAGGGGGAACCAGTGATCGGAAGGACATATTTCCTGGCTTTGGTTTCATCAGAAACAGGGAGTTTTGCTCGTTGCTCAGATGAGGCAGCTGCTGGGGAAGATAAGCCATGAGGGCGGTCTTGCTCTGGCCGGATGCAGGGCCACCTTGCCCACAGTCTGCTTTGTAATGCGAAAGGGGTTTGGTGTTGCCGTAGTCCAGCACCGACCCTTGGTTAGTCACGGCATTCTGATTTAAGGTGCTCGGCGGCTGGTGACCCAGCAGGTTCACGTGACTGGGCGGGAGGTAGGGGCCTCCGGGCCGAGGTGAGCTCTTGTTCACACTGGGCATCATGAGCAGTTTGGAGTTGGTGAAGTCCTGCTTGTAGCCGGGAGGGCTGGCGGGCTTCTCCATGGGATAAGGGACATTCAAGGGGCTGTGGGAGGGACCCGTCTGCTGCCACGTGGACATCTGGCCTGGGGCTGGCACAGGGGCGGCCTGCTGCGGGTTCTGGAGCATCTGCTCCCGCTTCTGCTTGGCGGCGATCTGCTGCAGCTGGTGGGCGGACGACAGCTCTGAGGCCCCTCCTGGACCCTGGCTGGGCAACACCACGCTGGAGAGGGCTCTTTGTGCGTTCTGGGCCTGGGCTGATGCCGGCATCAGGCTGGGACTGGAGTTGTCTGCCCCGGGCTGACCAGACGTGTGGAACAGAGGCTGGGCGCCCCCAAGGCTGGGTGAATCTGTGCTCACGGGGCCGGCCGAAGGCCCCATGAAGGTCTGTCCTGCAGACCCTGCCCTCACCTGTGGAGAGCCTAACTGTTCTTGTTCAAAGGCTGCTGGAGAGAATTCTGTCTTAATATTAATGTCCTGTGCCAAGGGGGCCTGTGTGGCAGAACCAGAACACTCTGGGTCCTTCTTTTCTTCAAAGTCCTCATTAAACAGATCCTTCATGTCTTCATCAGGCACCGACCTGTTCAGCTCCTCGATGAGCTCCTTCCACTCCTGCTCGTTCAGATTGAGGTCAGGCATGAGGTTGCTTTGAGATATGGAGCCTCCGGCCCCCGCGATCATGCAGGGCAGGTCATCAACGGGCTCCTGCTTCAGTTCTTTATTCAGGCTCAGAGGAAAGGGCTCGCCGGGGTTGCTGCCTCCGTTCAAGTGGAGGCTGGAGTCTGCCAGACACTTCTTACTGATGGAGTCAAGCCCAAGTGAGTGCTTCCCACTGGCCTGAAGGGCCTCTGCGCCAGGCTTGTCGGGCTGCCCCAGGGGAGAGGCTGGAGGCAAGCCATTGGAAGCGACAGCTACTCCCAGAGGGGCCTCTCGGCGGGTCTTCTTGTGTCCAGGGAAGAGATCTCCGTAGCCATTCTGTTGCTCGCCATTCTGAGGGGAGGTGGTGCTATCAAGATTTCTCTTCACTGTGTCGTGCAGATGCTGCAAAACACGGACGAGAGTGATTCAATACACAATGCCATGGGTGAGCCCCCTCTCCACCCCGCTTCTAACAGTGACTTAAATCCGGGGCCCAGATCCCTGCAGTGTGCTCCTGCTGATTCTCTGGTCTAATTTCCACTCCCCGCTCCTGGGAACACAGCCCCACTTCCCCTGCAGGGCTTCGTCTCCCGCTCCCAGGTCCCATGGCTTTGCCTGCATCAGGACGGCTGGCTCAGCTGCAGGAAAGCAGCCTGGCTTCAGTCAGCATGTTAGCCCCTGGACTTCTGTAGCCCTCTCTTTTTGCAAGACACAGGCCTGATGCTGCCCCATGGCCATCCAGTCCGAGGGTGTGCCCAAGACTGGAGTCAATGAGAAAGAACAGAAGACACCTGTATGTTCTTGAGGGCATCAGGCCTAAGTTCTAGTTCTAGTTGTATGTGAGACCAGCCATGCCCTTGGCCTTTTCACTTAGGGGAACCAATAAACTCCTTGTGTGCAAGATGACTTTTAACTTGGACTTCTACTGCTTTCAGCTGAAGGAGCCCTGGCTGCTACAGGTTCTCTCTCAGGCCTTGGTGGGGGGTGTTCCATGGGCCACTTTTCATGCCCTACCCAGCCTTTCAAGGAGCCATTGCCCGGCTCCACCCCTCCTCCCCGGGCAGGGCTGCTCCCTCACATGCCCACTTACCTCCTTGCCAACCCATCTTCCAATCTCCTATGCCCAGTCACCAGCTCCCACAAAGCCCGCCACTCCTCACCAAGACCATTCCTTTGAAAACAGCTGGTCTGTCTTACACTGTTATTCTTGCTCCTCCACCCCCACCCCCGCCATTCTCCTCAACTAGATTTGTTCAGTGAACCCTATTAACGGTCTACCTTGTGCCAGGGACAAGTGCTGTGTGGATATCAAGACAAGTGAGGTGGTTGCCATGGTCTTCATGGGCTTCCAGTCTTCTAGGACATGGGACATACAGAGACATGGCTACGGAACAAGACAAATGTCCCATACAAGCAGCAGGGCAAAAAGCACCCTGGGGTGAGAGTTCAGGCTCAGGAGTTTCATGACGAGAACGTGATAATGTGAATGGGGAGAAAGAATGTGGTATCCTTCCACTATTTCCCCAGCCTGTTTTCAACTGTCAGGACAGGACTCTGACTCCTCTGTTATCGGAGGTGCCAACACCCAGCCTCTAAACATGGCGCTGGCTGCTCCTTTCCTAGTTTTGTTATGTTTTTGTCCTTTACTCTCCACCATCCCCTATTCCATCCCTCCCTCCTTCCCACTGACCCTAAGCATTTACAAAGTTCCAAGTAATAGCCTTCATTATTATCTTTAAATAGGTTTCAGAGGAGGCACGGCACGTGGTGCAAAGTGCCGATGTCCTGTGGCTGCGGAGAAGGGCTGGACTGGCCCACCACGGCAGCCCTTAGGGCCTGAGCACGAGAGTGCTCTGACCAGGGGGTCCTGCCTAAGGCAACTCCCTGGGCACGACCAGCTCCAGCAGCACACTACATCCTAGATTCAAGTGCGCAGCGAGCAAGAAAACAGTGAGGGTAACTTTCTCAATCCAGAGCCCCAATTCCAATGCTCCCATTGCTTTTTAATCCCCACTTTCAAGACTTTCCTGTTTCTTTACTGTTAAAGGTGACCACACAGTGCTCTATAAATCCCAGCTGAGTCCATATTTCTCTAAATCCATATCTGGGGGGCACCTGGGTGGCTCAGTTGGTTAAGTGGCCAACTTTGGTTCAGGTCATGATCTCATGGTTCTTGGGTTCGAGCTCTGTCGGGCTCTGTGCTGACAGCTCAGAGCCTGGAGCCTGCATCGGACTCTGTCTCCTTCTCTGTTCCTCCCCCGCTCGCACTCTCTCTCTCTCTCAAAAATAAGTAAATAAATGATTAATAAATCCATATCTGGGTACCTAAGTTAGCTCAGAAAAACTAAGGGATAATAAATAAATGGAAGGGTAGGGCAGAGGTGTAAGCAAAACATGATCTTAGGACCGACAACAGGACGTCTGCTTTACTTTCATGGTGGTTCTCCTGCTTCCTGCTGCCACCTAGGGGTGGGAGGGGGAAGGGGACCATGCTCTTACAATGGACCGTTTCTCTATAAGATCTGAAAAGTTTCCTTTGGGGAAGGCAAAGCTATAAGCATTTAATCGGTCACAAGGAAATCAAAATGAGTTGCTGATTTTTCTTGCATTTTTATTCTTTCTATTGTTTTCCTTTTGGAAAATCATTTGTTCCTCACATCAGCTTTGGGCAGTCCGTAAACCTGGAAGCTCAGTTTTCCATTTTCCAAAGGGGGAAGATGGAAACCTAGGAGGTCAGGGCACTTGATGAGTCAGCTGGTTGTCCCAGATTAGAAACAGAACCCTTCTTTGCCCTAACAATTATAAAAGCTACCACTCCCTCTTTCAATATCCACATGCAAACAGCTGCAGACATGCTCCAAAGTAACAACTCAATTTTGCAATCCCATTACTTTCAGCCAAAGGAAACACCGGGCCATTTTCTCAACTGCTCACAAAATGTAACTGGAATGATGTAGGCGGGGGTGGAGAGTGTGGAATGTGGTGGCCCTGGCAGATTTTTAAGCCTTGAGCCATTTGCAGGAGTGCCTGATATGTGCAGGGCACTGTAGAGGAAGACGAAGATGAAAAAACCATGGAGACTAATCTCCAGGAATTTACAACAAAGATGGGAAGACAGCCTCAACAGATTATAAATTATATAAGGACCAACACAAAGCTATAAAGCACACAACTGGCTGCCATGTATGCACACATGTGCTGGCTCTCAGCGTGTCTGGTACTTCTGAGTGCTCAGCTCTTTGGTACCTGTTGTAACTACCAAATGGTCTTGGGTACACAGGGTTCTAGGAGGATCCAGTCCTGGGATAACTCAGCCTGGTGTTCTTTCCTCCTCAAGGGGCTTCTGTTAAAGGACACCGCACGCCTGATGGTAAGCTGGAAGCCCTGCATGCTCACCCAGTCCAGTCTCCCACAAAACACCTTGCAGACCCCAAGAGCAATGCTGTTCTGCTTCAAGCTGGAGTTGCCGTACCCTATGGACACCAAATCAGCTTCCCATCCTCTCCCTTCATTCCAGCTTGAGCTTGAGGCACCAGACTTACAGCACAGTCCCTCGTCTAGTCCCTAGAGACTTCCACCAACCGCCACTGAAATTCCGGTGCTGTTTTTGGTCAAACTAACCAAACGAACACCTATAATCTTCCACTGAGCTAACGAACAGATGTGGGGTGGCTCTTTCATCCACATTCCTAACACACAGGCAGCCACCAGTGCTTTCTGACCCTTCTCACTGGGCATTTGCTCTTCCTCTACCTCTCTCCTGGGTCATCCTCCTATCAGCCAACCACCACCCACCCCCACCCGAGAGCCAGGACCCTGACCTGCTGCAATATGGCTTTCACCATCTGGGGAGCTGACTGGGTATTGAATGCAGGGAGTGGGTTGGAAAGGAGAATTTAGGGCTGCTTTCCCAGAGGCGAGCAATGATCCTTATGCTATCAAACACAATCTACATTTTTAGTCTTTTCCTCCATCATCTGTCTGTTAATAATTCCCTGCATCTTTAAAATTCTCCTTCCTTGGGCTGCCTGGATGGTTCAGTCAGTTAAGCACCTGACTCTTGATTTTGGCTCAGGTTATTATCTCATGGTTTATGGGTTCGACCCCATCATTCGGCTCTACACTGAGCGCAAAGCTTGCTTGGGATTCTCTTTCTGCCCTCCTCTCTGCCCCTCCCCTGCTCATAAGCTCTCTCCCTCTTTCTCTCTCAAAATAAATAAACATTAAAAAATATAAGGTTCTCTTTCCTTGTATTTATTTACCACATTATCTTGCTTTCTCTTCTACTTTTCTGGTTGTTTCTTCTAGTGTCCTTTGAGGTAGGTATACCCTTTAAACGAGCATGGGAGTCCTCTCCTTTTCACTCTGCACACAGTCTGAGTGATCTTATCCACCCCCATAGCTTCAAATCCCTATGACTGAACATTACACTCAGAATAAACCCAACTGCCAGGGATCGAGTGCTGATCTATCAGCCTTTGCCCTCCATCCAACCTCCTTTCACATGTTCCCCTTCACCCCCCACTGTACGGCATGGTTGAGTCACACCAGCCTTCTTCTAGTTCCTCAAAGGAACTCCTCAAAGGCCCCCTCCTTCCTGCCTCAGGGCCTTTGCACAGAGTTCTTCTCTTTTCCTAAAACACTTCTTCCCTCTCACCTCCCTAGGGGTGGCTTAGCTCATAATTTGGGTTCCTTATCTCCTCAAAGTCATTCTCTCAGTCATTCTCCATCCTATATCCTTGTTAATTCCCCCATGGAGGCACTCATGGGAATGCGGCTAGCTTCCCTATTAGAATGAAAAGCAGAGACCTAGTACCTAGAACAGTGCCTGGCACTCAATAAATATTCGTGAATGAATGTGATCTCTCATCCACCATGTCTACAGACCTCCACACTCCTATTTGTCCAACATGGTACCTGGCATGTGGGGTGTACCACAGCTAACTCAAACTTAAATCTGTCTAAACCCGAAGCAGCTTCTCCCCTGTCCTGTCTTCCTTTCTCTGCTCCTGTCTGATAATATCGCCACCATCCACCTAGTCATATAAATCACAACCAGAGAGCAGTTCTAGCCTTCCTTCTCTACCCCTTCGCATCTAGTCAGGCCCAGCACCCTACTGAGCCCACCACCTCAGCGTTCGTTCCTTGAGTCTACACTCTTCTGTCCATTCACGAAAACCAACTTCTCATGCTTGAATTGTTTAAACTAGTCCTGTTGCGATCTCCACCCTCATCCATGCTGCGCCCCATGGTCGGAAGGAGGGCACCGAAGGGCAGATCTGATCCTGTCACCATCCTCCTGCAAGCTTTTCAATGGCACCCTGTTGCCCTCAGGTCTTTGTAACCCCGAGCGAGTGAGCGAGTGAGTGTGGATCCACTGACCTTCCGGCTCTGGCTAGCATCACTCCCCATCAACTCCCAACCACACCCAGGCTGTAGGCCAGCCAGCGGTGCGCGTTGCTGGAACACTTCAATCCGTGTCAGGTAGCAATCCTGCTAAGGCACTAATCTGAGCCAAGCGCCACAGGGACAAGTCATTACTTCCTTGGTGGCCTTGCTGACCATCCAGCACCTGCATTGAACTCCTCCTGGTTTCAGAGTCTCAGTCAACCTGCAAAGGCACCCTGAGGGCAGAGTCCTTGCTCCTGCTCTGCAGTAGATGGCAGATGGAAGTCAGCTTACGCGGGGCTTCCCCCAGCGTGAGCATTCCAAGGCCACGGGAAGGATCTGCTGCCGATCTCCAAGCACCGCGGCCCGGCCTCCTTCCTGGTCAGCCTGGGACAGGCCCAGAGTAACTCTGCTTCCACCTGTGAAACTGAGCAAGGAGTCCGGCTTGAAACACAGCTGCAGGGAATGAGTCAGAGCTTCAAACTATAAGAAGAGCACCACCCCTACGCCAAGCACGAAGAAGCCCATCAAGCTATTGTTACCAGAAAAACAGGCTGTGCCATGATGGAATCTCTCTCTCTCTCTCTCTCTCTCTCTCTCTCTCTCTCTCTCTCTCTCTCTCACACACACACACACACACACACACACACGGGCATAAATGATTCTTTGTAAAATATTTTAAAGTTTTATTTATTTTAAATGTTTATGTTTGACAGAGAGATGGTACACCCACACAGGCGTGGGAGGGACAGAGAGAGAGAGACGGAGACGGATCCAAAGTGGGCTCGCCAACAGCAGAGAGACGATGCGGGGCTCAAATCCACAAACCTCAAGATCATGACCTGAGCCAAAGTCAGACGCTCAACCAACGGAGCCATCCAGGTGCCCCACTTCTTTGTAAAATATTTTTAAAAAGGAAAATATCACAGAACTGCCTATAATCTGCTACTAAAGATTCCACTTTTAAGATATTATTGGTCTTAATAGTTCAGAATTGTGAGTAATTTAGAAGTATGGCGAGAACTAAAGAGGTCTGTATGCACTATTCCTCGCCACTGAATCCACCTACAAGGACATACTGAAAATGCAAGTCCCAAGAAACGCATTTTCCAGAAAACTTTGTGTTTTGGGAACCAGACATTTTTACCATTGTTTTTAAAATTTTTTTATTTTTTAACAAATTATAGGTTCATGTATCAACTATAAAAGAAAAAAGAATCAAGAGTTCATAGGAAATTGCAAAGAGTCTACAGAGAGTAGACTGTGTATCCTTCACCCAGATTCCCCAATGGTTCCCCCACGCACTACTCACTCACCAAGATCCTGCTATGTGCCAGACGCTGCCATGTACAGGTTGAGCAAAAAACAATGGTAAATTCAGATAGGCACTAGGTGTTTACTACGCTCTGACAAGGCACTAGGCACTGGGGATAAAAGAACAGTAAGACAGTTCCTGCTCCCCACAGCTGGGGTGTGACGATGAAGCTGTGGAGAAAGCAGGACGCAGGATTAGGGGAGGAAGGAGAAGGGGCACCTGAGGTAGGTACTGAAAGAACAAAGAAGTCCTCCAGAAGTAGGGGCAAGCCATACCAGCTGAGAGGCAAAGGCAAGGACACAGAAATGAGCACTGAGTGGGAGTGGACACGAGGAGGCAAGCAGAAAAAACGAGCAGTAGTTTAATGTTGCTTAAGTGCTAAATGGCACAACAGGAAGTGCTGAAAGAAAGAGGCTGCAAATGGACTGTGATGGCCCCAAAATGTTATTTACTAATGTGAAACTTCAAAAAATACACAAAACTAGACAGAACAGTATACCGAACCCTCATTATGCTCCTCACCCAACTTCAACAACTATGAGTATTTGGCTATTTTGTTGCATTTCTACCTCCTTATTCCTCCCATCCCCATCCCTGAAACTGGATTATTTAAGAAACAAATCTTGGGCACAGTATCATTCAATCCACAAATACTTCAGTATGTATCTTAAAAGGTAAAAACTTGGGGCGCCTGGGTGGCTCAGTCGGCTGAGCGTCCGACTTCAGCTCAGGTCATGATCTGGTGGTTTGTGGGTTCCAGCCCCGCATCAGGTTCTGTGCTGACAGCTGAGAGCCTGGAGCCTGTTTCGGATTCTGTGTTTCCCTCTCTCTCTGCCCCTCCCCCATTCATGCTCTGTCTCTCTCTCTCTGTCTCAAAAATAAATAAACTATAAAAACTTTTTTAGGGGCACCTGGGTGGCTCAGTCGGTTAAGTGTCCGACTTCGGCTTAGGTCATGATCTCGCAGTTTGTGGGTTCGAGCCCCACGTCGGGCTCTGTACTAACAGCTCAGAGCCTGGAGCCTGTTTCAGATTCTGTTCTCCCTCTCTCTCTGACCCTCCCCTGCTCACGCTGTCTCTCTCTCTCAGAAATAAATAAAAAAATTTAAAAATTTTTTATTTATTTATTTTTTAATATTTTTATTTATTTCTAGGAAAGAGAGAGAGAGAGAGAGAGAGAGAGAGAGAGAGAGAGCGTGAGCAGTGGAGGGTCAGAGAGAGAGGGAGTCACAGACTGAAACAGGCTCCAGGCTCCGAGCTGGCAGGCAGCACAGAGCCCGATGCGGGGCTCGAACCCACGAACCGCGAGATCATGACCTAAGCGAAAGTCGGACGCTTAACCGACTAAGCCACCCAGGCGCCCCCCAAAAAATTTTTTTTAAATAAAAGGTTAAAACTCTTAAAAATATACATGTGTGTATAACATCACAATACTGTTATCACACCTAAAACATTAATAATTATTATCATCACCTCAAAGACATTAGGATGGCTACTATCCAAAAAAACCAAAGTAACAAATGTTGGTGAGGACGTGGAGAAGTCAGAACCCTTGTGCACTGTTGGTGGGAATGAAATGGTACATCTGCTGTGGAAAACAGTATGGTGGTTCCTCAAAAAATAAAAACACAGATTTACCATATTATTCAGCAATATTGTTTTTAAAAGAATTCCATTTCCAAAAGCACTGAAAGCAAGCACTTGACCAGATATTTGTAGACCATGCTCATAGCTGCATATTCACCGTAGCCAAAAGGTCAAAGCAACCTGAGTCCATCAACGGATGAATGAATAAAGAAAACGTGGGCTATCCATACAATGGAATATTATTCAGCTCCACACTGACAACAGAGAACCTGACACAGGGCTCGAACTCATGAACCATGAGATCATGACTTGAGCCAAAGTTGGCCACTTAACCAACTGAGCCACCCAGGTACCCCAGGGAGGGTTATTTTGGAATAATACTTGAGCTCACTTAAAAAAACAACAGATAACTAATTATTGATTAGACCAGACCTCTCTAGAATCCTCTGGAACTCTATGATTCCGTGCAATCAGGCATTCATAGATAAATATGACAAAAATGCATCATGAACTACTGAAAGCATAATCACCATGACCTTCTCGTGTATGAGGAAATCCTCAACTAATGGAGGGACTGCGCATGTAAGGGTGATTCTCTTCCCTTTCAAAGTCACGCCCTCCCCCTGGGTCCTCTATCCTATTCGCATGTGGCCTCTTTAAGGGTCTTGCTCATTCCATCAGTGTTTCTTTTCCATCCATCTCTCCTCTCCCTCTTTCCTCCCCTAAGCACTGGCAATACCCCGTGCCTCCCATCTTTTGGCCCCCCATCCTACTCTACATACCATCTGGCTGAGTGCTAAGGGTACAGCTAGACTGGGTTCAAACCCCGGTTTGGTTGCTTAATTGCCGCATGCTCACAGGCAAGTTACTAAGCATCTCAAGAAGCTTCCTCACTGGAAGAAGGGCTAGGGCTGCTGCTGCTGCTGCTGCTGCTGCTGCTGCTGCTGCTGCTGCTGCTGCTGGGGGGCGGGGACACTTCCTGGGGGGCTGTAAGGCACATCCCTACCGCCTACGGAGCAGCTGACAACATGCTCACCAGTCCGCCCATCCTCTCCTTTCTCTCCGGAGCTTCTTCAAAGAGGGCTCTCTACTTAGTCATACATGCCAAGGTGACCTCCTAGATCTTAAATCCAAGGGACACTTAAACTGTACTGACTTAACCTCTCTGAGGCACTGAACTCTGATGACCACTCCTCCTTTCTCTAAATAGCTTCTCCCTTAAGGCCCGTGAGACGGCTCTCTGGACGGCTCTCCACGGCCGCCCTCTGCAGGCTGCTGCTTCTCCGTTCCTCCTGCCCTCCTCCTTCCCTCCTCCTGCCGTGATGTCGCCTGCAGGGCCTTCGTCACCGCTGTCCTCTCCCTAGGTATCCCATGCACGCTGGGGCCTCGGCCACAGCCTGACAACCTGGCACAGAGCAGGCACTCAAATCTGTACTGAATGAACATTTCCCGGGTCTTCGTCTTTGTGTCCAGTCCTCCGTTCTGTGCTCTAGACTCACGTATGAGACTGTAAACTGGAGTCTTCACATCGCCACATGGATGTGGTACAGGATGTCCTCCAAACCTGGCTCTTCCTCTCATACTTGCCCACCAGGTACACGGCTCCACCCTTGTCCTCTGCTGACTCTACCTCCCAAATTGATCTCCAGTGACAGATCCCTCCAGACTACAACCACACCTCCCTTTTAGGTCAGCTGCTAATTTTTTTTACCTGGATTACTGAAGTAACTTCATGCTGATTTCTTTTTTTTTTTTTTTTCAATTTTTTTAATGTTTTATTTATTTCTAGGAGAGAGAGAGAGAGACAGCGTGAGCAGGGGAGGGTCAGAGAGAGAGGGAGTCACAGACTGAAACAGGCTCCAGGCTCTGAGGCGGCAGTCAGCACAGAGCCCGACGTGGGGCTCGAACCCACGAACCACGAGATCATGACCTAAGTGAAAGGCGGACGCTTAACCGACTAAGCCACCCAGGCGCCCCCATGCTGATCTATTTCTATCCCCTCTCTGTTCTAACCCACCCTTTATAATGTTACCAGAGTGGATCTCTATAAAAATACACATATGAACCATTTCTAAATCCCTTGTCCCCCTCACTTACAGATGAAGTTCAAATCCCTCACTCTGGCACTAAGGGCCTGTCTGATCTGATCCCGGTGAGATGCCCCTGCCATTTGCTTGGGGCCCAAACGTCACGTGAGCTTCTTTCAGGACTGGGCATACACCTCTACCCTGGTGATCTCTTGTGAGTCCTTTAAGATTTAGTTCAAAGATCAATTCCTCTGTAGTACTGCTTCCCTGACCACTTGCCCCACACCTCAAGTTCCTTATCCCATCCCTAGCACTCTAACAAAGCGTTGTACGCACTACTTATATCCCGCGCTCACAGTGAAGCACTGGATTCACACTGTAAATTCACACTGTAAATGTGCACTCATCTGTTTCTTTCTTTACTTCGCCCCCCCCCCCACCTGTCTGTGGAGGACAAGGGCCTTGCCCTTTTCATGCCCAACGCCAGCAAGTTGCAGGTACCCAATGACTGTTTACGATTAACCCTCCCTCCTTCCCCAGGACTCCTCTTCACCGTCACTCGACTGTTCTTTAGCCTCAAGCACATCTGTCTTTCAGTTTCATGGGCTCTCTGCGCCCAATAATGGAGGCAGTACTAGCTCAATTAATCTTCATGACAACCTGTAGGGTTGATGCTGTACTATTACCCCCAATTTCAAGATCAAGGTACTGAGGCTTAAAGAAATTAATCCACTTGGAAAGTGAGCACTAAACCAGTATTTGGACACAGATTTAGTTGATTCAAAGTCATTTTCCAAAGTCTAACTTAGGCGACTCAATCAAATGTGACTCTTTTTCATCTCAAAACTTCCTAGAGTCTTTACTTCCCTCCCTCTTCTCTGAGAGGAAAATCTCTCTCCTTGCAAATGTTAACTGCCTTTAGCTGCACCTTTTTACTTCTGGATCTGCTTCATCTGAGACTTTCTCCCTTCAAATGATTCCCCTCTAGGGGCATCTGACCCCCTCAGTTGGTGGAACATGTGACTCTCGAGAATTTGAGAATTTGAGCCCCACATTGGGTGTAGAGCTTACTTAAAAAAAAAAAAAAATTCCCCAGGGTGCTTGGGTGGCTCAGTCAGTTAAGCATCCGACTTTGGCTCCGGTCATAATTTCATGGTTCAGGGGTTCAAGCCCCGCATCAGGCTGTCTGCTGTCAGTGCAGAGCCTGCTTTGGACCCTCTCTCTCTGCCCTTCCCCTGCTCACTCGCTCTTTCACTCTCTCTCACTCAAAAATAAACATTTTTAATAAAGTATTCCCCTCCTCACCTCAAAAATAACTTCAATATTTTGTTCTAGAGCATTGGTTCTCCAAGCACAGTCCCAGGCCAGTAGCATCAGCATCACCTGGGAATCACCTACCAGGAATGCAGTACTCAGGCACTATTCCAGATGCCCTGAGTCAGAAACTCGAGGGGTCGGGCCCAGGAAACAGTTTTAAACAAGCTTCTGGGTGTAGCCACATTAAAAATAAACAGGTGAAGCTAATTTTAATAACATGTTTAAACCCAATATATTACCATTTTGAATGTAATTAATATTTTAAGAGGAGGGATTTTGCATTCCTTTTTGATGAGAAGTTTTCAACATTCAGTGTTTTTATGTTTGGCACAATACAACTTGGACTAGGCACACTTCAAGCGCATAACAGCCCTCTGTGGATGGTGGCTACTCTACTGGACAGTGCTGCTCCAGAAACTGACCTTGATTGTACGTTTTCAGGACAGTCTGAGACAAGAGGAAAAGCCCCTGAGCTGGCTGGCTGCTTCAGGCAGCAGGCTCCTCACCGAGCATAAGGCTCCTCCTGGAGCCTGTGCCCTCCTGCATCAGGAAAGCTGAACTTCAACACACCAGGCGCCCTTGTGCTTCTGCACAGGCGGCTTCTTCACTGAAGTTGTCAACCTTGCCCATCTGTTTCTCCCAGACTCCTTGTCATGGTCTTACTCAATGTACTCTGCAAAAACCACTGAGCACGCACTGACTCAGCCACCGTCTGGGCCCTGGGACACAGCAGAGAACAAAACAGACAAAGCCCTGCTCTCCTGGAACCTACATTCTACTTGGCCTGTGCTCCCAAGTAAATAAAGCACAGAAAGGGCATTTGCAGGGCTTACGATTTTAAAGAAGGTACTCAAGAAAGGCTTCACAGAGCACGAGCAGTTTGAGCCAAAGTCGGCAGGAGATGAGAGAGTGCGCCATGGCAACATGTCCGGAAGAGGGTCCAGGCCAAGGGGGAGTGTGTCTGGTGGTGGTGTGAGAGGGGGGAGCATGAAGAGATGGTGGGAGACGGGACCTGGAGGAGGGAAGACAGTGAAAATGAGAGGGCAGGAAAGACGGGGTGCCAGCCTGCACAGGGTGGTCTAGCCAGGTGGACCCTGGCTAGGGTTGGCTTTTCCCGAGTGAGATGGAAAACTGAGCAGGGAACAAGCTCATTCTGACTGCTAAACAGAGAGCAGACTGCAAGAGAGCCGAGGCAAACAGGGAGACTGACTAGGAGGCGATATTCTAGGTAAAAACAAAGTGACTGCTTAGACCAGGGTGGTAGTGATGGTAGTGAAGTGGCCAATTCTGGATGTGTGCTGAATGTGGAGCCGCTGAGGTTTGCTGGCAGGGCTTGGTGCAAGGGTCTCCGGGAGGGAGAACAGTGTCTCTGGCAGGCCCATGTGTGGCCTGAGTGCAGTGAGTGATGGCAGGTGGCTGCAGAGTGGTCCTGATGAACTCTCTGGCCAGTGACCGGGAGAGGCCATGGGCCTGTGTGGTTAAGGATGGAGGCTGGTGGAGGGGTGGCTGTGCCAGGAGCACAGGGAGCTGTGGGCATCCCCTGCACTTAACAGCAGAGGGCACGCGGTGCCCACACCCTAACGTCTTCCCCAAGTCCCAAAAGTGACGGGAGAGTTTGCCACTAGCGTTTTGTGCAGTCCTCGGCATGGTACATATGACACAGCACAGTGATGGCTTGTCTCTGTGTCTGTCTCTGTCAGCTACTAGGGCAGGGTCACTCCCTCGGTCACCTGTCTTTCCAGCAACAGAATGAGACCTGACTCATCACCAGTGTTCAGTAAACAGCTCTCCTAAATTCTGCCTGTTGGTTGGGACTGGCTAGTTTGCCAAACCAAAACAACACCCCATGGTTGACTAGGTCTTCCGGCAAAAGTTCATATCTGATTAACAACAGCACATAAACATTTATGAAGAAATCTCCCAGGAAGGGGCCTGGCGGGCTCAGATGGAAGAGATTCTTGATCTCAGGGTCGTGAGTTTGAGTTGCGTACATTTCTTTAAAATACATACATACATAGGGTGCCTGGGTGGCTCAGTCGGTTAAGCATCTGACTTTGGCTCAGGCCATGATCTCACAGTTGTGAGATAGAGCCTCGTGTCGGACTCTGTGCTGACAGCTCAGAGCCTGGAGCCTGCTTCAGTTTCTGTGTCTCCCTCTCTCTCTGCCCCTTCTCCAGCTCACACTCTGTCTCTCTCTCAAAAATAAATAAACATTAAAAACAAAAACAAAAAAAGGCATACATACATAAATATATACACACATAATATCTCCTAAACCAACAAGAGGAACCATTTATTAAGCACCTATTCTGTGAAAGGCATAGCAACTCTGCAAAGCAGGTGTTGTTTTCACTGTTTTACAGGTAAGGGAACTAAGGCTTGGAGAGAGTAAGCAGAGCAAAGAGGAAGAAGATCAGAGGTAACTCTAGCTCAGAACCTGTGTGTGTGTGTGTGTGTGTGTGTGTGTGTGTGTGTGTGTGTGACAGAGAGAGAGACAGAGAGAGAGACAGAGAGAGAGAGTGTGTGTGTGAGAGAGAGAGACAGAGAGAGACACGGAGAGAACCCCTGAAGACGCAGTGGAGAGCAGTGTGGGGCGTGAGCTACACACATCCACCTGCAGCGGCACAGCTCCCAGGGTGGCTGGCTGCCTGCCATACTGAGGACTGGCATAGTCCCCAGAATCACATAAATTCTGAACTCTCCACAAGCTGCACGCATGTGATCAAGTTGTAGCCCATGACCCAACTTACCACCCAGACTCTAACCTTTCCTGAATAAAAACACTGAGGTGGAATAGACAACCTGAGGCAACTTGAGGTGGAAACTATAAATGGAAATCAATGCAACATTAACAGTACACCTCTTAGGCAAGGCTCCAAAAGGGCCGCAGCTCAAGGCCTATGCAAATGTGGAGACACCTGATGTCCCCTGCCACTCCTCTACAATTGCTCTGGCCAGGTCAGCGAAGAGGCCGAGGCCGGCCCACGTGGCTAAATGCAATTTCTCAGCTACTCCTAGCTCAGCAGGGGCTCTTCTGATCCAGGATCAGGAAATGGAATCTCAAAAATCAGAAACTCTTGATTCATCCCTAAATCCTCAATCTAACAATCACCATAGCCTGTTCATTTTACCATCTTGCGGTCTCTGGCATCCGGCCGTCTCCTGTTCCACACCACAACTTTCTAGCTCCTCCTAATCATGTCTTGCCTAGACCAATAAAGTAGGCCTTCTCTACTACCTATGTTCACCCCCAATCCCTCCTGCACCCACTGCAAAGTTGGTGGGTTTTTTTTTTTAATGTTTATTTACTTTTATTTTGAGAGACAGAGAAAAAGAACCAGTGGGGGAGCGGCGAAGACAGAAGGGGAGAGAATCCCAGGCAGGCTCGATGCTGTCAGCACAGAACCCGATGCAGGGCTGGGCTTGAACCCATGAACTGGGAGATCATGACCTGAACCAAAATCAAGAGGCAGATGCCCAAATGAGCCACTCAGGCACCACTGCAAAGATTACCTAAGGCACAGATTTACTCAATGGTTCACAGTTATTTAAATCCTTTAACTGGCTCTCCACAGTACATATAAAGAAATGCAAGCCCCTTGCCACGGTGTGTGCAGTGGCTGATTCTGTGCATCAGCTTGACGGGACCACAGAGTGCCCAAATATTTATTTGGCCAAACATTATTCTGCGTGTGTCTGTGAGGGTGCTTCTGGATGAAAATAACATTTGAATCAGTAGTGTGAGTACAGGTCGCCCTCAGTCGGTTGAGGCCTACCAGAACAGAAAGATGGAGTTAGGAGGGAACTCTTCCTGCCTGCTTGCCTTGAGCTGAGACATGAACATTTTCCTGCCTCTGGACTGAAAGGGAGATGCTGGCTCTTTGTGGGGTCTCAAGCCTGCCAACATCTGGACTGGAGCCACACCACTAGTTCTCTCGGATCTCCAGCTTGCCCACTGCAGGTCTGGGGACTTGTTAGCCTCTGTAAGTGCATGAGCCGATTTACTATAATCAACCAACCAATCAATACTCCCCATCCCCACCCCCTCACCATGTATATATGAGGGTTCTTTTTCTCTGGAAAACCCTAATACAGTATGTAAGGCTTTTATGATTAAACATGTTTACGTCTCCAGGCTTACTGCTCAACATACTCTTCTCATATTATATTTTTCTTTTGCAATTAACTTTTGTGATTGTTGTGACAGGTATTATACATACATGCACACGTAACAGTGCAAAGAATAATGATAAACACCATTTTCCAACTACTCAAGTTAAGAAACACTTTAGAACCATGGCACTCAAAGTGTGGTCCCAGTACTAACAGAACTGGCATCACCTGAAAGGTTAAAAATGCCAAATATCAGTCTCTGCCACCTCCGCCTTAGAAATCTGCATTTTATTTTTATTTATTTTTGACAGAGAGAGAGAGACAGAGACAGAGACAGAGAGAGACAGAGCATGAGAGTAGGGGAAGGGCAGAGAGACAGAGACAGAGCATGAGAGTGGAGGAAGGGCAGAGAGACAGAGACAGAGCATGAGAGTGGGGGAAGGGCAGAGAGACAGACAGAGAGAGACGGAGCATGAGAGTGGGGGAAGGGCAGAGAGAGAGACAGAATCCCAAGCAGGCTCTGCACTGTCAGCACAGAGGCCAATGTGGGGCTCAAACTCACAAACCTTGAGATCATGACCTGAGCTGAAACCGAGACTGAGACTTCAAC
Source organism: Hyaena hyaena (assembly GCF_003009895.1). NCBI lineage: Eukaryota > Metazoa > Chordata > Mammalia > Carnivora > Hyaenidae > Hyaena > Hyaena hyaena. Next base: position 1,111,572 of record NW_024081062.1, on the reverse strand, counting down.
TGAGCCACCCAGTCACCCCAGAAACCTGCATTTTAAAAGGCTCTCCAAGTGATTCATATGCATACTAACCCTGAGAAGCTCTCTTTATCAATTGTGGCACCCCCCCCTCTTTACTCCACAAGAGATAGCTAATACCCTGATTCTGTGTTACTGGATTTTATTTATAGTTCTACCACCTTCACATAATCTTTCCCCAAACAATATACTACCCTAGTCTCAAAACTGGAGGGCAAGCACACACCAGCCGTGCAAGGAGGGGGCAGCACTGCCGCAGCTGGACATGGGCTCCAGGAGGGGGTGAGAACAGTCTCCGGGGTCGTGGTCTGACTTCCCCTTCGCTGGGAGCTGACGAGGCCCCGCCCGGCAAAGTGCTGAGCAAGGTCACATGTGAGTCTGGGGAAACACAGGGCTCTCCACAGTCGGGCGCCTGGCAAGGCTGAGGTGTGCACTGGGCACCGGACGGCCAGAGGCATCCACTTCCTAGCTGCCATGGCCTGCCTCCGGCTGGGGTTGGGGTGGGGAGGGAGCTGAGAACTTCCGGAAGTGATATGCATGTCCTCAGCAGAGCACAAGGGGAGAGACCCTTGGCAGCACATGGGTGAGAATCTGGACTAAGCTCTCCTGGGCGTTCTGTCCTTGGGTTAAGAGGATGGCCTGATGGAAGTGGGGGTGGTGGTGTCTTAGTTATGACCAACTGTCTCTCCGGTCACACGGAGGCAGGACCAGTCAGCTGCCCTCCACATCCGGTGTACATCCGGTGATGCTGGGATCATTTTTTACTATCCTCTAAGTGATTCCCTCTTCATTTTTTCCTGTGTTGGGTCTCCTCTTTTCTGTACCTCATCTTACTCTTTTTCTACTTATCCTTTCAATTTGGCGGAGTGCCTCTTCTGCAGTAGTTCCTTGAGAAGGATCTAGGTTAGTAATCATTTGCCTTCAGAATTTGGAAGGCACTGTACTACTGTCTTTTTGCTTCACACATTGCTGTCGTGAAGTCCAAAGGGATTCTGATACTTAATATATGACCTAGTACACTCTCTACCCTAGAAACTTGTAGAATCTTTTCTTTAAACTCAACTCAGAAATTTTATGACTGGTGTGAGTCTATTTTCATCCCCACCGCTGAGCACACAGCATGCCCTTTGAATTTAACAACTCCTGTCCTTTAAATCTCAAATTATTTTATAATTTCCTACCTTTTTTCTCTTTTCCTGTAATTTCTTTTTAAAGTTTATTTATTTTGAGGGAGAGAGTATGCATATGCACACGTGGGGGAGGGGCAGAGAGAAAGTGAACAGAATCCCAAGCAGGCTCTGTACCATCAGCACAGGACCAAATGCAGGGCTCGAATTCACAAACCCTGAGATCATAACCTGAGCCAAGACATAGTCAGACATTTAACCGAGAGAGCCATCCAGTGCCCCTCTTGCTGCAATATCTGTCATTCAGTTGTTGGACTTCCTACACCGTTGTTTTCTATTTTCCATCTGTTTCATCTTTTTTTCTTTACTTTTTGGGAAAATTACTATTTCATATGTATAGCTCATGTATATACTTCATAGTTTAAAAACGTTTCCAAGATTTTGCTTTCTGAATTTTTCAAAATTCTTATCTCATAAGTTTAATACATCTTCTTAATCTCTCTCAATAATACTGCATTGGCCAAAATAAGTCCTATGTCCAAGCCCCAAATCAAGGGATGGAGAGGTATATACTCGGTCTGCTATGAAGCTATGTCAGGGGTGTGGGTTTACAATATGACCTACAGGGACGCCTGAGTGGCTTAGTCGGTTAAGCGTCCAGCTTTCGCTTGGGTCATGATCTCGCGGTTTGTGGGTTTGAGCCCCGCGTCGGGCTCTGTGCTGACAGCTAGCTCAGAGCTTGGAGTCTGCTTCGGATTCTGTGTCTCCCTCTCTCTCTGACCCTGCCCTCCTCACACTGTCTCTCTCTCCTAGAAATAAATAAAAATATAAAAAAACAAAAACAAAAACAAAAAAAACTACAATATGACCTACAAAGTGACCTGAGACCAAACACTTAACTAACCCCCCTACAACTAAGGGATATGACATGCTCCCATCAATAACAGCAACTCCTTTTAGCAGTGATAAACGATAAAAGTCAGGGGACAGGTGGAGGGAGGGAGGCCATCAGTCAGCAAGGAGATATATATTTAAAAAGTGCCCCAGGGGTGTCTGGGTGATTCAGCTGGTTGGGTATCCGGCTCTTGATTTCAGCTTAGGTCATAATCTCGTGGTTCTTGAGATCAAGCCCTGCATCAGGCTGTGCACTGATGGAGCAGAGGCTGCTTGGGGTTCTCTCTCTCTGCCCCTCTCTCTCTGCATGCCCCTGCTCATGCTGTCTCTCTCTCAAAATAAATACATAAACTTAAGTGCCCCAAGTAATTCTGACATATATGCCCCTCTGCCACAGAGTGTGTCTTTACTATACTAAAAAATGTATTAACCGGCAATTTGTTTCCAAAAAAAATAATTTTTGTAAAGTTCTTTCCCAAATGTGATCTTCTGTGCAGAACCTAAATGGCACAGTGGAAAGATAAAGCAGTCTGGTACTAGACTTTGGTCTGAATTCTTGTCCTCCCACTGAGCTGGCAACCGTGGCGTGTTAACCTACGAGTCTCTCTTTCCTTACAAATGAAAGTGGATGCAAATGATATCTACCACCGGAGATTGTGGTGGGGACTAAAAACAATATATTGAAAAAGTCAAGTCCTTTTAAAATTTTCTTTATATATATATATATATATATATATATATTTTAATATTTTTATTTATTTCTAGGAGAGAGAGAGAGAGAGAGCAGGGGAGGGTCAGAGAGAGAGAGGGAGATACAGACTCTGAAATAGGCTCCAGGCTCTGAGCTGGCAGTCAGCACAGAGCTCGATGCGGGGCTCGAACCCACAAACCGAGATCATGACCTAAGTGAAAGTTGGACGCTTAACCGACTAAGCCACCCAGGCGCCCCTAAAATTTTCTTTTGATCTGACTAGCTTGACTACTTGTACCAAAGCAGATCCAACCGGATGCCATGACCCTACTGACAGGCACATCACACAGAAGTACCAGAGGTGGCTGAAGACGGAATCCCAACCTGGCTGCCCCCGTACATAGCAGCCCACCTCCAGGCAGCCCAGGGCTTCCTTGATGGAAAGGTCCTGATTATCACCAGCCAATCAGCAACACAGAGTTTTTGCTTCCCAGTTAGGGAAGAGATGGTTTGCGGTCTTCTGGCTTTAAAAAAACACCCTAGTTTTCCTCCCCTGAACCACATCCCTCAGAGCCTAGACTGTGCTAGACTGTATTTTCTGCCTGGAGGTAAACTTTTCCACTCAGTTTACAATCTCTGGTCTCTTAGAATTTTTTTTTTTCCTTAACATCTTTTAAAGATGAGGAAATTGGAGCAAGAGAAAGTGCCATGCCTAAAGCCATCCAATTACTTTAGGCCCAAACTGTCACTGCATTCAGATTTTTTGATTCCAGGCCCATAACTAGCTTCACCCATTTTGCATACAAATCTTGAACTACCTTCCTTCCCTGAGACATAGGGAAGACATACTTTTTGTTTTGTTTAGACTACAAATTTTTACTCATAATTATACAGTAATAAAGATGCAGTATAGCAATAGAGAAACATGCATATGAAGTTTTTCCTTGTTTTAGATTTAAGCAGAGGAACACAGAATCTCACATCTTTCCTTGATTGATTTTTAAATGACTCTGCTCTCTATAATTTTGCTGATATGCCCTTAATTAAGAATCCCTTAAATTGCGGGGTGGCTGGGTGGCTCAGTCTGTTAAGTGTCCGACTGTTGATTTCGCCTCAGGTCATTGATCTCACGGTTTGTAGGATTAAGCTCGAAGCCTGCTTGGGATTCTCTCTCTCCCGCTCCCTCTCTGCCCCTCCCCTGCTTGTGCTCTGTCTATTAAAATAAACAACAGAAGAATCCCTTAAGTTGCTAGAAAGTCTTTAGAGCATCTGGTTTGGAAAACCATAGCTTTAATCTCGTAGCTAATTTTTTAAAAACTGTGGTAGGGGGTGCCTGGGTGGCTCAGTCAGTTAAGCATCGGACTTCAGCTCAGGTCACGATCTCATGGTTCGTGGGTTCGAGTATTGGACTCTGTGCTGACAGCTAGCTCACAGCCTGAAGCCTGCTTCAGATTCTGTGTCTCCCTCTCTCTCTGACCCTCCCCTGCTCATGCTGTCTCTCTCTCTCTCTCAAAAATAAATAAAACATTAAACAAATTTTTTAAATTAAAAAAAAAAAAAACCTGTGGTGAAAACCCATTTCACAAAGTATAGCATGAAATCTCAACCTTTTTAAAGCGTACAGTACATGTTGTACAACTAACTGGTCTCTAGAACTTTTTCATCTTGCAAAACTGAAACTCTGTATCCAATAAATAGCTCCCCCATCCTCTTCCCTTCAGCCCCTGGCAACTACCATTCTGTTTTCTATTTCTAAGAGTTTGACTACTTAGATACCTCATGCAAGTGGAATCATGCAGCATTTGCCTTTTTTGCAACTGGCATATTTCACTTAGCATAATGGTCTCAAGGTTCATCCCTGTTTTAGCATAAGACAGGATCTCCTTCCCTTTTAAGGCTGAATACTATCTCATACGTATCCACCACATTTTCTTCATCCATTCCTCTGCTGATGGATACTTAGGCTGCTTCTACCTCTACTGTGAACAACGCTGCAATGAACGTGGGAGTGCAAATCAGGGCCTGTAGTCTTACCTCTACCAACTCCACTTCTGAAATGATCCCAGCCTAAAGACATACAGCTTATGATTCAGTTCAGAGCTCCATCCACAGTATCATTAACATTCACTGAATAAACGCCTGCTGACTATAAAATATGGGGCAGGTGCTAGACTCTTGGTCTTGCTCTCGGTTTGCTCACAGTCTAATGGAGAGCAGCAAACACGCTAACTGTAGCTCAATGTGGTGATCGTGACAGCGGTTGAACTCAAGCTCAAGATGACACAGGAACAGAATTCTGAACAATACGGAGCTGTCAGACATTACAAGACTGGGGAAAGATACTTGTGACGACACCAACAGAATTTAGACTATTTTCAAAGAACTGCATTCAGGGGCGCCTGGGTGGCTCAGTCTGTTAAGTGTCTGACTCCTGATTTCGGCTCAAGTCATGATCTCACAGTCAATTTGTGAGTTTGGGCTGAGCCCCAAATAGGACTTCACGCTGGCAGTGTGGAGCCTGCTTGGGATTTCCTTTCTCCCTTGTCCTCTCTGCCCTTTCTGTGCTCGCACACACGTGCTCTTCCTCTCTCTCTCAAAACAAACAAATAAACAAACAAACAACGAACTGTAGTCTAAGTATTTGGGGGCTCTTGAGACTGCAGCACACAGGCTTCATTCCCATGGTTCCAGATGCCATATCACTAACATGCTGTCCCATCAGACCTGGTAGCACTGATGCGGCTCCAAGTGGTCACCATTCTCTCCTTTTGCTCCACTCGGCCACATACAATAGTTCTCCACTGACCTTAGGGCCTTGAGCACTCACATGGCCAATGTCTGGTTTGTGAGCTAGGATGCTTTAAATTCAGACGTACCATTGAGTGGGGAGCAGGACTTGTGATACCTTCCATTTAAAGATATCACTCTTAGGACGTCTGGGTGGCTCTCAGTCAGTTGAGCATCTGACTTCGGCTCAGGTCACGATCTTGCAGTCAATGAGCTGGAGCCCCACGTCAGGCTCTGTCCTGACAGCTCAGAGCCTGGAGCCTCCTTCGGATTCTGTGTCTCCCTCCCTCTCTGCCCCTCCCCTGCTCATACTCTGTCTGTCTCGATAACAAATAAACATTTTTAAAAATGTAAAAAAAAAAAAAAAAAAAGACATCATTCTTCCAACCCAAGTAATCAAAACACATATAGCTCTTTGAAGGATGCTCCATGAGAAAGCAGAAAGAACATGGGTACGAAATATGAAAACAATATGCGTTATTTGGCAGGTGACAAAACTCCATGCTCTTTACCTTTCTCCCTTAGAATTCAGAAGTGAGATGGTAGTCATGGGGATGTACATTACTAAGTGTGTATTTGGAAAAATACAGTCTAAGTTTTTCTGACAGAAAGCTGAGTCTGATTTGGCTGACTGATTTGACAGTAAAAATTGGTTTTGCCAATCAGGTTACCGGATAAACACTTTACACGCTTTTCATATATTAAACAAGACACAGTTCGAAGGTTTTGCTAAAAATATACTTAAAGCAGATGAAAATATTTTATCAAAAATACTGTACTAACAAAGGTGTATTGAAATGAACAGTATTTTGATTCACCCAACCAATTTTGAGAATATTAGGTTAAACAAGGTATCTCTAAAAAAAAAAAAAACAGGTATACTCAATCAATTGGTAAGACTATCTGATAAAGCCCTTTTGTTATATTTCTCAGTAACTGAGTAAGTGAATGATTAATGATGAGATTAAACCTTCCATAAGCCAAAATGTTTCTAATTCTTTTTTTAAAAAGTTTTTATTTAAATTCCAGTTAGTTAACATACAGTGTTATATTAGTTTCAGGTGTACAATGTAGTGATTCAACACTTCCATACATCACCCAGTGATCATCACAAGTGCCCTCCTTAATCCTCATCACCTATTTCCCCCACCCACCTCAGCCCCTCTGGTAACCAGCAGTTTGTTCTCTATAGTTAAGAGTTTGTTTCTTGATTTCTCTCTTTTTCCCCTTCGCTTGTTTTGTTTTTTAAATTCACATATGAGTGAAATCATATGGTATTTATCTTTCTCTGACTGACTTATTTTACTTAGCATTATACTCTCTAGATCCAAGAGTATAATTTTCATCTTTCTTTTGCATTTATGTGAATAAGGATTTCTGGGGCTTAAAATTTATAAAAACAGAAAACATGAACAGAACTGAGGACTCTCATTTTGTCAACAATATTCACCAGTGGTTGTGCTCGCTTCGGCAGCACATATACTATTCACCAGCGGTTACATGAACAAATCGAGGCAGAGGAGACTCATTCGTCTCACCAAGATAGGCATTTCTAATAAACTTGTACTCTTTTTCCTTAATTACTTATAAAAATTTATAACGTATTTATTGTTTGTTGTATACTAAATTACTATAACTCAAAACTTACCAAGAGGGGCACCTGGGTGGTTCAGTGGTTAAAGCATCCCAATTTTGGCTCAGGTCACGGTCTCATGGTTTGTGAGTTCAAGCCCCACATCAGGCTTTGTGCTGACAGCTCAGAGCCTGGATTCTGTGTCTCCCTCTCTCTCTGCCCCTCCCCCGCTCAAGCTCTGTCTCTCTCTCTCTCTCAAAAATAAACAAAAATTTAAAAAAGTTACTGAAATAAGAAATATGTAACACCCAAAATCTTATAAATGCTACATATATTCTTCTTTTGTATAAATTAACTTTTCTTAAAAACTGCAAAAATATCCATAGAGTTTTATGGTCAAAGCAAATTGAAAAGTCTTAAATTTTCCATTTTTATACCTATTTTTTGTTGCCAAGAAATTTGCCAGACTGATAAAATAAAAAGACTTTTTAAAAAAGCATATACTATGTTACAATAAAACCATGTGGGGCAAGTGTAAAGAAGTGCAAGTTGGAGGAAAAGGAAGGATTTACAATTTCTATGAAATGGGCGCCTGGGTGGCCAGCTGGTTAAGCGTAGGACTCCTGGTTTTGGCTCAGGTCATGATCTCACAGTTCATGAGTTCAAGCCCCACATCCAGCTCTGTGCTGACAGCACGGAGCCAGCTTGAGATTCTCTCTAACCTCTCTTTCTGCCCCTCCCCAAGTGCATGAGTGCACTCTCTCCCTCAAAATAAATAAATAAATTAAAAAAAATTAAAAATAAAAAATTTCTATAAAAAAAAGGAATCTTTAAATGGCTGATGAAAGCATATTGCTAAGGTATTCAGATTCCACAGGCTACTTTTTTTTTTTTTAATTTCTAGGAGAGAGAGAGAGAGACAGTGTGAGCAGGGGAAGGTCAGAGAGAGAGGGAGACACAGACTCTGAAACAGGCTCCAGGCTCTGAGCTGGCAGTCAGCACAGAGCCCGACGCGGGGCTCGAACCCACGAACCGCGAGATCATGACCTAAGCGAAAGTCGGACGCTTAACCGACTAAGCCACCCAGACGCCCCTACAACAGGCTACATTTTATTTTTATTAAAAAAAAATTTTTTAATGTTTATTTCTGAGAGAGACACAGAGACAGAGAGAGCGCGCGTGCGAGTGTGAGCAGGGAAGGGTCAGAGAGGGAGGGAGACAGAATCCGAAGCAGGCTCCAGGCTCTGAGCTGTCCGCACAGAGCCGGACGCGGGGCTCCAACCCATGAACCATGAGATCATGACCTGAGCTGAAGTCAGGCGCTTAACCACCTTAACCACCGACTGAGCCACCCAGGGGCCCCCCACAGGCTACGTTTTAAAAAGTGATGTAACCATTTTATTTTTAAATGTTAATATTTATAATTCTTTGGAAGTTACATCTGCTGAAACTATAAATAGGATTTTCTGTCTTTTCTCTTTTTAAAATAGTTTATTCATATTGAATATATGCAGCACTTAGAAGGCTCTGTGTTAAACACATTTCTTATTTCATATATTTCACTTAATAAATCAAGTTATGGTAATACAGCATACAGCTGATCGACACAATGAATGCATTATGATTTCTGATAAGCTTAAAAACTTGGAGTGAAAAGTTTTAGATGTCAACATAAAAATGTGTTGAGTAGGTTCACAGTGTTGCAAAATTATTCCATCTATGCCCAGCATCAAATATATGGCTTTTCACCATGACTCCTAACGTTCCAGCTTCTGGCACTTAAAGCCCCAAATTCAAAGAACTACTCAATGATCAGAATTTTGTGCTTCTGCTTAGTTTCCCAAAGGGATCAAAATCCTATTAGATGCCTTGTGATAAGAGCTCAAGTCCCTGTGCATATTAGTATATGAAAGGTTTGGAAAAGTCCTAAATAAAGGAAGCTGTTTATGGGGCTCCTGATGGCTCAGCTGGTTAAATGTCTGACTCCTGATTTCGGATCAGGTCTTGATCTCGCAGTTCATGAGATGGAGCCCTGCAATGGTTTCCGTGCTGACAGTGCAGAGCCTGCTTGGTATTCTCTCTCTCCCTTTCCCTCTGCCCTTCCCTGCCCCGCGCCCCCCCCATAAACTTTAAAAAAGTAAATAAATAAAACTCGATTTAAAAAAAAAAGTCAAATCTTTAAAGCCTTCAAACTGTACCCGAGGGGTATCCTTTCCCCAGTATTCCCACAGGCTTTGCAGGCCTCAACGTGGCTGTACCATTACTAGTATACCACATACTCCCCATTAGGTTGCATGACACAGGTCCAGTACTGCCACAGTTCCTGGCTCCCAGCAGGAGCTCAAACTGGTTAAACAAATGACCAATGGAAAGCTGGAAGTGCAGGAAAGGAGTGGGCGATAGACACATTTTTCCTTCAGATGACTGGACTACAGGATACACTCAGAAGGAATAGAAGATTGGCAGAACTCGAGAGTCCATTTTGGACATGTGGGAAAAAAAAGTGGAAACATCCAGTAGACAGGTCGAAGTATGGATCTGAATCTTGGAAGAGAGATCTGGAGATTTCCAGAATCTTGTTTTATACGTGGTTGATGAAGCCATGAAACCAACAATGACATGACCCAGGAAAACATGACTGAGCAGAAAGAGTAGAAGATAGAGCAACCTGAGGAACACCAATTATCTAACAAGTGTGCAAAGAAAGCTTCTCAAGCCAAAAACACTCATAATTCTTCTCAATTTCTCCTCTCTTCTGCCCCCTGCCTCCATCCAACCCATCTGGTCCATCACTGAACCCGGTCACCTCTGCCTTTGGGAGCCGTACCAAACCCATCTGCTCCTATCTCCACTACTACCACCAGCCTTAGTCTACTACCACCCTGCAAAAGCCTTAACTGCATCCACTCATGTGCACACCACTCCCAAGCATTCTCCACACAGCATCAGAATGGCCTTTAAAAAATAAGTCACGCTGGGACACCTGGGTAGCTCAGTCGGTTAAGCGTCTGACTTCGGCTCAGGTCATGATCTCACAGTTCATGAGTTCAAGCCCCACATTGAGCTCTCTGCTGTCAGAGTGGGGCCCTCTTTGGACCTTCTGTCACCCTCTCTCCCTGTGCCCCTCCCCTGTTCATCCTCTCTCTCAAAAATAAATAAACATAAAAAAATGAAGTCACACTTCTTAAAATCCTGCTAACTGTTCCCCACTGCATGTGATCTGGTCCTTCATGCCTACCTCTCACACATAGCTGCCTCCCTGCCATGTGGCTCCAGCCACAAGGATCTCCTTTCTGTTCTTCAGGCAAGCTCAGAAGGTTCCCGCCTCAGAGACTTTGCACTGGTGGTTTTCGGTAAGTGAAATGTTCTCTTCTGAGACTTAAAGCTGACTGATGACCTCCTGTCAATCGGGTCCAAATAAAGATGAAGCATCTTACCTAAAGCTGCTCCTGTAAGTCACCAGTATCACATTACTCTCTTAATTTTTTCTTGGTGTTGTAACTAATACTACAAAAATTAATTTTTAAAATTATCAATCTCTTTCTCCACGAAGGCAGGAGTTTTAATTTGCCTGTTCACTGCTATATTCCTCTGGCCCACAGTGGGCACTCAAGTACTTGTTGCAAGAATAAGGAAAGCAGGAGACTGAGAAAAAAAAAAATCAGAAAGCTGGAAAGAGAACCAGAAGAAAGTAGAAGCTAAGAGAAGAGTCTTGGGAAGGAGGAAGTCAAAAAGAATGATGACTAAGAAGCCACTGAATTTGGCAATTCCATCTTTGGTGCCATTTAAGGGGGTAACTTCGGAAAAGTAGAAGAGGTAAAAGGCAGATTACAATGGGCTCATGAGTAAATGGGAAGTTCAAGGGGAAAGGGCAAAGGGAAGGAAAAATATGGAATACTATTTTGAGGGTGAGAAAAGACAAAAGAAAGGAGAATAACTGCCCATGTTTTCAAGCTGAAGGGAAAGACCCGGTGGGAAAGAGGATACTAAATATAAAAAAGAAAGAGTGCCAGGGCAAGGTCCCGGATGTTATAGGAAGAAATAGGATCCTAAAGCCACATTAGTCATCTTTTCTCTAAAACTATCTCACACTATTACAACACAATGTCTGTTTTACGTTCAGAAATATCTACTCCCTGGAAGTAATTTGTTATCTGCATAATTCTAATATTAGTTTGCTCTACCAAATCATTATTAAAGTTCTGTACATCTTTTTTATTTTTTTTTAATATTTTTATTTATTTCTAGGAGAGAGAGATAGCGTGAGCAGGGAAGGGTCAGAGAGAGGGAGATACAGACTTCGAAACAGGCTCCAGGCTCTGAGCTGGCAGTCAGCACAGAGCCCGACGCGGGGCTCGAACCCATGAACCACGAGATCATGACCTAAGCGAAAGTCGGACGTTTAACCGACTAAGCCACCCAGGTGCCCCTGTACATCTTTTTTAACTCTCAGAAGGTACACACTGGGGTGTCTGCAGGTAGAGAGCCATGGGGCATGTAGGTAGTGCTCTCATGCAGTTCAGAGAACAAAGGTTTTAAGAGAGACAGAAAGAGATGGATAGATGGAGACAGGAAAGAGTGTGTGTGCAAATGATAAAGTAAATGGGGCACAATGGTGATAATGAGCAGAACATAAGTAAAAGGTGTAGAGAGGTCCCTTGTACTATTTGTGTCATGGCTCAACTGGTTAAGCATCCGACTCTTGACTGCAGATCAGATCATGATCTCATGGTTCATGAGATCTAGCCCCCCACTGGGCTCTGGTGTGGAGCCTGCTTGGAATTCTCTCCCCCTCTCTGCCCCCTCCCCTGCTTGTGCTCACACACTCTCTCAAAATAAATAATGAACTTCAAAACATTATTTAAATTATGTACAAATAAAAAAAGTTAAAAAGAGAAAGGGAAAGTTTTCACACCTAAACCAAGCAGGGAAGGCAACTGCCACTGGTGGCTGGCATGCAACTGTCAAACTTGTCCACGGACTTTCACAACTACTGAAAGAATAAGAGCAAAAGTGTAACAATGGTGGATAAAGGGATGAGGCAGAAACCTTTATAGCCTTTTACTAAAAGAAAACGTTCAAGCTAATGTAAAAGACTATTCTCATTAAAGAATGAGTGCTTGTATCAAGTGGTTGGATAATTCCCTATAATCTAGCATACCCAATAAAAAAAGTCAATCCTAACTGTCATCAGAAAACAATATGGTTTTTAATACACAGACAACATAAAGAAAACCCAATAAGCCGTTCCTTGACAAGGGAAACAGAAGAAAGTCTAAAGCACTGTTTCTGACCCATCCTTAACAGCATAAGCAGACAGTGGTTAAGCCTCCTGTGGTGGGGCATCCTAAGAAAGGAAAAAACCTGAAGGCGAACTCTATTGTAAATCTGATCCCTTTTCAGTTTTACAAAGGGTTTGCTGCTGGGAACTCTGGCTGTGGAACAGCTGCCTAACAGTACTACAGCACATCTGGAAAACAAGAACTTATCATATTCCCAACATAAGGGATATTAATTAGATCAAATACATACAATAGAACTGTCAAAAATAACAATGACCAAGAGGCACCTTCTCCTGTCCATCTCTCTGTGCAAAGCTGTGCTTTCTCTCCAAACCAGAGTCCTATCCAGGCAAGGACGCTCTCCTGTCTGAACCGAAGAAGCCATTAAAAGGGAAAACACCGCTATTTTCTTAGCGATACTGCTCTTCCACTGTTAGGACCCCATTCCAAGGCTGAAGAGCTCAGCTAGAATCACTTGCGGACTGAAGTGAAAAGGGTCCCCCCCCTTCATCGTAGGGAGGTGGAGGAGCACTTCCACTCTGAAGTTTAAACTCATGAAATCCCAGGGGTCAAAGTTTCATGTGATAAGACATCAACATAACATGACACATCTGATCCCAAAGGAATGACTGACAAGCCAGATTCAAGTTCTAACACACTCAGAATTATTTCTCTTCAAACAGCAGGCCTAACTTCTCAGTAGATCAGGACTAAAAATAACATATAGGGTCTAAGCTCTTGCTCTCACTACTAATATACCTTCTACAGGGTGTTCAAGGCAACTATTTGAGTATAAAACTAGGATTTTTATGAGCTTTCATTGTTTACTTAACCTGGAATGAATACCCACTACTCTTAAAGGCTTTCCTTAAAACAAGAGTTGTTAGTAAAGCTAGCTCATGATATTAAGCCATTCTGCTTTTTGAGATTAGTGCACAAGAGCACAGACTACTGACTAAAGTACTATGAAGTTTAATATCAATCACTCAGCAAACACAGGCTGAGGGCCCAAGACTGCTCAGCACTCTGAGCTGAACCCCTCCCTGCCTGCCTCCCAGGGCTTACAGTCTAGTTGGCAAGACATGACCTAAAATAGCACCACTATGTGCTAAAAATAAATCCTGCCGACCACACCTTTTGTAAATGTCTGGACAAAGGAGAATCTGATTGTGAGCAAGGGTGGTCTGAAACTAGCTCTAAAGAAGAGGAAGATGAGCTGAAGGATGGTAGGATTCTTAAAGGCGAGCAGGGTCTGTCCTGCAGGCAGCCCTTCTGCTTATGAAATATGCTCACATCTGCACTCACTAGAGTCTTATAAGAATCCTGGAGGTTAAGAAACAAAACACATCCACAGTTTACAGACAGGAAAAGTGAGGCCCAGAAGACTGGACTACTCTTAATACAAGAAGCAATGAAGCGTCCAGCAGCCTAGTGTAGGACAGAACAAGGAAAAGAATTTAACCAGAGTATAGGGCCCACAGCATTTAGAGAAGGAAGAAAAAGACTAATGGCCTAAAGACTAGTTAGTTATGGTAGAGAACAGCAACAGCCCGCGTGAGAGCTGATGAAGGCACAAATTCTTAAAAGACACAAAAACAAACTCGGTTTTAAACACTCGTTTTAAACGTTAAGTTACCAAGAAAACACCACCACCACCACCGCCGCCACCACCACCACAACAAAACACCTCTTACCTGTCTTCCTTTCATAAGTCAGTTTCAGGGAGATAAACCTCTAACCAACAAATTTCCCAACATCATCAAAGATTTTAAATAGGCTTATAAATGAAAACGGGAACTGTCAACAATATTGCTGGCATCACGAATTTCTGGACTGCCTAAACGCAATACTTTCTTACAACTCACGAGCAGTATGATGCCTTTTACTACAATTTCCCAAGATTTTTGGATTTTTCCGTCCAGAACAGTTTAGACAAATAAGGCCGACTTATTTCCATGTAAGCCCTGACTCTTCAAAGCGACCCTACAGACATACGTAGAATAAATTAGGCCACTATCAGAGGCAACACTTTGCCAGTCTGTTCCCCCCCAAAAGTTCTCAAAATCTCAGAATCGAGTCTGGAAGAACCACCTTTCAACCACCGTTCACCAGCTGGTGGTTCACCATGGCTGGGAGGGGCCTTAATGTAAGGTCCTTACGGTCATGTTTTCCCAAAGTAATGCCACAATACCATTTCCCGCAGATGACAGCCGCTCGGTCCCTGCCATGTCAGCCTCCCCCGAGCCAGACCCGAGGAGTTGCGGGCGCTGGGGAAGTCTCAAAGCTGCCGGGCGGCGTCAGGGGGCAGTCAGTGTCTCTCGGGCAGGGGCTGCTCCCCGCGCCCTACTCACCGCGACTGGGCGGCCGTGCTCCGGGCCGTCGGTGGCGTCGAGGCGCGGGGCCGAGGCCGGCGCGGCGGGCGCCGGGGCGGCGGCGGGCGCCGGGGCGGCGGCCGGGGCCGGGGCGGGCGGCTGCCGGTGCTTGCCGGCGCGCTTGGCTTTGGCCTGGATGCAGCGCTGGTGCAGGGCGAAGGTGTGCTGGCGCTCGAGCTCCAGGCGCTCGGGCGACACGGCCTCGTAGCGGGCCTCGCAGGTGCTGTGGTGGCGCCGGCACAGCTCGATGCGCCGGCGGAGGCGCTCCATGACCGCGCTGTGCCGCGGCAGTGCGAACTCCGCCATGGGGCAGGTGGGCAGCACCATGGGCCGCGGGCTGCACTGGCCGGGCCCGGGACGGGCCTCTCGGGGCCGGCTGGCACTGCGGGCTCCGCTCCCCGCCGGCGGCCCGGCCGCCTTACGGCCGCGCCATGGCCCCGCGGGCTGCGGAGCGGGCTCGCGCGCGGCAGCGGGTCTTCCTCCGGCCCCGGTCGGCCCGACCTGGGCCGGCGCTCGCTGCCCACCTCAGGCTTCGGCCTGTCCCCGCTGCCCCGGCCCCATTGTTTTCCGCGCCGCCGCCGCCGCCATCTTAAAATTGTTTTCAGGGCTTTCGGAAGAGGGCGGGGCCCCGGCAGGCGACCCCGGCGTCACGGCTGATGAACAGGCACTGCGGCCAATCAGAGCAGGAGGAGCGGGCCGCCCGAGGGGCGGGGGCGAGCACGCCAGAGGCGCGCTGGGGCTCCCGAACGAGTTTAAAAGGAACTCTCAAGTGAGGGGCGGAGGGAAGCCCCTGGGCGGGCCTCAGTGCTGGGCACCGAGCCAAGTATGACCGACCCGAGCCGGTCCTAAACGCCACCCCTCGCCCGCAGGCCCTTCCGGGCCCGCGGAGGAAAGGGGCAGTCCTCGAGGCGTAACTGCCGGACCTAGCCGCCCGCCTGGCACTGCAGCGCTTCACCATTTTCTTCTCCTACAGCCTTTCTGAATTGTTTTGATGAACTCCAAAGTAGCCACACTTTTCCAATATCAGCTGTTTTTCGACCGCATTGCTTACATCCGGCCTCATAATGGGCCAGAATTGTCCACGAGTGAGCTGGAAGAGCTTTCCTCTTGCACCATTCCGAATCACTGGGACTGTCAATTTCCATTGAATATAATAAAAGTTTGAACCAGTTTCAAAAGTACTACTTTAAAAAAAAAAAAAAAAGCCCCAGATGTGAAGAGGAGGATGTGAAGAAGAGTCTAGCTCCAATAGTGGGGACTAGAACTGTAAAGGATGATACTTAAGTTAAAAAAAGGGGGGGGGGGGGGAAGCCTGGCCTGACATTTAAAAAGGATGGTGGCTTAGGTAAAATTGAGTCACTCAAATAATCCAACCAGAGACAATTACGTTCTAGTATTATAACTAGTAGGCATACGGGATGGGAGACTGGGGTTTTGTAAAAACAGGAGCAATGACTCAGTACTAAAACTAGGTACTAAGAGGCTCCTAGCTAACTCAGTGGGGCCAGTGACCCCTGATCCTGGGGTTGTGAGTTCAAGCCCCACGTTGGGTGTGGGATTACTGAAAAATAAACCTTAAAAACAAAAAAGCAAAACCGGAAAACTACATACTAAGCCTGCGTTGGCTCAAGAGATACTAGGAACAGTTATGGGCACCCTAACTGCTAAAAAGTTGAACAGGAGGTGCCAGGAGACTAAGTGGAAAGGCACCACCAACTGGTCAAACATTGTTACAGTAACTTTTTACTAGGGCCCACAAAAAATGTTTTATTTTAAAATCAGAGAAAATTCTTATTCAAGTAGTATTTTATACAAATGATGTAAAAAAAATACAAAGTGGCACAAGGCAAAAAAACTTAGAGCTCATGAAAGCCTTATCATGGTCTTTTTTTTTTTTTTTTTGTCTTCAAACATGTACTTTACATTAGAATTTTATTTTCTAATAGGAGAGATAATAGTAACTAAGAGTACTACATTCTGTAGTACTACATTACTCTTCTAGTAAGTAATCCAAAAGCCTAAAGGCACATTTTTAAGCAGTTTTAGCCTTTCAAAACCTTCCTACAAATACAGAAGAATAGGTAAAGGACAGAATCTGATTCTGAACAAAGATTTTCTAAAATTTAACAGTACAATGAGTCCTATAAATCTTAAATAATACTATCTACAAATTACTGCCCCCCCTTTCTGCTATCCCTGTTCTACAAGAGAAACTACTGAACCCCAACCCAGAAAAAGGCAGCAAATTCTACACTGGTGAGATGAAGTAATTACTCAACTGTCCATATTTTCTGCAGTAAAACACTTGAATCGACAGTTACCATGAAGAAGTTCAGTCAAAAGCAGACACTTAACACAGGGCTTTAATGTAACACCATTTAGTGACGTGACAATCTGAGAAAAATGCAGAGAGTATTTTGTGGATAAGAGAAATTGAGGAACACATCTGATAGAGTGGGTATTTTACAACAATTTGACAAACAGCCAGCATGTTAAATTATAATGTAAGTGCATTTGAAGAGCTAAACACTGCTGGTCGTTCATTAATGTGTCAGACATTTAATTGGAAGGCGGCACTTTCAACAAAGAGTGAAAAAGAACCAAAAAAAGGTTTTGTTTTTCTTTTCCTTTTCTTTTTTTTTTGAACAAACTTCGCCTAATAATCTTGGAAAGGCAAATGAACACTCTAATTTATACTTGTCATAAGCTGGAAGAAACTGTTAAGTGAGACACGAGACAGAACAGACAGTGAGAAAGGCAGATTTCTAGAAATACAATGATCCCACACATTGGCTTCAAGGAGAAACCTGCAGACATATTTTCAGGTCTTGCTAAGTAACTGTTTATTTGCACTCAATACATTTGGGAAAGTCTGCTACATAGCTAAGGTCACTGTGACCACAGAACAACAGATGAAAAGGATAAAGCACTGAACAGCAAGAAAAATTCATCCCACCCTCATAAGAATTTCAGTGAACCAGTAAAAAATTGAAGATAAACAAAATAACAGATACAGCCTTCATCTCTTACGAATATACTTCCTCCCCAAGTCTCCCCAATATAAACACTTTGGAGTGTTTATATATATTCAGTGCAAGAAACAGTATCATCGGTACATTTGAAACACCTCTGAAGAAAGAATAAAGCTAAAACAATTCTGAATACATTTCAGTGTGGTGTAATAGTATCACACTATAGTGATGGGGGAGAGGCTCCGATAGCACCCATCTGCATTCCACATGAAAAAACAAATCTAAGATCACTTTTTAAAAAATTCTACAAGCCACATACCAAAAAAAAATTTTTTTAAAACAGGACTGCTTTATCATGTAATTTAAGACACAAATGTTACATGAACTGCAAATGAAGACTTAAAAAGGTTAGCAGCTACAAAAAAAATCAGGTAATTCATGCTATATGTCACTCCTCCCATAAATACTTTTAGCCTGTGTTCGATTACAGTCAATTCTGAATTGGCTCGCCTCTGGCTTAGACTTCTCAAGTCTTTACACAGAGTAAAAGAAGTGGATAAAAATGAAAGACAGTATTCTATCCTGTACTTTGACCTTGGAAAGGTGTGGGTCTGCTTAGAAAAGGAAGAGGAAACATACACTTAATCACAATAAAGCTTAACACTACGCGGAGCTTTTTATCATTTTCAGCAACGGACTGCAAGCTGCGCTGTGAAGAAAATGCATAGCAGAGGAGAAAGCTGGGAAGTGGGGAAACAGGGAAGGAAACAGTGTCAACACACGGGAAGAAGTGATGAAAACATCCGCATCTACTTGGGAGCTCCCTTGCCCTGGGAGCATTCCTTAAAAAGCCACCTGCTCCAGAAGGCCGGAGCCCAGACTCTCCCAGTTTGGGAAGCATGACTGCCCGGGTGCCACACTATGCCACCTCCTCCACCGACTGCAAAGCTGTCTGGGAACTGGGCTGTTCCAAGGGCAACAGAACACACATTGTCTAAACCAACAAGAGGAAAAGCTTCTTCTTTCTGTAGGTCTATTTTTAATACAACTGAAACAGAACCCTTCTAGAAGTTTGGGCTGCCACCCAATCCATCTCAATTTCCTTAGGAGGAACTGAGTGATGGAAGCAAGCAAAACAAGATTATAACCACAAATGACTGTACTTTAAACATGATTATCAATTTTAAGGGACAGAGACACTTGAAGGTTTCAGAATACCAAACTTAGAAAACAAATTTGGTGATAAAAACTGCAATTCATCCCCCTAGCATTTCTACAAGTTGGTGTTACTTCTGCATGGACAGGTTAATATATTAAATTAAGCCAAGATTTTAAAGACTGGTAAAGTTCTATCACTCTATTTTAAAAAACAAAGATGTTTCAAAACAAAACAAAACAAAATACAAGTTAGTTGCTTCATGTTACATTTCACAACCATTAATGTCAAATGCTTTCTTTCTACAGAAACAGGGTCCTTTAGGTCACAACTGCAATTATTTACTGCTTAGATGTTTAAAATCACACGGGCTAGTGTTCGGCTGGAACCTGTCGATGGTGACGTCTGGAGGTTTTGAGTTTCAACCTAAGGTGTGCCAGGTCCTCTCCTAGGACCACACTTGCAGGGGAAGGGGAGGGAGAGGAAATCACAGATCAAGTTCTTTAAGATTGTTTCACTCTCTTCGCGGCTTTCTGTTTCTTGGTGATCTGTTCAAAATTTCATCCTCCTGTTGGTTGAAAAAATAAGAGAGTCACTGTAATTAGCATACTTTATAAACAAGTAAAACTTCAAGTTTTCAATATCCGCCAGGCTGAGTGAGGGTAACCCATCTGAGGAAAGAAAAGAAGAAAGTTCTTTAGAAGAAAACGCACGAAGAACAACTGTCTCCAAGGTGGTGGAGTTATGTGCGCTCTAATTTAATCTGTACTGTTTCCTACAAACATGCACTTTCCTCAATCTAACTCCTAAACATTTTCCTTAAAAAGGACCAGATCCCATGCTTTCCCACATTATCCTGCTGAATCCTGAATAATCTACTGGCCTGTGGGCACGTTAGCCCCCAGGCTGAGGCCGAGAACGCTGGGATAGAGGGAACGGAAGACTATCTCAGCAGAGTTACAGGACACTCCAGACAAGCCCAGGTCTCATTCTACTCTACAGAGCCACTTTGTATACTGTGAGGAAGACTGGTGGATACAAAACAGGTATGTGAGACTGGTCCCTACCTGAAAGTCTCATATACATCTAGTTGAAACTCTGCATTCTAGGTGAGACAGGCTACAGCTACAGAAAACAAACAGCATTGACCTTTATCGACGGAGAGGCAGAGCTAGAATGGAAACTGGGTAGGGTTTTCCAGCAAAGAGCAGACAGAAACCTCTGTCTTGGAAAGACAGTCTTGGAAAACGTCCCTAAAAAAGATGTAGATGATTCGCTTTCCCTTATACCTCCTATACAATTCACCCGAAATCTGGACCCGGAAGCCCAGGGAGTTCTCAGAGCTTCCTCTCCTATCACGGGCTCAGAGCCACCGTATCTTGCCTACATTATCACAGCAGCCTACATTATCACTGGTCTCGCTGATTCTCCCCAGTCTGTAGAAAACATAGCAGCCAAAGTAATCAGATCCTATTACTCCTGCGCCCTAAAGCCTGCAATGACTGTCCATTTCATTAGGAGGAAAAAAAAAGCCAAGCCCACACCATGGCCTGGGAGGCCCCACTTAATCTGCAGCCGTCCCCATCCCCCCTTCCTCTGCCCCCACTCTACTGGGCGCACTGGTCCTCTAGACTGCTACTTCAGGCCTCTGCACTGGCTGTTCTCTCTGCTGGGAATGCTCTTCCCACGGACACCGCCATGGCAAAGTCCTGTATCTCTTTTAAGTCTGCTCCAGTGTCGCTCTTCTCCGAGGCCTCCCGTCCCTAACATTGCAATCCATCCCACCTCCAGTACTTCTGATACCCTTTCCTGTCCTACTTTGATTTTTCAGGGCCTATCGTTTCCTAACATTCTATTCATTCGCTTCCTTATAACGCCTCTCGTTTACTGGCTGTTTCTTCCCACTGGAATTTATGCTCCCCAAAGGCAGGGTATTTTAGTCTTGTTCACTGATAATGTGCACCACATGACGGCACTCCAGAAATACCTGCTGAATGAATGAATCCATGTGCAACAGGGATAAACATTTTAGAATACAATGATTTGCTCAAAAAATACTTTTTCTTCCCTCCTAACCACTTGACCACCAGGGAAGGAAATACTTTTTAAGGGCACAGTGAGGAGAGAGAGAGGAGACAAATGTGTTATATAATAACCTGAAGTTACCATCTTAAAAACATTTTATTGGTTTTTTTTCCACTAACACCTTCCGCTTATTCCAGAAAACCATTTGCAGCAGAGAAAAATACGTCTGAGATACAGATATAGTTTAAAATCACCCAATAAAATGTACACTTATCCTGCTAAGAATTCCACTTTTATAAAATTAATTCTAATGGATTTTTTTTTTATTGCCACAGCAAATGAAACTCACCCTATGAAAATACCCTCTCTAGGGGCACCTGGGTGGCTCAGTCAGTTGAGTGTCCAACTTCTGGTCAGGTCATGGTCTCATGATTTGTGAGTTCGAGCCCCGCATCGGACTCTGTGCTGACAGCTCAGAGCCTGAAGCCTGCTTCAAATTCTGTGTCTCCCTCTCTCTGTCCCCCCACATCACATTTTCTCTCTCAAAATTGAACATTAAAAAGAAACACCCCCTCTACTGAAATGTACTGTCACTGGAGTTGCTTGAGATATAATCTGTATTCCAGCTTCATGTTACCTCTGCTTTAGGTTTTCTGTCCTCGCCCTCTTGACTGACAGTGCCACCATCTTCTTCAGCATCGCTTGTCTGCTTCTCTTCTAAGACAGAATCAAAAGTACAACAAACTGAGTGAAACCTTGTACTTGTTTTTGATAATTAGACCATTGGCATTAGAACATGCTTCAACATTCGGAAGCAATCTTTATCATAACTTGCTTATGAGTTTGAAACATCTTAGGGTCCTGGCTTAAAGCAGATATTCTGTGCCCTATGTCTTACCAAGTTTTTCTTCACCTTCCTCCTCCTCATCTCCCTTGTCCTTTTCCTCCTCCTTCTCTTCCTCTTCCTCCTTCACATCTGGTTGAGGGGCATCAGTCTTCTTATATTCCACAGGACTTGACTGTTTCTGAAATATTCCCCCAAAGTACAACAGTCTTGTTTACATTTTTCTATTAATATCTAAGGACAAAATTCTGTATGAGGCTATATACTGGGGAATAGAAATAAAGATGAGTTAAGATATAGGAGTGCCTGGCTGGCTGAGTCGGTTAAGCATCTGACTCCTGACTTCAGCTCAGGTCATAATCTCACAGTTCGTAAGATTGAGCCCTTTGGCAGGCTCTGTGCTGACAGTGCGGAGCCTGCTTGGGATTCTCTTTCTCCTCTCTCTGCCCCCCTCCTCAAAAATAAATAAATAAAGTTAAAAAAAAAAAAGGTTTAAAAATGAGTTAAGATGTAGTTCCTGCCCTGAGATCTTTCCCTTCAGTGAGCATGTGTGGGCATCAAGGGCAGAAGAACAGTAAGAACAAAGAACAAAACATACCCAGTGCAAGGTGAAACAGAATCCTCTTTTAACAGAGGAAGAGCACCTAAACGTAATTTTTCCCCCTTTTTTTGGAGTGCATGTAACAAAGACTTATCTTAAACAAGAAACAAGAAAATCTTAAAATATGGTTGGATCACCCCCAAATGTAATTTTGGGGAGAGAGTAGGGATGCTGAGGGAAAAATGCAAAATGAAAAATATTAAAAGACTGAATTATAAAATATAGGAAAACAAACAGCTAGGCTAGGAAGAAAAGCTGGTTGGGCCCAGATGGCTGGTTTTATATCTAAGTTGTTGCGTTTTCTGTTTTCCAGAAAGCTGCTGTCAAATATTATGGAAGGGCAATAATGCAAGCTTAAGTACTTACTTGAAACTGAAGGGCTATAAATCCTCCTCCCCTCTGAGCACAATAAATGGCCACTGAAAGTAGTGAGTAAGGTTCCAGGTGTGGCCCAGTCATTACTGAACTCAGGTAACAGATCTCAGTTACATTTAATACAAGAGTTCTTTCTGAAAGGGACTAAAAAAAGAAACCCCGTACCTTTCCGGAGCAGCAGAAGAGGATGACAAGAAACACAGGCAGAGCGACCGTCAAGATGTAGACCACCCACAGCCACGGGCGCTCCTCTGCCGCCTCAATCATCTGCCCCACCACACCTGGCTGAGAAACAGGATGACACGGGTCTCAGGCCCTTGTTTTTGACACCAAATCTACAGGCTGCATTGTTCCATGGTTCCACCTCTGCAAGGCACTCCTCAGGCTCCTCCTCTGTCACCATGGGTTAGAGCCAAGACACTCATACA
Organism: Hyaena hyaena; assembly: GCF_003009895.1. Classification (NCBI taxonomy): domain Eukaryota; kingdom Metazoa; phylum Chordata; class Mammalia; order Carnivora; family Hyaenidae; genus Hyaena; species Hyaena hyaena. Next base: position 1,088,430 of record NW_024081062.1, on the reverse strand, counting down.
ACATAAAAAGGAAATAAGAGAAAGCCTCCATTTTCCCCCCGCTCTTACCATCAAGGCGATTTTCCTTGCACAGGTGCGAAAGCAGGTTTCTTAATCACCTACCAGAGGCCCCCTTAACCTCAGAGCCAGTAATGAACAATTTCTTGATCTCAGTATCTCTGGCTCTCCCACTCATAGCCTGGCCATATGGCCAATTGCGTGAAAATTCCATATATTGGTAAACCAAGATTCAACATTTAAGAGTGCATTAAAATATATCCTAGGGGGTGCCTCGGTGGCTCAAGTGGGTTAAATGTCTGACCTGATTTCGGCTCAGGTCACGATCTCACGGTTCATGGGATTAAGCCCCATGTCAGGCTCTGCATGGATACCACAGAGCCTGCTTGGGACCCCCACTCTCTGCCCCTCCCCAACTTGTACACACGTGCTCTCTTTCTAACATTAAAAAAATTTTAATTTTACACACACACACACACACACACACACACACACACACACCCTAAATAGCAAATTTTGTTAAATATGTTTTAACAAATTAAAAAAAAAATACCCTACACATAACATAAATAGGGAATCTAAAGCCATCATGTCAGACTGGTGAAATCATATCCCAACACCCAGTATTTTGTCTTTAGCAGGTATACAGTCACACATTTTAGGCCAATATTCCCAAGTAAGGAAAAAGACAAATCCTAGAAGACAGACTGTGACAAAAGGAACAATTTGTTACCTTCAATAACAGACATCAATGCATAAGAAACAAGTAAGCACAAACCTCAGCAGCCCCGTCAGCAGCTTTCTTCAGGCCCCATCCATCACTGGCCCAATCATCAACTACTCTTCGATCACCGCAAATAATGAAGTTGTCAAAAAAAATGTCTGAGGTCATGGACCATAGCTCCAAACCAATAGCACTAAAAGGAGTCATTTTGAAAGGTTCCAGATCTTCAAAGAAGTCTGGATTTGGTATTTTCCGGGGCTTCCAGATTCCCTAGAGAAAAATTTTTAAAAATCACTTTGGATAATGAACAACACAAACTTACAGTGAACCTAAATAAGAATTAAGATGAATTCCACATGATCAATGAAGGCCAAGTGCTGACTCTGTAAAACTCAACTGTGTAACAGGAAGAAAACAATAAACGCTACTATGTCTCTAAGATGTCTGGATTCCAACTACTTTCACTTTCTAACATCATCCATGACCTTGATTCAAACCAACACCTCACTCTGCCTGGCACATTCCAACAGACTCTTATCAATAAACAGCCTTGAACAAGTACAGACTTGTCCAGTGGTTATTTAAAATGTACATGACCTTCAACCAGCAATTTTGCTTCTTGATAACTAGTTAGAGAAATGGTTACCACATACACCCAGACACATTCAAGGATGATTACTGCAGGAAAGGACTCTGAAAGCAAAAATGGGAATTCACCTAAATGGCCATCCACAGAAGAGCTAAAGGCGGTTTTAATTAAAGGGCAATTTTAATTTATCTTATCGCTTGACTGCACAATTATAAATACACTTACAAATGGAAAAGTATACACACACTGTATGCACAGAGACAGAGACCTGTATCTTACATTTTAAAGAGAAGCAAGTGGAAATTAACGAAGACAAATCATCTGACTAGGACAGAAACAGCGACAGACCAGGGTCTGAGTGGTTACATGTCTGTAGGAAAGCTGTAGCTTTACAACATCCCTAGCTCTATTCTGGACATTTCATTTGCACCTCCCGGTCTTGTCAGAGCTGATATACTGAGGTGAAGCAATGAATGAGGTGAAGCGGACTCGGGGTCAGGGAGACCCCTCCTATCTCAAACCGGATTGCCAGTTTGGATCCAGTGGCTGCAATACTCCCACCGCAGGACAACACGGCGCATGTATCACAAGTTTTCCGTTTTTAAACACAAGTTACAAAGCAATTAGGAAAGCTCTTCTTTCCAGTTTCTAGTTTATTTTTTTCAACACTTATAACATATAAGCTCTCAATTCTGCAGCTTGTTCTTAATTCAATAGTCTGAATACAGTGATCAACCTTAAGGGCTCATAACAAACAAAACTTCTATCCAAACAAACAGATCAATGAGGCAACTCAACCATCGAGAGGCACAAACCTGGTAGTTAGGATTGTCAATCATGGGTGGCTTCCACTTGCCCTTATAATTAGGGTTGTCAATCATAGGTCGCTGCCAGACACCACACCCAGGAGCCGACTCACACTTAGGGTTGGCAATCTGAGGAGCCTCCCATTCTCCATCCATATCTTCATCCCTGCGGAAAGACAGACAAATCACAAATGGACCCTGTGACGCAGAACTGATGGCCACGCCAGGGTTCCCCTGAAATCCTGCAGAGATTCTTTCACGGTGTCACATTGTGACACTAGAATACCATCTTGTTTCTGCACTTCCAGTAATATGACAGTTGCATTAAAAAAGACAAACATAAGGGACGCCTGGTGGCTCAGTGGGCTAAGCATCCGACTTTGGCTCAGGTTACAATCTCCTTGTCATGAGATCGAGCCCTGCCTCAGGCTCTGTGCTGACAGCTCAGAGCCTGCAGCCTGCTTAGGATTCTGGGTCTCCATCTCTCTGCCTCTCCCCTGCTCACGCTCTTTCAAAAATAAAAAGAGACAAACATGAAATTAAATTTGTTGAGCTCTACACTTAAGTTAGATACTTCGCTATATTTAATTATTAACTTCTACTTCAATAAAAAAGCAGGAAATTTAAAAAATTAGCTGAAGCCCTTACCAATCCTCCGGCTTCTCTGCATCCGGGTCAGGTACATATTCAGGCTCATCATCTAACCAGCCTTCAGGCTTTGTCGCTTCTTCATCTGGAATCTTAGCAGGGGCATCTTCATCCCTTGAACATAAAGGAAAAGGCTAAGTATGACAGCACCAACCAGGGAATCACAAAGTATCTCTCACTTGTGAATCTGAAACAGGGCAATCTGAAAATACTAAAGTCTTGCTTAACCTCAAAATTTTAAATAACTCCTTCTAGACAATATTTGTAACTCATTCATCCAATAATGGTCTAGTATTCAAAATACATATAGCTCTTTCAACTCAGTAATAAAAAGACAACCCAATTTAAACACTGGCAAGGGATGTGAATAGACATTTCTCCAAAGTTACACAATTGGCCAATAAGCACATGAAAAGACAAGGTACATTGTTAGCCATCAGGGAAGTGCAATCAAAATCGTAACAAAATATCACTTCACATTCACGAGGGCGGCTGTAAGGAAAATGACAGATACAAACAAGTGTTGGCGAGGAGGTGGAAACACCAGAACTCTCACACGTCACTGGCACGAAAGTAAAAGAGTACAGCCACTTTGGAAAAGTCTGGCAGTTCCTCAAAAAGTTAAATACATAGTCATCATCTATGACCCAGCAATTCTACTCCAAAAGAAATGAAAATGTGGAACCACCCAGAAACTTGTATATGACTGTTCATACATTATTCATAACCATTTCCAAAAAAGGGAAACCTTAACATCAGTCAACTAAGGAACTGATGGATAACGTATGGCGTCATCCACACAATGACGTGTTCATCAGTCAGAAAAAGGAACGAAGCACTGACACGTGCTTCAACATGGATGAAACCTTGAAAACATTATGCTAAGTGAAAGAAGCCAGACACAAAGGCTCTCATGTTGTATACAGTATACTATGAACAGAGACAGAAAGTAGATTAGTCATTGCCAAGGGGCTGGTAGAAGGAAGAAAAGGGAAGTAACTGCTTAATGGGTATGGGCTTCTTTTTGGGATTTAGACCCTGGTGGTGGTGGTGGTTGCACAACACTATGAATATTCTAAACTGCTGAGCTGTACAAATTAAGAGTATGGAAGTTAGTATGTGATTTATAATTCAATTACTGTTAAAAGTTCATCAAGAAGTACCTAATTTCAAAGTTTTATGCAGCTACTGTAAAACAGTGCCACTTCAGCTGATAAAACAAAGGCATCTTCTATCCTTCGTCACAATTATGGCTTCTTTTTGAAGAATGCTTGTTTTAAATTAATGGCGTGAAAAGTTATGTAACATTCAGTGGGCCCTTTTAATTAAGCCAAACATTCTCACTCCCACCCCTAAAATAAAACAGCTAGTTAAGGAATATGACACTGAAATAGGCGGAGCCCAGAGCTAATGTTCACGAACACACAAACTCAGCATTTACACTAGCGCAGCATTAAGAGTGCAGGTACACATACTTTAAGGGAGGAAAAACGTCAGGTACATTTTAACTGTTCTTTGTTCACTTCCTGACATTTCTGAAAGTCATTGTATCTGAGTTCAAGCACGGTCACACACAGGAATCCAACCCTGCCTGCTGTCACTCTGCATCAGTCTCCAGTTTTACACGGCGTGAGAAGCCCCACAGTATAAACCCCAGTTTGCTCACCCGCGTCAGGCTCACTCCTGCTCCTCTCCTACTACACACGATCTTCTTCCCCAGCTGGGAATATCATTTCTGATCACCGTGGGGTTGACTCCGACCCCACTTCCAAGTCGCAGTTTGACCCACCCTGCTCCAAGAAGCCACTCCTGGATCAGGGAGAGCCAGTACTCTGGTCACCTGCCAACACCTACTGCTAGATTACTCGCCACCTGCATGGGGTCCTCGGCTGCCTGTCTCACAACTGAAATGGGAGCTGTGTGGGCAGCTGGTGTCCCCGCGGCTCTGTATTCCACTGCTCAACACATAGCAGTCATGTCTTGAGTACTATTTAAATAGGAAAAAAGTTATTTTTCAAGTTAACAGTTAACATTTCAAGACTTTTAGGTGTGAATTCAGAGAAGTGCTGGAAGAGCCAGGCCAAGAGAGGTTCTGCTATAAACCAGCCATGTTACCACAGGCAAACTCTATCAGCAATTTCAGCATTTTGTGGCTTATGAAATGGTGTTAGGCAATCTAGATGACCACTATGGCCCCTTTTCAGCTACAGAGGTCTATGTGTTTCCTACCATTTAGACAGCATCACAGATTATTGAAATTATGAGGTCTTAGCCAACGTTCAGTTGCTTAGGCCACGTGGACTGTATGAAACGCTGCAAAGACTCACCAGTCATCTGGTTTGACAGCATCGGGGTCTGGTATTTTTGGTCTTTCATCCCAATCCTCAGGCTTCTGGTCTTCTGGGTCCTCAATTTCACGTGAAGGATTTACAGGAGGAGTCATGTCATTTAGCAAATTTCCACTATTCACAACAGATTGGTCCACTAGTATTTCAAAACTGTTATCTGGATTCAGGACTGAAAAAATTAAATGCAATTTTTAGAAGTTAATTAACCACTCATTCCCCAAGCTCTCTTTACCACAACAAGAGATCATATTTCTAACAGAAAAGGGAAGCACAGAGTAATGACTTCAGGGCATTAGAGTCAGAACACGGTCTTGAAGCCTTAAGCAAATTAACACACTCTTCCTTAACTATACTTCATAAACACTAGTTCCTCGGGATTTTAAAATTAAAACGTAATGATACATAAAATTTAAAACACCAGAAGACTTCAATTATGGACATTAAAAACAGCATAACACTGGGGCACCTGGGTGGCTCAGTCGGTTAAGTGTCCGACTTCAGCTCAGGTCATGATCTCATGGTTCATGGGTTCGAGTCTCACGTTGGGCTCTGTGCTGACTGCTAGCTCAGAGCCTGGAGCCTGTTTCAGATTCTGTATCTCCCTCTCTCTCTGATCCTCCCCTGCTCACATTGTCTTTCTCTCTCTCAGAAATAAACATTAAAAAAAAAAACAAACAGCAAAACACCAAAGATATATAAACTAATGCAACAATGGTCTGATACAAATGGTTACACACCAGTCGACAGGCAAATACGTTTATTTATTATAACCATCCCCCCCAAGTAGAAAAAGGCCGTTTCCTCATTTTTTGAATTGGTACTACCGCCATCTGTGTTACCAAAATTTCAAACTACACAAATTTTTAATTTTATGTATGAAACAACATGTCTACTTATGATTATACTTTGGGGGTCCAGGAGAATTTTAAATCCACGAAGATATCTTAAGCGAGACTTCCTCTAAAGCCCGAGTCCCACACCTAAATGTCTCCCAGGCAGCTGACAAGGTCCCAGCACATCAGGAATACTAGAAATCAAGCAGCAACTACACCGCGGTCCTCAGGAATGACCAAAACCAGCAACATCAGCAGTGGTTATATATTTTTATGGATCGCTTCTTCTGCTTTTGTGAAGTTGAGAGAGCAAGTGAAATATAGCACGTTCAAATTTTAATAAAAAGTGACAGGTGTTTATACACATAGGGCCAAATACGTATTACAATGCTGATATTTCAGATAATTTTAAATGTCTTCTGTTTTGCTTATTTCCAGCTTTTGATTTCTATGCTGAGTATGTATTACTTTTGTTATAAAGAAAAAAGGTTACTATATTCTTTAAGAAAAGAAGCATGTCTATATATGCTCAAACCATCAGGAAAAGCTTCATTGAAATAAAAAGTGCATTCCAATGTCCAAATGATCAAACTCAACTGTCTAGGTGTTGGGATCATCCAAAGCTCAACTGACAGACAATATGAAAACACTATACATATATTTCTATTGTGTCCTATCATTTAACAGGTTATCAACAAGAAAATGAACAATGTGGGGCGCCTGGGTGGCTTAGTCGGTTAAGCATCCGACTTTCACTTGGGTCATGATCTCGCGGTTCGTGGGTTCGAGCCCCGCGTCGGGCTCTGTGCTGACTGCCAGCTCAGAGCCTGGAGCCTGTTTCAGAGCCTGTGGCTCCCTCTCTCTCTGACCCTCCCCTGCTCATGCTGTCTCTCTCTCTCTCCTAGAAATAAATAAAACATTAAAAAATTAAAAAAAAAAAAAAAGAAAATGAACAATGAGGAGAAAACGAGAGGAATCAGCAAAGCTCTTTATGGAACATAAAAGCTTACTCTGAAAAATGTCTCAAAGCCCACTTCTCAATTCAACCTATAGGAAGAGCAGCTTTTTTTTGGTGATGAGAGATTAAGGTCTTTACACCACCATATTAAGCCAACAGAAACTCTTATTTGCAGGCTTGGGTCTCCTCCAAATGTACAACCTCTAAATTATATGGACGATAAAAGTTTAGTGCCATAACACCCCCAAATTAACGCATATTCTTACTTAAGGTATAAAGATGTGTTTTCTTATCAGTAAAATAGGTCTTCAGATCTGCATCTGGCCTCTTAGCGTGTTTCTCTTCATATACACCCGTTTTGGGGTTTTTGTGGCGGAAGATGAAGTGCAGTTTATAGTCTTCTCCACATTTATCCGGACCAAACATAATCGTGTAAGGAGTCTTGTCATGGAACTGATCCTTCAGAAACAAAAACGAATTATTTTAAGTGACTGAGTCAAAGTGTTCAAAAGCAAACTTTCAAAGTGTGATATTTCCTCTAATAAAATCCCCAGTAAATTTTTGGCACCTTAATGAAAAGACTGATTCATTTATGAGGCTTACAGAGATACCAGAGAAAAGGAATAACCAGAAATTACCAGGAAACTTTACATGAAAATATATGAAAGTGCTTTTTGAAAAACCCCAAAAAACAGTAGGGGCACCTGGGTGGCTCAGTCAGTTAAGCTTCCAACTTTGGCTCAGATCATGATCTCATGGTTTGTGAATTCAAGCCTCACACCTCAAAGCCTGGAGCCTGCTTCGGATTCTGTGTCTCCCTCTCTCTCTCTCAAAAATAAACACTAAAAAAATAATAAAAATAAAAAAGAACAAACTGGTGCAGCCACTCTGGAAAACGGTATGGAGCTTCCTCAAAAAATTAAAAATAGAACTACCCTACGACCCAGCAATTGCACTAGTAAGTATTTATCTAAGGGATAAAGGTGTACTGTTTCAAAGGGGCACATGTACCCCAATGACAACAGCCAAAGTATGGAAAGAGCCCAAACGTCCACCAACAGAACAATGGATAAAGAAGATGTGGTGTACACACACACAAAGGAGTATTACTTGGCAATCAAAAATAATGAAATCTTGCCATTTGCAACTACATGGATGAAACTAGAGGTTATTATGCTAAGCTAAATTAGTCAGATAAAGACATATGACTTCACTCATATGAGGAATTTAAGATACAATACAAATGAACATAAGGGAAGGAAAAATAAATAAAAACAGGAAGGGGAACAAAACATAAGAGGCTCTTAAATATAGAGAACAAACAGAGGGTTGCTAGAGGGGCTGTGGGAGGAGGGGGATGGGCTAAATGGTAAGGGGCATTAAGGAATCTACTCCTCAAATCATTGTTGCACCATGTGCTAACTTACTTGGAGGTAAATTTTTTAAAAATAAATTATTAAAAAAAAACCCCAATAATGCATATACCTATACCTAGTTAACTGCTTTTTTCATAAAACAAAGAAATAAGTTTGCCAAAACTAAAAATTACGTAGAACAAAAATCAGGGATAAGACAGAATGGCTTTGAAATTCACATTTCAAATAAAAATCAAACAAGTGTCAAAGTCATTATTTCCAATCTTCTAAATATTTCAACACCAGGAGAGAGGCCTTTATTTGCACAAATCTTAACAAAACTTTCCTTTTCTCTAAGATCCTTAAAAGACAACTGTGTGGGCATCTGGGTGGCTCAGTCAGCTGAGTGTTCAACTTTGGCTCAGGTCACATGATCTCACAGTTTGTGAGTTCGAGCCTTACATCAGGCTCTGTGCTGTCATCTGAGTCTGCCTCAGATTCTGTATCTCCCTCTCTTTCTCCCCCTCCCCACTCATGCTCTGTCTCTCCCTCAAAAATAAATAAACATTAAAACAACAACGGTGGGTGGCCGCATAAGGAAATAGGAAGTACCTACCAAGTTGAGTTCTGGGGTTTTAGAAAGCAGCTTCACATAGGCACCGCCACATTCTATTCCATTTTGGAAATTAACCTCATACCTAATTTCAAAGAGAAAAGCAAAAAACCATAAGCCATTTTGAAAGATCAAATTTCTTAATTTACTTCCCCTTTCCTCTGATCTTGGTCACATATTTTATCACAGGTCATAAGTTTATCCTTAAGAAAAATTCCATCTTCCATTGCTTTTGAGGATTTTTTTTAAAGTAAGCTCTATGCCCATCATGGGGCTTGAACTCACCACCCCAAGATAAGAGTCATACCCTCTACCAACTGAGCCCCTCATCTTCTTTTGCTTTTGAATGACTACTCAATAGGCCCCCTCCAAAAATAAGTAAAATAAAACAAAACCTTAATGCAGATTCCCAGTGAACACTTTGTACAAAACCCAGAAGTTCATTTGGTATCAGGAGAAAAATAAGTCAATCTGTCTCAAAAGAATTGACTGGGCAGGAAAAAAATACTGGATTATAGGATGCTTAAATACACCCCAAACCAGCTACTACAACATACAATTATTCTCATAACTCTTTAAAATACAGTAATAACATTCTGAGACCTAGGAAGTTTCTACCAAGCAAAAGTTTCACTCACTGAACAATGAGAGGCTTGGTATCAAACAGGAAGGGCTTGTTCAGTTTCGCAGAGATGGCATGATGCTTGGCCCGAGACATCAATACAAGGCCTTTATCACCTGGAAGCTTTGTTTCCTTCATTTCATCTACCTCCCACTTTCCTGCAAGACAGAAAAAATTCCACTCCTTAATTATACCTTTGAATATCCCTTAAATGGTAACAGACAAATCTCCAAGTTGTGCAAGTCTATCATACTGGCAAATTTTTAAAAAATTTTTTTAATATTTTATTTATTTCTGAGAGAAAGAGAGAGAAGCAGTGTGAGCAGGGGAGGTGAGAGAGAGAGGGAGACACAGAATCGGAAGCAGTCTCCAGGCTCTGAGCTGTCAGTACAGAGCCCAATGCAGGGCTCGAACCCACAAACCATGAGATCATGACCTGAGCCGAAGCCGGACGCTTAGCTGACTGAGCCACACAGGCGCCCCCATAATGGCAAATTTTTAACATATTACATTTGCCTATGAGAGCTGGCTTATTAAACATGTACACATTTAATAGGTATTAGGATACGGTTTTTAAAAACCTGTAGCATATTCACTTTTATCAATGCCTAAAAACACCTTCCATTTCCAACATACAGTACCACAGGTGATAAATTCCCTCTCCAGAGATTCTATGGTATAAAACAGTCAACAGGCCTAATCCTATGAACACACAGTCAGCAAAACTCCCAAGGAAAAAGTCTTAAAATGTACACATACTCCTTTCAAACTAGCCTTAAGAGATACTGTGGAAACATGTGAAGCCTCAATCTGCTCTTCCATCTACATCAAGTGGAACTCACCATCATATTTGGCAATTTCATCATCAGTGTCCTCTTTCTTGGCTTTGGATAAAATCCACCTATAATTAATAAGACAAACACCCAAATTAAGATTTAAATGACAGCTGGCCTGTGAAAAGAATCAATGGAAATACTAACAAAAACAAGATCTACCTAGGTCTTCATAGCCTATTTAACCACTCTACTTTCTTTGACCTTTTAAGTTTATTTTTTAAGTTTATTTCTTTAGAAAGAGAGAGAGAGAGAGAGAACAGTTTATTTCTTTAGCGAGAGAGAGAGAACACGTGTGCCATGTGCAAACAGAGGGGCAGAGGGAGACAGAATCCCAAGCAGGGGGGCTCCTAGCTGGCTTAGCTGGAGAAAGCATGCATTTCTTGATCTATCTCAAGGTTGTGAGTTTGAGCCCCATGTTGCATATAGAGATTACTTCCTTACAAATAAATTTATTAAAAATAAAGAATCCCAAGCAAGCTCTGAGCTGACCCACTTGGGGCTTAATCTTAGGAACCATGAGATCATGACCTGAGCCAAAATCAAGAGTCAGACACTTAATCGACTAAGCCACCCAGGCACCCCTCTTCAACTTTTAAATCTGCCACACAAACAGTAATACGTTGTATTCAACTCACAAACCTATAAGAAAAAGTACCAAACCCAGGAAACAATTCTACTTTTGTTAAGACTCAAGAGAAAAAAATTTTTCAGTTCAAAGAATATATAGGGTCAAGGGAGAAAGAGAAACAGAAATTAGACCCACGTGTTCTAAAAAATTCTTCTAACTGGGCATGTTCTAAATTTTCCTAAAAGAGCACAAACACTGGGGACATAATATAGTTACACATTTCACTGTATAAAATGTTATGCAAAAAGGAATCCACCATCACATCTTATTTACGTGATGTTTGTCTCCAAGATGTTTTCTCCTAAGAGACACTTACCCAGACAGAGTTCCTCTGTCAAAGGAATCAGCAAAATACACTTCCCCTGTTGGAACCGGAGCTTTGTAGGTGACCTATGTTTAATATAAAAATGAGAATCAAGAATTGAAATTTGTAGCACTATCCCTTCCTAGTAGGATTTGCTTTCAGTTATCCCAAATTTTTCTAGCAGGCCCTCAATTCAATGTATAAAAATTTTATCATTAGCAAGATATGCAAACAGCTAATATTTTACTAACTTAACTTCCCCTTTGAAAAGGGTCCAAATTTACCCTCATCCTTTGATTTTCTCGAGAGGTAAAACAAACGGATTCAAAGACCACTTCAAACCTTTGGAGACGGAGGAGCGCTGGTCTCTGGTTTCGATTTTGAGTCTTCTACTTCTTCAATAACATCATCGAGGTCGTCCTCAATATCAATCATATCATCATCGTGTCCTTCGTGAGCATGAACAGTTGTTCCAAGGACCAGTAACATACAAAGCAACCACTTCCCTTCCATGATCTACATATAAAAAGAGTCAAGTAAGTTAAATTTGTCACTTCCTTTTAAAATTTTTGTAAACAGAGGCACCTGGGTGGCTCAGTCGGTTATGTGTCCAACTTCAGCTCAGATCAGTCATGAGCTCACAGTTCACTGGTTTGAGCCCCACGTCAGGCTCCGTGCTGCCTGCTCAGAGCCTGGAACCTGCTTCAGATTCTGTGTCTCCCTCTCTCTCTGCCCCTCCCCTGCTCATGCTCTGTGTCTCTCTCAAAAAATGAATAAACATTAAAAAATAAATAAAAATTTTGTAAAGACCACTCACCCCTCTCTTATTTAAAATTAAGGCTTTCAACAGCAAGGGAAACAACCCACAAAACTAATAGGCAACCAACGGAATGGGAAAAGATAGTTGCAAATATATCAGATAAAGGGTTAATATCCAGAATCTATAAGGAACTCACCAAACTCCACACCCGAAAAACAAACAACCCAGTGAAGAAATGGGCAGAAGATATGAACAGACACTTCTCCAAAGAGGACATCCAGATGGCCAACAGACACATGAAACGATGCTCAGCATCCCTCCTCATCAGGGAAATACAAATCAAAACCA